>NW_006399911.1:440903-452316 GCF_000299155.1 Elephantulus edwardii | reverse complement strand
AAAATACATTGTTTTAGAAAACAGATTTCTTAAATTTCTCTCACCCCCCCCATCAAATGTGCACCCCGTGATTAATTTTCTCCTCCCCCTTCACATACTCATCCCTCTGCTTCCACCCTCTCCCATGCCTCTTGGATCCTTATACTCATTCTATAATAATGCTTTTATGCAATATTTATCCTTGTGGGACTGAGTTAGTTCACTCAGCATAATGCTCTCCAGTCCCTCTAAAGTCTGGTAAAATTTAAAAAATCATTGCTGCATAGTATCCCATTGTGTGAATGTACCATAATTTCTCAATTAATTCATTTGTGGTTGGACGTTTGGGCTGGTTTATACTTTTGGCAGTCCATGGGATAGTCAGTAGCATGACAACAATTGATACCACCACAAGGTGTCAATTCTTCATTTTCACCTTTATTCATTGTCCACCTCGAAAGAGATGGATTTCCCCCCTTCAGAGGAAATATTGAGAGAGGTCGTTTCTTAGTTTTTGATACAAGGTCAGAAAGACTTATTGTTACATTACCAGAAAGGGAGAGACACTCAGAGACAAATTGAAGGGTGGAGAGAGGCAAACCTCAATCAAAAAAAGATTTCAACTTGATAAGGAGATCTTCCTCAAAATTGTACTTCAAGGTTAAGAGGTTAAAGGGGTGGAGCCTGATAAGGAGTTTCTTTCCATTTTCCTTCTCGAACAGGATAGTTCTCTTTTTAAAAATATTCTTGAGGAGATGTTAGTTTTCTCCTGCTTCATTGTGGTGTTGCATTAGCTGAATGCTAGTATTTTTTTATCTAAATCGTCTCAGGGGAAAATCCAACATATTATGTAAAGAGGAAAACAAAATGAGAAAATAGGAAAATCTGTGATTTAGAACAAAACTAGCAGTAATTCAAGTAAAGTTTAAAAATAGTTTTCCTTCCTCGTCACTAGCTTTCGTAGCTTAGTGGCAAGGAGCTGCACTGTCATCTCAAAGGGGAAGAGCAAGCAGTTCAACTACACCAGCTGGGAGAAAGATGGGTAATTTTCTCCCACGTGATTTACTACCTCTGAAAACCTGCTGAGGAGCCAGCTGTGACTGGATGGTACAAAACGACAACAATTTACTGAAAGGTCATCTTTGATACAAGTAAGAAGGTCTTATTATTAGGTTATTCTCAGCTATAGGTTTTTGGGTGGGGAGGTAAATAACAATAAACAAGGGATTTAAATCTGATAAAGAGGTCTCTTTTTGTTGTCTTTCTAGGCTAAGGAGACACTTTGTCCTTTTAAAATATTAAAGAAAAGCTGGTTTTCTATTGCTTTCTTGCTAGTCGCAGTACTATGAATATGACTAACAACGAGTCCACATTAAAACAGAGTTCTAAACAAAACAAAACAAAACAAAACAAAACAAAACAAAACAAAAACAGAGTTCTAGGGTGTTTCCCCGCCCGGCCCGCCCCCAGAAAACCATCCCAATCTTTAATAGGATATAAAGGACCTCAGCACAGCACTTTTTAAAGTGTGGTCTTCAGACCCCTGGGATCCTGGATGCCCTTGCAGGGGGTCTAAGGTCCTCCTTTTCCCAATTACATATCTGTGTGAGGGCCAGATTTTCTTCCTATAATTCAGCCAGAGCAACATTCTGTAATAGATTGAATGCAGATATGAGAATCCAGCTGTCTTCTGTTAAGTCAGATAGTGAAGAAGTTTACAGAGCTGTAAAATAATGCCACTCTTCTCAACAACTGTGTTTTTTATTGGAAAAAAAGCGAAAGAAAAACTTATTACTTACATTAACATGTAATAAGTTTATTATAATTCTTAAAAATAAATTAATAAGTAAATATTTTTAAATGCTCTCAATTTACCACATGGGAAACACCAGCAAATATAACCCACACAAACAAATTTCATCAGGGTTCCTTAAATGAACTGAGACTAGAATGCTTGAGAACTAATGTTCTAGCAGAACTGCATATCATGTTGCAAGTTCTTTGGCTTTCTTTTTTTTTAATTTTTAATGTGATTTTAGTAAAAGTTTACAGGGAAATTCGTTTTACATTACACCACTGTTACCCACTTCCCCCCCCCCACCACACTGATTCAATAACCACATTGTAACATTCCTTCTTCCTCCTTGTGCTTCTGATTTCCATTCAACTTTGTATATCCTATCCCTGCCTGCTTTCTGAGCTTTACCCCTAGATAAAGTCACCTAACCCCCCCCTCCAGTGGTTTTCTTTTTCAATAATTTATATGTTGTTGTTGTTATTCTTATGTGCTGTTGAGTCACCTGCGACCCATAGTGACCCTATCTATGTACAGCTCTGAATATAGTGCTTTTTGTAACATTAATTACAATTGAATAATGCTTTTCTTTACAAACATCCCATTGAAACATTAATACACACTCCTTTCCCTTCACGTTACTTATCTATCTATTCACTAATCTCTGCTCCCTCCCTCTCTCCTCTCCTCCATCCCGGTCACTCTCTACCATTGTTTCTGTCTGTAAATCTTTCTTTATTGTTGTTATTGTTATGTCCATTGAGTGGCGTAAAACTCATGTTAACCCTATGTGCAATGCCTCTGAACCCTACCTTATTCTGAGCTAATCTCACTGACTCTGACACACCTACTTCTATTACCCCATTTACTATGTCAATTCACCTCAATTGGTGTTCTCTTCTCCTGGACAGTCCCTCCACCCTTCTAAGCATGATGCTCTCCTTCAAGGAGGGGCCTCTCATGGCAACATGCCCAAAGAATGTGAGATGGAGCTTCAAAATCCTTGTCTCCAAGGAGCAATTTTAGTCTCTCTCTTTCCCCCCCCCCCACCTTCTCCTCTTTACAACAATTTGATTGGTTATGCATCAAATTCTGGTCCTTTCCAGACTGTTAATTGCAATACACATTTTGTCTGATTGCTAATTTATTCAGGTTGACTGTCCCTTCCCTATTCTATTACAGTGAGCATTGTCCAATCTATTAATGTGCTCTGCACCCTTTGCTCCCCTTAACCATCCTATTTTTATAACAGTAGTCTTCTATCACTTGTGGGACTTGTGGTCGCTGTGAAGCTCCCCAGTTGAAACAAGCTTGGAAGCAGGAGTGGCATCCACTTCTGTAAATAGCTTGCCTACGGAAACCCTATGAACCTGGAGAAAGGATGAAAGTTGCACATGCAAGTGTTGAGGATTTTCATTCATAGGGTCGCTATGAGTCACCTATGACTAAATGGCACTTAACAACAACAACAGCAACAACAGTCTTATATAGTATTTTTCCTTTTGTGACTGAGTTCTCTCACTCAGCATAATGTCCTCAGACTTATTAATGTCGTGTAGTGTGTCATGAGTTCTTCATTGTTTTTCAATGCTATGTAATACTCCATTGTGTGAATGTACCACAGTTTCTCTATTCATTCTTTTGTTGGTGAGCACTCAGGATGCTTCCATCTCCTTGCTATTGTGAATAATGATGTAATAAATGTAGATGTGCATACCACTGTTCATGTTGCTGCTCTGATTTTTTCAGGGTATATTCCTGGTATTGGAATGCTGTTGTTGTTGTTGTTGACTGCCGTAGAGTTGAGCGGGACCCATAGTGACCCTATGAACAAAAGGCCTGAAGCCTTTCTATAACTATCGTCATTTATCAACATTCATAGAATTTCCAGAGGAATGTTGTTTAGGAAGTGGATGCCACTCCTGCTTCTGAATCAAATATAGTTTCTACCTTCAACTTCCCCCCTCCCCAGTTGTGTCCATTGTGTACTGTCGAGTCAGATTCTACTGGCACAGAAGGAGAATGCCCCTTCTTCTCCAGCAGAGCATCTGGTGGATTCGGACCACACACTTTCAGGATTGCAGAGCAGATTCTTGCCACTAGGCCACCAGAGCTCCCTACCTTCAACTTTTTAAGGAAATGGTATGCTGCCTTCTCTATTGGTTATACATTTTACATCCCACCAGTAGTTCATAAGAGTTCCAATTTTTCTAAATCATTGCCAATACTTATTTGCTGTCCTGTTAAATTTTGCTATTATTGTTGGACTGAGAGGATATCTCCTGGTTGTTTTCATTTACATCTCTCTGGTGGCTTGTTGTTGTTAGGTGCTATCAAACCAAGCATGACTTGTCGCAACCCTATGAACAGCTGACTTGAACCTTGCCCTATCCTTTGCCATCCTCATCATTTCTGACATCATAGAGCCTATTGCAGAAGTCACTCTGTTAATCCATATTGTTGGGGGTCTTTCTGTCCTTTGCTGACCTTCCATCTTTCCAAGCATGTTGTCCCTTTCCAAAGAAGAGCCTCTCCTGCTCTCCTAGAAACATGTCCAAAGTATGAAAGATGAAGCTTTGCCATTTTTGCTTTCAAGGAGCATTCTTGCTGCACTTTCCTTAAGACATACCTGTTTCTTGTTTTGTCAATCCATGGGGTATTCAGTACTCTTCTGTAGCACCACACCTCAAAGGCATCAATCCTTCTTCTATCATCATTCAATGCATAGCATGTGATTGAGAAGACCATAGCCTGAATCAGGCACACCTGAGTCTTCGAACTGACATAATTGCTCTTCAGCAGTTTGTAGAGGTCCTTGATAAGTAGACTTGCCCAATGCAATATGTCTCCTGATTTCCTGACTGTTAGTACCAAGGGTGTTGATTATTGATCCAATTAGATTAAATTATTGACAGTGGTAAGAAATTGTGTTGCAATTCCAAATGCATGTAGTCTGAATTCATCAGCTGCTCCATGGGAGAAGGACGGGCAATCTCCTCTTGTGAGATTGACTGCCTCTGAAAACACGCTGGAGGGTTTAGCTATGAGTCAATTCTGACTCAATGGCACACAACAAGAGTAGCTAGTGCAGGGAGCTCTAATGGCTTTGTGGTAAGGAATGGCACTGCCAAAGTAAAGCTCCATGGTTTGAAGCCACGTTGCTATGGTAGAGAAAGATGGATAATCTCCCATGTAAATTACTATTGCTGTAAACCTACTGGAGTGTCAGCTATGGGCTGTTTTCAACTCCATGGTACACAACAACAATAACAACAACAGTAGCTAGAGATCTTCAGCATTTCTTTATTTGTTTGTTTGTCATATGGATATCTTTTTTAGTGAAGTGTCTTTTCATATATCTGGCCCATTGAATAATTGGATTGTTTGCCTTTTTTTCTGGTTGCAGTTCTGTAGTGTTCTATAAATTGTAGATATTACTCCCTTCTCAAATACTTCATTGTCAGATGTTTTTTGGTTTTTTTGCCAGTTTTTGTGTTTTCTTTTTACCAATTGGGAAAATTTTTTTTAGGCATACAAGGATTTGATTTTTCGAAGATCCCATTCATCTATTTTATCCTCTTCTGTTATTGTTGTTATGTGCCATCAAGTCACCTGTGACTCCCAGCAAACCTATGTACAATAACGCTGCCCTCTGCCCTATTGTGAGCCAATTTCACTGTCTCTGATACACCTACCCCTGTGACCCCAGTTACTGTATCATTCCATCTCATCCTGCCACTCAATTCTTCCAAGCATGACATCCTTCTCCAAGGACTGGCTCCTCCTGGCAACATAGCCAAAGTATGTAAGACAGAGCTTCAACATCCTTGCCATCAAGGAACACCTTGGTTTTACCCTCTCCAGCAAAGAACTTTTTGTTCTCGTGGCAGCTCATGGTATGTTCAGTACTCTTCTGCAGCACCACAACTCAAAGGCATCGATTCTTCTTCTTCTGCCATCTTTAGCCATTGTCCAGCTCTCTGATGCATAGAAATTAATAGTGAAAACCATGAGTTGCATCAGGTACATCTTAATCTCTAGACTGACATCATTGCTCTATAATATTCTGGAGAGGTCCCTTACAACACACTTCCCCAGTACAATTAATCTTCTGGTTTCCTGACTGCTGGTGCCAAGAGTTTTGATTGTGGAACCAAGCAAGCTGAAATTGTTAACAATCTCAATCTCTTCTCCATCTTGGTCTATTGTGAGAATCTTTGTTTTCTTGATGTTGAGCTTCAATCCATATTGAAGGTTGCAGTACTTGACTTTTGGCAGCAAATGCTTTAGGTCCTCAGTTTCAACAAGCAGGGTTGTGTCCTCTGCATAATGCAGGTTGTTGATGAGTCTTCCTCCAATCCTGATGCCACATTCCTCCTCATAAAGTCCAGCCTCTCAAATGATCTGTTCCACATATAGATAGAAAAGGTAGGGAGACAGGCTACACCCTTGATGCACTCCTTTCCTAATTTTGAAAAGTCTGTTTGTGCTATAGATTAGAGCTTCTAAAATTGTTCTAAATTATTCTTTGTGTGCTTTATAGGTATTGGTTTTACCCCTAGGTCATTGATTCACATTGAGTTCATTTTTGTATATAGTGTGAGAGGTGGATCTTGTTTCCATTTTCTGCAGATAGTTGTTCAGTCTTTCCAGCACCATTTGTTAAAGTTGTTTCTCCATTTAATGAATTTCCTGTCCTTTCAAACATTAGTTGACCGTAGGTTGATGGATTGATTTCTGAATTTTCAGTTCTCTTGCATAGGTCTGTGTGGCTTCTACTGGACCAGTATACTGGTTGATTTGTTGTTTTTTTCTTTTAAATTAAAAAAAAGATATTTGTTTGTATGCAAAATTTGTAAACATTGTGTTTAATTCATGTATATTGTGCTTCATTCACATTGTGCTTCATAACATCATTCCCATACACTGTGTTTTATAAAATTAATAACCATTTGTCCATCCCCATTATTACCCCATCTTTTTAGGTCTCCACTAGATGTATCCTAATTCCTTCACCCTACAATCTTGTTCTGATTACTATGGTTATGCAGTAGGTCTTATGATCAGGAATTGTGATTGAAATTTGTTAGGTTTGTTCATGGTTTGTCAATTTTATTTACCCTTACAAAGAACCGACTCCTTGTTGGTCTTATTGATAGTTTCAATCTACTTTTTCTCTTTCAGTAGAGCTTTGCTTTTCTGAGATCTCTTTACTTCCTAAATAAGGTTAGAAACTGCCTTTTCAATCTCCTTTAAGAATAGCATCAGTATCTGTATTGAGATTGCATTGAACTTGGAGATTTCTTTTGGTAGAATTGTCATTTGAAAATATCTAAATGTTCTTATCCATGAGCATGGTGGATTCTTCCATTTATCTGGATCTCTTTTTGTTTCTTGTAGTGCTGTTCTGCAATTGTCCTTATAATAGGTCTTTTGTATTTCTAGTTAGATTTGTTCCTGAGTATTTTATCTTGTGGTTGGCTATTGTAATTGATACTGTTTTTACTGATACTCCACAACCTCACCAGCATTTGTTGTTTGCTGCCCTGTTGATCTTTGCTATTGTTGCATGGATCAGATGATATCTCATATTTGTTTTGGTTGGTATGCATTTCTCTGATAGCTAGGTATTTTGAACTTTTCTTTATGAGTTTGTTTGCTATTGGAATGTCTTCTTTGGTGAAGTGTTTGTTCATATCCTGTGCCTGTTTAGTGATTAGATTGTTTGCCTTCTTGTTGAAGTATTGGAGTATTCTATAAATTTAGATATAAGTCTCTCATCAGCTATGTCATTGCTAAGTATTTTTTTCCTAGTGTGTGTATTTCCTTTTTATTCTGTTCTAGAAAGTTTTTAATAAGCATAGGGATTTGATTCTTAGGAGGTCCCATTCTTCTATTTTATTCTCTCTTGCTTGTAGGTTTTTCATTATTCTTGGGAGACTTGTTCATGCTGTGGATTAGGGCTTCTAGAGTTGTTCCTAGATTTTCTTTGAATTTTATAGTCTTTAGTTTTACTTCTAGGTCCCTAAAACACCTTGAGTTGGTTTTTGTATAAAGTGTGGGGTGTGCGTCTTGCTTAAATTTTATGCAAATGGTTTTTCAATTTGCCAACACCATTTGTTAAAGAGTCTGTCCTTTCCCCACTTAACTGGTTCCATCTCCTTGTCAAAGATCAGTTGACCATAAGTGGATAAGCTGATTTCTGATTTCTCAATTCTATTCCATTTATCAATGCATCTGTCACTGTCTTGACCACCACAACTGTGTAGTAGGATTTGAGACTAGGGAGTGTGATGCTGCCTACCTTGTTTATCTTTTTCAGTAGTGTTCGGCTTATTTGAGGTCTCTTTCCACTCCAAATAAAATTAGAAATTACCTTTTCCATATCATTGAAGAATGTGATTGGTATCTGTATTAGGATTGACTGAACTTGTACGTTGCCTTTGGTAGAATTGTCAGTGCAAGAGAGGAAGAATCTGGATGAGATGCATTGACAGTGACTGGGATCCTGGGGGTTGGTGTGTCAGACAATGAGATTAGTTCAAGATAGAGCAAGTTCCAGAACTGTTGTATATAGGCTTACTGAGTCACAAGTGACTCAATGGCAAATAACAACATCCATAAGAAGCATATATTCTTCCATCTCTTAAAATCTCTTTTTGTTTCTTCTTTTCTCTCCCTACATTCACTGTGCTCCTCCCTGTGAAGGGTGAGCCTTTCGTCTTTCCTCTGTGGAGATGAAGCATGATTGGGTGAGACTAGACATTGAAGAGTCACTCACTGTGCTTTGAAATGACGTATACTGGGGTTTCAAGTACAACATTTTATTAAGAGGGGTGTTTATTTTCCCCCTCTTGTGTAAAGTCACCATTCAGAGTATAGTAGTAGATTTTATCTGGCTATTATTTCTTCCATGTTTCATTTAAGCTAGACAGCAGATACTTTAATTAGCAAGGAGTTAACCAGTAAACTTCTGGTTTAAAGCCATGGGCTTTTAAAAAGACCTTTCTTAACTCCATACATGGAGCTCTGACAATGTTTTGTCCAGCTCTTTGTCTGTAAGGTGTGTCTGAGTGGTGCATACAGTTAACGTTTGGGCTGCTAACTGAAAGTTTGAGTATTTGCAATAACCCAGAACAAACTTCTTTTGAGTAATTTCTGACTCAGAGATAACCCCCCTCCCCCAATCAGTTTTTTGAGGCCCTAAATTAGAAGCAAGAGTGGCATCTACTTCTTAAACAACATCCCTCTGGAAACTCTATGAACTTTGATAAATGACAATAGTTATAGTATGGCTTCAGGCCTTTTGTTCATAGAGTTTCTATGAATCGTGGCAATCAACAACAACAACAACAACAAAAAGAAGTAAAGTTTTGTAGTTTTCTGTGTATAGGTCTATTGCATCTCTAGTTACATTAATTCCTAAGTATTTAATCCTGTGGTTAGCTATTGTAATTGACATTTTTTCTTAGCTCCATTTCTCTATTCTCTTTGTCACTGTAGCAAAATCCAAGTGATTTTTTGTATGTTGATCCTGTACTCTGCTATTTTGAATTGGCCAACTATGTCCAATACTTTTCTCACTGAATCTTTAGGGTTTTATAAGCATACTATCATATCATCTACATATAGAGATAATTTTACCTCCTCTATCCCAGAACACTTGATCGTGCTAATGAGAAACCTATAGTTGGACCAAGAGGCAGTCATCAGAACAGAGCAAGGAAACACTGCATGGTTCAAAATTGGGAAAGGTGTACACCAGGGATGTGTCCTGTCTCCATACCTTTTCAACCTGTATGCAGAACAGATTATCCAGGAGGCTGGGCTCTATGAGGAGAAATGTGGGGTCAAGATTGGTGGAAGATTCATCAAAAATCTGCGTTATGCAGGTGACACAACCCTGCTAGCTGAAACTGAGGAGGACCTAAAGCGCTTGCTGCAGAGGGTCAAAGACTGTAGCCTCCAATATGGATTGAGGCTCAATGTCAAGAAGACAAAGATTCTCACCACTGGACCAATTGGCAGCGTCAGGATGGATGGTGAAGAGATTGAGATTGTTCATAGCTTTAGTTTGTTTGGCTTCACAGTCAACACTCTCGGCACCAGTAGCCAGGAAATTAAAAGGCACATTGCCATGGGAAAGTCTGCTGTTAGGGACCTCTCCAAAGTACCGAAGAGCAATGGTGTCTCTCTGGAGACTAAGGTGCATCTGATACAGGCCATGGTCTTTGCTATCACTTGTTATGCATCAGAGAGTTGGACAATGACTAAGGAGGATAGAAGGAGAATTGATGCCTTTGAGCTGTGGTGTTGGAGAAGAGTATTGAGGGCACCATGGACTGCTAAGAAAACAGATTTGTTCTGGAAAGGGTTAAACCTGGTGGCTCCTTGGAGGCAAGGATTCTGAGGCTTCGTCTAACATATTTTGGACATGCTGTAAGGAGGGACAGGTCCTTGGAGAAGGACATCATGCTTGGGAGGGAGGAGGGACAGCGCAGAAGGGGAAGGCCCTCTATGAGGTGGATTGATTCAGTGACTGGGGTAATCGGGATGGGTGATTCAGAGATGGTGCTACTGGCACAGAACAGAGCAGAGCTTAGGGCTGTTGTACATAGGGTCTATTGCGATTATGATTCGCAAGTGACTCGACGGCACATAACAACAACAGGTCAATTTTTATACCCTTCTTTCTTTGTCTTGTTTTACTGCTATCATGAATACTTCCAATACTATATTGAATAGGAGAGGTGATAGTGAACATCCTTGCTTGATTCTTGTTCATGAGGGGAATGTCTTTTGTCTCTTTCAATTGAGAACAAGGTTGGCTCTTGATTGTGCTTATGTGCTTTTCACTATGTTGAGGAAATTCCCTTCTACTCCTATTTTGTTGAGGGCTTTAATCAGAAAGGGCTATTGGATTTTGTCAGAGGCCTTTTCTGGGAGGTCTGGTGGCTTAGTGGCAAGAAGCTGCACCAAATCCACCAGATGCTCTGTGGATAAAGACAGACAATCTCCTCCTGTACCAGTCAGATCTGATTTGACAGTAAACACACACACAAAATAATAAAAATTTTAAAAAAAGGCCTTTTCTGCATCAATTGGTAGGATCATGTGGTTCTTCTTTTTTTGCTTTGTTAATGCAATAAATTACATTAATTTTCTCCCTTATATTGAACCATCTTTGCATATCTATTATGAATATATCTTGATTATGATGAATTATGTTTTTTAAGTACTGTTGGATTCTATAGACCAAGATTTTATTGAAGATTTCTGCATCTATGTTCATGAGAGATATTGGCCTATAGTTTTCTATTTTGGCAGTATCTTTACCTGACTTTGGTATAAGGGATATGTTTGCTTCATAGAAGGAGTCTGAGAGTATTCCATCTTTCTCTATTTTCATCTGACCCAGGATTTTTTTTAGTTGGAAGTTGTTGGAGCGTTTCATCAGACTTTGTGGCTTCAGTAAATCCATTGATTTTGTGTCTTTATGATCATTTCTATGGTGAATTCTTATTTAGCTTTTGTGAAGTAGTCTGTTTCTTCTATGGCATTTCTGTTATGTTGTTGTTTGTTGTTATGTGCCATCGAGTCGCTTGCGACTCATAGCGACCCTATGTACAACAGCCCTAA
>NW_006399911.1:428481-440193 GCF_000299155.1 Elephantulus edwardii | reverse complement strand
ATCTTTGTCTTCTTGACATTGAGCCTCAATCCATATTGTAGGCTGCAGTCCTTGACACTCTGCAGCACGCGCTTCAGGTCCTCTTCAGTTTCAGCAAGTGGTTTTTTTGTTTGTTTGTTTGGTTTGTTTGTTTTGTTTTTTGTCTGGTGCCCCAAGAGATCCTTGGTCTGTCTATCTTGGCTGGGGAGCTCACTGCTCTGGAAGGTGGAGGGGCAGTTCACTCTGCCTGAATTTCTCTCAGGTCCCTGGGCTCACAGGAGGATTTACTTCAATTGGGAATTCAACACTCACTGGGAGGGGGAGATCAATGCACCCTAACTTTGGTCCTTCCTCTCTGATCCTTTGGTAAAGTTTTCTGGATTTGAGTGGGGGAGGTGGGACAGGGCGGGCAATTGCTTCTGTTCCTTCCTCTCTGGTCTTGCAGTTAAGTTTTCTGGGATGCAAGAACTTGTTTCTTGATTGCAGCCCTCTCTCCTGAAGACTATTGTCCTCTATGGTCTGCAGAGTGTTGAAGTCAGGTTCTCCAATTCTCTTTACCACTCTCTCTGATGGTTTGCAGGAAGGTCTTTGTTTCTGTTCTTCTGCTCTAAGACTATATTCTAATGGATGCTGGTTACTGGGGCCTTCCAGTTAAGGCAGTTCTACTTCTGCTGGCTGTGGGTGGGCCTTTACTGGCCAGAAGGTGGTCAGGAACTGAAGGTGGGCTTACCTGTTGGTGGTTTCAAAAGAGACCTGGGGTGGTGGGGGGTTGTCTCAGGATTTTTAAATTCTTGATGTTGTGATGTAATCCATATTGAGATGATGGTTCTTATTCTCACGCAGCAAGCACCTGAAATCCTCCTCATTTTTAGCAAGCAAGGTGGTGTCATTTGCAAAACACAGGCTGTTGATTGATGAGTCTTCCTCTAATCTTGATACCTCATTCTTCTTCATAAAATTCCATTTCTTGAATGATTTGTTCAGCATACAGATTGAATAGGTATTGAGAAATATTAGATCTCTGACTGACTCCCATCTTTCTTGATTTTAAATTATGCAGTGTTCCCTTGCTTGGCTTGCACAACAGCTTCTTAATCTAGGTATAGATTTTGGTATAAGTGTAATTAACTGTTCTGGAATTCCCTTTCTTCTTGAGTTTATCCAAAGTTTGTTATGACTCACACAATTAAATGCCTTTGTATAGTCAACAAAACATGGATTCTTCTGATATTCTCTGCTTTCACTCAGGATCCATCTGATATCAACAATAATGTCCTTAGTGCCACAGCCTCTTCAAAACCCAGCTTGAACTTCTGGCTATTCTTTTCAATGCCCTGTTCTACCTGTTTTTGGATAATCTTTATCAATATTTTGCTTATATGTGATATTAATGATTATGTTTGATAATTTCCATTTTCTGTTGGATCACTTTTCTTGACAATGAGAACAAATCTGGATCTCTTCCAGTCAGTTGATCAAGTAGTTATCCTCCAAATTTCCTGGCATAGACTGGTGGGCAAGTGCTGCATCTGTTAGTTGAAATATGTCAATTAGTATTCCATCAATTCCTAGGGTCTTATTTTTTGCCAATGGCTTCAACACAGTTTTAAGTTCATCCCTTACCATAGGCTTTTTATCATATGGTACTTCCTGAAATATTTCAGTGTTGACCAATTCTTTTTGGTACAGTAATTTTTATGTATTCTTTCCGTCTTGTTTTGATGCTTTCTGGATGGATAATTCAAGATTTTGCCCTCTCTCAGTATTGCACTTCAAGGTTTTAATTTGAGTATTTTTTAATCTTTCAGCTTGAGAAATGTTGAACTAATTCATCCCTTTTTATTCTCCAACGATAAGGTTGGCACAGGATGAAGCAGGTTTTAGGGCTCTTGTACACAGGGACATCGTGAGTCGCAAGCGACTCAATGGCACATAGCAACAACGACAACCACAACCACAACAAGCTCTTTGTATATTCCATAATATACTATGCTTTGTTTTCTTGAGCAAAGGCATGAGATCGGAATCTATCAGCTGTTCAGCAGGAGAAAGATGGACAATCTTGTCTCATGTAATTAACTTGAAAAAAAAACCTCACCTCGTTGGCAGGTTAGCTATGAGTCACTTCTTACTTGATGGTACTCAACGACAACAACAACAGTTGTTAATATTGAAACACTTCCTGCTGAAGATCAAAGACTACAGCCTTCAATATGGATTATCAAGAAAACAAAATTCCTCACCACTGGACCAATAGGTAACATCATAAGAGATGAAGAAAATATCTTCTTCGTCTATTATTTATTTTACTTGGATCCACAGTCAATATCCGTGGTAGTTGCAGCCAATAAATTAAAAGATCTTCAACAAATTGTGCTGTCAAAACTGGACTGCTACCTGAAAAAAGCTGAAACAGGACCACATCTCACACCATGCACGAAAATCAACTCAAGGTAGATCAGAGACCTGGGAGTAAAGTCCCAAACTATGAAGTTCATTGGAGACAAATTGGGATAAAGCTTAGATGGCATAGTTTATAGTATAAACAGACTGCCAATATAGCCAGAAATGCTCAATCTGGAAAAGATAAAATTAATGAATGGAACATTCTAAAGATTAAATCCCTGTGTGCATCAAAAACTTTTTCCAACAGAGTGAAAAGAAAATCTACCGGCAGGGAACAAACATTGGCAATACCATTTCAGACAAGGGTCTCATATCAAAAGATTACAGAATCCTACAGGGCCTCCACAAGAAAAAGACTGATCATACAACTACAAAATGGGCAATAGACATGGAAAGGCTTTTCAGAGAGGAAGATATTTGGATGACTGACAGACATATGAAGAAATGCTTAATATCACTGACAATAAGAGAGATGATTGGTTATTATGGCTGTGAAGGGAGTCCAGAGTGAAGGTTGCATAGTGGAGTGTATTGAGGGGGTGGGGGGAGGGAAAGGATTTTATACCAATGAAAGAATTTTTCTTTTACTTTTCAGAGAGAGGAAAGAACTGAAGGGGAGGGGTGGGCAGGGAGAAAAATGCAATAATAAATGAATGGAAATCCAAAATTTCTGTAAATGTTCATTAAACTTAATTTTAAAAAAAGAGAGATGCGCACTGCAGTCCCAGAGGTGCACAGTTTGAATCCAACAGATGCTCTGCTGGGGAAAGAGGGACAATTTCCTCCTGTACCTGTCAGATCTGATTTGACGGTACACACACACACACACACACACACACACACACACACACTAAAAAAAAAAGAGAGAGATGCAAAGCAAAACAACGAGATGCTATCTTACACCAGTAGCAGTGGCAAAGTTTAACAGGACAGCAAGTAATAAATGTTGGAAAGGATGTGGAGGGATAGGAACTCTAATACATTGTTGGTGGGATTGTAAAATGGTACAGTCACCTGGATGGCAGTTTGGCGTTTCCTCAAAAAGCTGAACATAGAAATTCCATATGAAAGGAAAAAAGGGAAATTCCATATGAAACCAGCAATTTCACTGCTTGGAGTACGCCCTGAGAAAACAGAACTGAGGCACAGACAGAGACTTGTACACCAATGTTCATAGCAGAATTATTCACCATTGCAAGAACACGGAAACAGTGCAGCTGTCCAACCACAATTAAATAAATGTTGTTGTTGTTATGTGCTGTCGAGTCGCTTGTGACTCATAGTGACCCTATGTACAACAGCCCTAAATCCTGCTCTATCCTGTGCCAATAACACTGCCTCTGACACACCCATCCTGATTACCCCAGTCACTGAATCAATCCACCTCATAGAGCGTCTTCCCCTCCTGTGCTGTCCCTCCACCCTACCAAACATGATGTCCCTCTCCAAGGACCTGTCCCTCCTTACAACATGTCCAAAGTATGTCAGACGAAGCCCCAGAATCCTTGCCTCCAAGGAGCAGCATGGTTTAACCCTTTCTGACGAATCTGTTTGTTTTCTTGGCAGTCCATGGTATATTCAATACTCTTCTCAAGCACCACAGCTCAAAGGCATCAATTCTTCTTCTATCCTCCCTAGTCATTGTCCAACTCTCCGACGCATAGCAAGTGATTGCAAAAACCATATCAGACCCACCTTAGTCTCCAGAGTGACACCATTGCTCTTCAGTACCGTGGAGAGGTCCCTAACAGCAGACTTTCCCATTGCAATACATTTTATTTTATTTTATTTTGTGTGTGTACTGTCAAATCAGATCTAACTGGTACAGGAGGAGATTGCCCCTCCTTCTCCAGCAGAGCATCTGGTGGATTTGAACCACATGCCTCTGGAACTGCAGTGCAGCTTCTTGCCAGTAGGCCACCAGAGCTCCCCGCAATACATTTTTTTAAAATTTCTAGCTGCTGGTGCCAAGAGTGTAGGCCGTGGAGCCAAGCAAACTAAAGTTGTTAACAATCTCAATCTCTTCACCATCCATCCTGATGCTGCCAATTGATCCAGTGGTGAGAATCTTTGTCTTATTGACACTGAACCTCAATCCATACTGAAGGCTGCAGTCCTTGACCCTCAGCAGCAAGCGCTTCAGGTCTTCCTCAGTTTCAGCAAGCAGGGTAATTACGGTACATTCATATGATGGAATACTATGCAGCACTCAGGAGCAATGATTCTGTAAATTACTACCTAATTTGGGAGGGTCTGGAGATCATTATGCTGAGTGAGCAAAATCCCATAAGGACAAATATTGTATATGATCATTATTGTAGAATGATTATGAGGATCAGGGGGGGTAAGGTTGAGAGCAGAGGGGTGAAGATGGGTGGTGGTGGTGGCGAGTGGTTAGTCATAGGGCTGCACAATTTGATGAGTGGAGTAACGGGTGGGTGAAGCAAATGGGAAAGATCTGGTATGAAAACTAATGTATACAAAGTTTGTAAATAAACTAGTGTTGAGGCTTTTTTTTAAAGTTTATGAGCCACTGTCTTAAAAAAATTAAAAATAGATATGATATATTGGGAAAATATATTCTCTAGGACCTCTCAAAAGTACTAAAGAGCAACTAAGTCAGTTTAAAATCCAAGATGCACCTAATCCAAGTCATGGTATTTTCATTTACTTCCTGTTCATCTAAAAGTTGGACAATGCCCTGGCCTCTCCCTGTTCCCCCAGCTACAGCAGCTTCCTGGCCCCCTTTCAACCATGGCTGAAGAACAACCAGAAGTTGAATTGTTCATGAAGACTAACAGTGATGGGGCCAAGATTGAGAAATGCCCCATCTTCCAGAGACTGTCCATTTTACTGTGGCTCAAAGGAGTCATCTTCAATGTCACTGCTGTTGACACCAAGAGGTGGAGAGAGAGTGTGCAGAAGCTGTTCCCCGGAGGGCAGTTCCCATTTCTGCTGTGTGTCACTGAAGTGCACTTTGACACCAACAAGATTGAAGAATTCCTAAAGATTGTGCTATGCCCTCCCAGCTTCCTAAAGTTGGCAGCTCTGAACTATGAATCTAACACAGCTGATCTGGATGTATTTGCCAAATTTTCTGCCAATGTCAAGAATTCAAACCCAGCACTCAGTGATAGTTTAGAGAAGGGGCTTCTAAAAGCTCTAAAGGATTTGGACAATTACTTGATAGCCCCCCTCCCAGAAGAAATGAATGAGACCAGTGCTGAGGATGAAGGCATCTCTCAGAGGAAATTTCTGGATGACAGTTAGTTCACCATGGCTGACTACAACTTGTTGCAAAAACACCACATAGTTCAGGTGTGTAAGAAGTACCGGGGATTCTCCATTCCAGAACCATTTAAAGGGCTGCACCTGTACTTGTGAAATGCATATGCTGGGGAAGAATTTGCTTCCACTTGTCCAGATGATGAAGAGATTGAGCTGGCCTAGGACCAATCGGCCAAAGACCTCAGATAGAATCCTCAGGGTGCTGGACCGACTCCTTCCACTTTTTCCCCACAAAAGCTTTGAGTGGTTTCCACATGGCTACCCAGTGAACACACTCCAAAATGACCAGTTGACAGGGAATCCTGGAGCACTTGTGCAACTCTGGCTAGGGGGATGAGAGGGCCTGGGTGAGATATTTATTGTGGGATGGGATAGGACAGCATATTTAATTAATAAAATACAGAATAAAAAAGGAGATTTACAGTGAATGAGGATGACTGAAGAATTGATGTCTTAAATTGTAGTATTGACAAAGTGTACTGAATAGCTCATGGTATTGTTATGTGCTGTTGAGTTAGAATCAGCTTATAGCTAACCGAGTTTTCAGAGGGTATAAATTGCTCATGGGAAGAGATTGATCATTTTTCTCCCAAGGAGGTGCTGGTGGATTCACACAGCCTGCCTTTGGGCTGCCAGTGCAACTTCTTATCACCAGACTACCAGTGGTCCCTTGAAAATTCCATAGAACGACCAAATATATCTTGGAGTAAGTGCAATCACGGTGCTACTTACAGGGAAGGATCATGTCACACACCCTGGGTATGTTGTCAGGAAGGACCAGTGATTGGAAAGGTGGAAGATCAGTGAGAGAGAGGAAGACCCTCAGCAAAATAACTTGACACAGTTACTGTAACAATGGGCTTGCACATAGCAGGGACCTTTGAGGATATTGCAGGATAGGACAAGGTCTGGATCTGTTGTTCACAGGGTCTCTATGAGTTATCGTGGACTTGATGACACATAAGAGCAATAATGGCTAATGATCTCAATCATTTCTTCATGTATTTGTTGACCATCTGAATATTCCTGATGAAGTTTTCTTTTCATGTGCACTGCTTCTTTTTAAATTGTATTGTTTTTCTTTTTGAGATATTGAAATTTCCTGTAAATTATAGAGATTAGTCCCTTGCCAGTTATATCATTATAACTTTGCCAATTATATCATAGACATATAGTTAAATTATATAGTTGCCAATTTGGAAGTCTTTTTCACACGAGATAACAAAAGCAAAAATTGTAATAAGCTGAAGAGGTTTTTTTTTTCCTTCTGGCTTTAAACACCATTATATCAATCAGATGCAACCAATAATAATTCTATATAGTGTTGCTATAAGAAAAGTGGTTTTCAAATTTGAACATACATCAGAATCTCCTGAGGAGTTTGTACTGACAAAGTTTGCTAAACCTATCCCAGAAGTTTCTATTAAAAATATCTAGGTTGTTGTTGTGTACTGTCCAGTCTGCTTACCTGTGGCTAACCTTCCATTAAGTTTTCAGAAGCAGTTAATGGCAAAGGAGGAGATTGCGTATTTTTCTCCTGTGGAACAGCTGATGAACTGCGTGACTTTGGGTTGCCAGTGAAAGTCTTTACCACTGGGACACCAGAGTTTCCGGCAAAGCCTAATAATTTGCCTTTCAAACATGTTCTCAAGTGGTGCAAACAATGCTCTTTGTAGACTGTACCTTGAGAACAAATGGTCAAGGTTACCAGTTCTAGGATTTCTCCCCTCAACTTAATTTACTAACTTCATTAAGTAAACTAATTTTTGTCTGAAAGGCAATTTGTTGTTAGGTGCCATTGAGTTGACTATGACTCATAATGACCAACTTTCAGATGCATAGAAAGCAGTTGAAAAGACCATGACCTGGATCAGGTAAACTTTAGTCTTTAAACTGACATCCTTGTTCTTTAGCACTTTGGAAAGGTCCTTGACAGCAGATTTCCCCATGCAACACATTTTAACTTCTTGGCTGTTGTCACCATGGATTTTTGTTGTGGATCCAAGTGAAAGGAAATAATTGACAACTTCATTCTTTTCTCCATTTATCACAATGTTGTCCATTAGTGAGGTCTTTTGTTTTCTTGCTGTTGACATATAATCCGTATTGAAGGTGGTAGTTTTTTATTTTCTGCAGCAAGTGTTTCAAATCCTCTTCACTTTTATCAAGCAAAGTTGTGTCAACTGCATAATACAGGTTGTTGGTGAGTCTTCCTCCAAGCCTGATGCCACATTTTTCTTTATATAGTTCATGCACTTTACAGCTTTTGAAAACCTGCAGAGGTTCAGCTGAGAGTTGATCCTGACCTGAAGCCATATAATAATACCAGCATCTGCTTCATGTTCCAGCTACTGTCACTGGTAATTGTATTATGTCCCCAACCCAAAATGTGTTGTAAATCCTAACTTCCACACATATGGATGTAACAGCATCTGGAAATAGTGTTTTCTTTATTATATTAATGAGGTCATGTTAATATAGTCTGTGTTTGAAACCAGTCATATATAAAAGAAATCAGAAAACTAACTGAGATATAAGAGAAAATTAAGCCCAGAGACCAGAAAGCACAAATAGAGAAAGACAGACACCAAATGGATATCACCAAGGAATTGAGGAAGAGAATTGAGAGACAGGCTTTTCTCTAGAGCAGAGAATGTAGGAACCAGTGAGCTGAATTCAATCTTCTAGCCTTCTAAATAGCAAAGAAATGAATTTCTGTTCATTAAAGTCACCCACTTTATTGTATATTTGTTACAGCTACACTAAGAAGCTAAGGCACTCTAACCACATTTAGAAAGCCCTGAACAAGTTCCCGCCCTTACCAGGGACCTTTCACCTTCTATTCCAGTGTTGCTTGTAGGTGATAGATACGACGGTGATGCTGTTGTTGTGTATCATAGAGTCAGAACTGATCCATCGCTGACCCTGTGGCGGATTTTCAGAGGCAGTCAATTGCACGAGAGGAGATTGCCCATCCTTCTCTCACAGAGCAGCTGGTGCCCTCAAATCATGTGTCTTTGGGATTGCAGTGCAGCTTCTTGATGCTAGGCCACCAGAGCTCCCTAAGAAGGCAATATTCAAGACCAATGTCCCTAGAAAGCTAAGGGAGTTAATGTCACCTAGGAGTTCCTTTTGAACAGTAGGGTTCTAGAGACAGTAAATAAATTCTTTTCTTCTTCTTCCAGAAAGAATGCCTTGAGATACAGATTACACAACTCTGTAGAGAATATCATGTGAATTTAAATAATCTTTTGGCCTTGGTGGTCAGTATGATAATACATTTTTATTGGGACCCCTCCTTTCTTGCTTCACTTTCCTGTCTTTCATGCCCACTTCCCTAAGCTTGCATTTCCTACTAAAGTAGCAGCATAGAAGCCTTTGCTTAAGCCTCAGTTTTGTGGAGAATTCAGAGTAAGACAAGCCTTCAACAGATAGCCTTACTGGTATTAAATTATAATAAAGAAGTAAAACAAACATGGAAAGGTAACATAAATATTTCAAAAAGTTTTTAAAAAGATTATGATTGTATATGATCAAGTCAGAACCAACCCATAGCTGATCTGTCAGCAGATTTTCAGAGGGAAATCACATGGCGACAGATTGTCCATCCTACTCCCACAAAGTAGCTGGTAGATTAGCAAATTGCATGTCTTTGGTTTGGCAGTACAATTTCCTTACCACTAAGCTGCCAGAGCTCCCTTGTAAAAGGTGATCATATAGTATATATTTATATTTCTTTATACATCCATCTATCTATATCTTTTATGACTCAACAGCAAAATTACAAACAAACCCAAAAGAGATAAAGAACTTGAATGGACATTTCTTCAAATAAGATGTATAAATGACCAAAAAGCACTTGAGAAAGGCTTAAATCATTAATCATTGCTCTTTTGTCTGTTTGTTTTTAATGCATTGTTGAGTTGGAAACGTCTCATAATTGACCCTCCAGTGGGTTTCCAGAGGCAGTTTTATGACATGTATTTTTCTCATGTGGAAAAGCTGGTAGATTTGAACCATTTGCCTTTGGATTGTCAGTGCAACTCTTTATCTCTAAGGCACCAGTGTTTCAATCATTAGTCATTGTTGTTATGTGCTGTAGATTGCGTAGAATCTACTAATAGCTGACTCTGGAGCTAGTTTTCAGAGGCTGTAAATCACACAGGAAGAGCTTGTCTATCTTTCTGTCATGGAATAGATGGTAGATTTGAACTGCTTGGGTTGACAGTGGAATGTTTGGAAGATTCATCAACAATCTGCGTTATATAGATGACACAACCCTGCTTGCTGAAACTAAGGAGGACCTGAAGCGTTTGCTGCAGAGGGTCAAGGAGTGCAGCCTCCAATATGGATTGAGGCTCAATGTCAAGAAGGCAAAGATTCTCATCAATGGGCAGCATCAGGATAGATGATGAAGAGATTGAGCTTGTTCACAGCTTTAGTTTGCTTGGCTCCACAGTCAACATTCTCGGCACCAGTAGCCAGGAAATTAAAAGACATATTGCAATGGGAAAGTCAGCTGTTAGGGACCTCTCCAAAGTACTGAAGAGCAATGTTGTCTCTCTGGAGACTAAGGTGCATCTGATACAGGCGGTGGTCTTTGCTATCACTTGTTATGCATCAGAGAGTTGGACAATGACTAGGGAGGATAGAAGGAGAATTGATGCCTTTGAGCTGTGGTGCAGGAGAAGAGTATTGAATGTACCATGGACTGCCAAGAAAACAAACAGATTCATCCTAGAGAGGGTTAAACCAGGTGGCTCCTTGGAGGCAAGGATTCTGAGGCTCTGTCTGACATACTTTAGACATGTTGAAAGGAGGGTCCGGTCCTTAGAGAGGGACATCATGCTTGGTAGGGTGGAGGGACAGTGTAGGAGGGGAAGACCCTCTATGAGGTCGATTGATTCAGTGACTGGGGTAATCAGGATGGGTGTATTGGAGATGGTGCGATTGGCACAGGACAGAGCAGAGTTTAGGGCTGTTGTTGTCGCTGTGAGTCGCAAGCAACTTGACGGCACATAACAACAACAACAAACAAAAGCCCTGTTGTTGTGTACCTTGTAGTTGGAATCAACTCATAGCTTACTATCCCGAGGATTTTTAGAGGCAGTAAATCACTTAAGCAGAGATTGCCTAGCTTTCTCCCACAGAGCAGTGGGTAGAATTGAACTGCATGCTCTTGGATTGACAGCACAACTCCTAACCACTAAGACACCGGAGCTCCCTCACCCCTGCTATTATGATTATTATAAAAAAAATTTAGTGTTGTAAAAGCTTATGTCTAACTAGTAGGAATATAAAATGACGCAGCTCTTGTGGAAAATAATTTGGCAATTCCTTAAAGAGTTAAACCTAATACAAAGGGTAATCACAATTACCATATAATCCTTTAAGTACACTCCTAGGTTTATAACTCTTGAGGACAAGGACTCAAACAGATACTTGTATACTGATGTTCATCACACTGCCATCAAGTGGATTCTAATTCACAGCCACCCACCAAACGTTTTCCAAGGCTTTTGCATCTTAATGGAACGAGACTGGCCATCTTTCTCCCTCAGAGTACTTGATAGATTTGAACAGTAGATCTTCCAGTTACAGTTCAATATGGACTGTAAATCCATTATATCCTTTACCAGTGTTTACAGCACTGTTAACAACAAAAAAGTGGAAATGGTAAATGTCTATTAGTAAATAAATAGAGAGATACAATATAGTGCATATATTCAATGAACTATTAATCTGCTGTAAAGAGGAATTAAATTCTAATACATGCTACAACAGAGATGAATCTTGAAAACATGATAGTAAGTGAAAAGGTTAGACACAAAATACAAGTATTATGTGATTTCATCTATATGAAATGTTCAAAATGAGTAAATCCACAAGAATAGAATGCACCCCTGGGTTTCCAGGGATCATAATTAATGGAAATTAAGTGCAACTTCTTAATGGGTAAAAATTTGTTTTGTTTTTAGAAATATAAAGTTTATTCTGAGCAGTTATTCTAAATTCAAATAGGGAGATATTATGATTTTT
>NW_006399911.1:426623-427706 GCF_000299155.1 Elephantulus edwardii | reverse complement strand
TACAGAGATTTTGGATATATATATATATTTTTAATAATTTCAAGCATAGCCTGGGAAGAACTTCTAGTGGGACAATAAACTAGTTAAATTGACAAGTCAATTGACAAAATTGTTTCTCTCCCACAGGGACATGAAAGGACAGCCTTTCACAAGTGGTAGCCTGCACACAAGTGGTAAATCAAAGAAAAGCTTTCTAATTTTCTTTGTATAGGTCTTTTGTGTCTCTAGTTAGATTAATTCCTAAGTATTTAATTTTGCGATTATTGGTAGTAATTGGTATTGTTTTTCTTAGCTTCATTTCTATATTCTCATTGTCACTGTAGAGAAATCCAACTAATTTTTTTATGTTGATCTTATACCTTGCTACTCTGCTGAATTGTTCATCTATGTTTCCTGCCAGTCCAGTGGCAAAGATTTTTGTCTTCTTAATATTGAGATGCAATCCATATTGAAGGCTGTAGTCTTTGATCTTCTGTAGTAAGTATTAATGAGAGATAAGAATTTACTGGTGTCATTCTTATGTTATGGTGTTGATGATTCCTTTGTCTATTACTTTTATCTATGATGAGTTAGTTTTGTTATTAGATTTCTTTTTTATTTTTGTTGTTTATGTTGTGTTTACCAAATTCCTATGATTTTCTTTTTAAAAATAATTTTTCATTGTGATTTTAAGAAAAGTTTACCGAAAACTTTGATTTCCTTTCATTCACTGTTGCACATTTTCCTCCCTAATCCCCTGTCCCAGTCACTTTCTAAAAAAAACATTCATTGTTTCACAATTTCCTCCTGCCCCATCCACTTTGCTTTGCACCTCTTATTCTGGACTATTGTCATGCAAATAATGCCTAATCATATATTCCTTTTTTTTTTTTTCTTCCCCCCCTTTTTTTTTTATATATATTCCTTTTAAGCAATTCTTCCCCTCATCTGTTCTAATGCAGTTTTCATTATTTATCTTTTTTGCTTAGGTTTTCCCCCAACCCCCATGTCAGTCTGTTTTATAACAGTGACATTAGGCAGTATTTATATTTTTGAGGCTCATATATTTCACTAAACATAAAGTCCACCAGGGTCACCCATTTT
>NW_006399911.1:424031-425764 GCF_000299155.1 Elephantulus edwardii | reverse complement strand
TCCTCCTTTGTTTCCAGCTGGGAGCTGGGGCCTTTCAGTCCTGTCTGCCATGAGGACCTGATGTGGGCCACCTTGGCCAAGTGGGGTCACCCATTTTATATAATATTTTGTGAGTTTCTTGTTTTTCAGTGCTGTGTAGTATTATATTGTGTGAACAGGCCACAACTTCTCTAGCTATTCCTTTGTTGATGGGCACTTGGATTGCTTCAATCTCTTGCTATTGTGAACAACCCAGCAATAAACATGGGTGTGCATATATCTGTTTGTGTGGCAGTTCTGCTTTTTTAGGGTGGCATATTTCCAATAGTGGAATTGCTGGGTCAAATGGCATTTCAATTTTCAACTTTTTGAGAAAGTGTCTTATTGACTTCTATAGTGGTTGCACCATTTTACACTCCCACCAACAGGGAATAAGGGTTCCAATTTCTCCACAAACTCACCAGCATTTGTTGTTTGCTACACTGTTGAACTTTGCTTTTGTTACTGGGGTGAGATGATATCTCATAGTTGTTTTGATTTCCATCTCTCTTAGGACTGGGGATTTTAAACATGTTTCATGTGTTTGTTCGCCATCTGAATGTCTTATTTGCTGAAGTGTCTGTTCATCTCCTGTGCCCATTTTGTGATTGGATTGTTTACTTTTATCTTGCTGAAGTGCTGGACTAAAAATTCTAGATAGAAGTCTGTTATAAGGGAGATATCATTGCTAAATATTTTTTCCCAGTCTATGTCTTTCTTTTTCACCCTGTTGGAGAAGTTTTTTTATGTGCATAGGGATTTGATTCTTAGAAGGTCCCATTCATCTATTTTATTTTCTCCTGGTTGTAGGTATGATTTTCTTTTTCCCTATCTTGTTTCAAAGTCAGACTCATGGCTGTGGAGTTGGAAATGACTAATAGCTGACCCTCTGGCATGTTTCTGAAGCTGTAAATCACATGGGAGGAAATTGCCCATATTTTTTCCTCAGAGAGACTGTTGACTCAAACTCCCAGAGGGCTGTGACCTTTGAGTTAGCAGTGCTATTCCCTAGAGACTGCAACACCAGAGTTCTTATCTTGGTTAGAAAGTTTATTAATTTTCTTTGAAGTGACTCTGTAATTTATTATTTCATCCTCAAGTTTAAAGTAATCCATTCTTTCTTTATGTAGTCTTAACTTTCTTCCCATTTGGAAGTTCTTTAACTACATCATCTTTCCCACCATTTTCTTTTTAACTGTCCTCATTTACAAATTGACATCTCTGGTTCCATATTTATAAATGAATTTTAATTCATTATACTTTTGTATTTGGGTTGATTTTTAGCTGATGTTGTTTTAGGTCCTAATTTCCAGTTGTTATATGACATTTTTATGCTTTAAAAGACTTCAATTAACATTTTTTGTAGTTATATAGGTTTGCACAAATTTCTTTGTGTTTGTCTGAGGATGCCACAATCTCTTCATATTTGAGAGATAATTTTTCTGAATATAAAATTTTTGCTTGGAAATTTTCCCACTTAATGTTTTATACATGTTTTTGCACCTGCATGGCTTCTTTAAAAAAACATTTTGTTAGTTTTATTATTATAATTCTTGCTATGCAGTTTACAATTCTAACAGGTTTTCAGTTACAATCCCCGCCCTTCTTTCCCCACAAATTCTGCTGTTTGACAAAATATGAGATATTTTTTAAAAACTAGAAAAACTCAGTACTTGACCTATTGGTTCCATGGAAGATCCTGAGGGACTCCAGTG
>NW_006399911.1:419450-421015 GCF_000299155.1 Elephantulus edwardii | reverse complement strand
AGGACAGAGCGGAGTTTAGGGCTGTTGTACATAGGGTCGCTATGAGTCGCAGGCGACTCGACGGCACATAACAACAACAACAGCAACATTTTTGTACGTTTTATAATTTTAATTTGGTTAGTAAATATATTTTGTGCTGCTTTTTTTTAACTTTCTAGAGATTAATCTGTGTTTTTCTTGATTTTTTTTTATAATTTAAAAATACTTCTCAATCTGTTCTACATACCTAAGTACTATTCTGATTTCTTTATCAGGTAGTTCTTATGCCCTTTCCCCTTCAGGACTATTTCCTGGGTCTTTATTTTGGTTCTTTTTTGGGCTTCTCTGTCTTATTTCTTTGTATAACCTCAAGATATCTTTTGTCTTGGAAACATTTTGGTGTTTTTGTATTTGTATTTCGTTCTTAGGGAGCTCCGGTGACATAGGCAGTAGGAAGTTGCACTGCTATCTTAAAGGTGGTGTCTTTCTTGTGGTGTCTCCAAAGGAGAAAGATGGACAATCTTCTCGAGTATGATTCACAGCCTACAACAACTCACTGGAGGGTCAGCTAACTGTTGGTTCTAAGTTGATGGCATTGAGGTATTTTTTTCTCCAAATTTAAACATAATCTGTATTTTATTCAGTTTAAAAAACAATACAAAATTGATTTTATTCATAAAAATAATGATAATAATTTCTGTATTATTTCCAGATAAACTACAAAACACTTATTTTTGTAGGTTTCCCAGGCTTTGAGTTTTCAAGTTTTATTTAATTTGTGATTATATATTGGTGTCTTTTGCCCAAGTGTTTTGCTGTTTGTGGACTTCCTTACTCCTACTTCAATTACTTTTGAAATATCTGAGGATACAGAGCAACTGTGCTGTTCTGCTTGCTAGTTTGGTTCCATTTGTATGTTTACCACCTGTTCTGTGGTAGGTGTGATAGATGTTCACAGTGTAGATGCAGAACTCTGTTTACTGTTGATATAGAGCAGTTGAAGGTGGGTTAGATCTTCACTGCCCGTCATCATTGATCTGATGGTGCAATAGTGGCTTGAGACTTTCCACATTGGTTAGGACTGTAGGGTGTGGCAGGCAGTTGGCATGGTTGCTGTCACCCACTAGATGACACAAAATATCCAAACCAAACCATAAGAAAAACAGTAGAGAAAGGGAAAAAAATTAAAGACAATCCAAACCTCCACACACAAAGAAAACATTACATTTAAAAATAAAGTGAAACCAAACATTAAGAAAAAGAAAAGAATTTAAAATGGCAAAAGTTCAAAAAAGATGAACAAAAGAGAAAAGACCCACAAAAGAAAAACAAAGAGAAAATCTAGGGGATAAACACCCCTTCAGATAGACTGATGGGACAAATAAAACATAAAAGGAAAGTAGAAAACAAAAAGAAGAGGAAGGAAAGAAAAGCAAAAAGAAGATGAAAATATCAAATCACAGTTCAAGGATAGTATAATAAAAGAAATTAAAATGAAATTATATTTTTTAAAAAGTCTCTGTGCCCCCTGCACATCTAAAAACTTCTCCAGCAGAGTAAAAAGGGAAGCCAGAGATTGGAAAAAA
>NW_006399911.1:416829-418910 GCF_000299155.1 Elephantulus edwardii | reverse complement strand
CAAAGAGTTGGAAACAACCTAAGTTCCCATCAACAAATGAATGGATAGAGACGCTCTGGTGTATTCACACATGGAATACTACACTGCATTAAAAAAAAAAACAAGGAACTTGTGCAAAATTATTCAAAATGGGTGACCCTGGAGGACATTATGCTGAGTGAAATATTTCAGTCACAAAAGGACAAATATTGCATAGTGCCACTGTTGTAGAATGGAACTGACATCAGGGTTGAAATGAGACTGAGAAAAATTGGATAAATTATGTCTACTGCATTGAAGCAGATGAGGGAGAGAACTGTTTAAAAGCTACATATCATTGGGTATTATGGTTATGACAAGAGTCCAGAATGAAGGTTACATAGTGGAGTGTATTCGAGGGCAGGGATGGGGTGGGGGTGACTGTATACCAATGAAAGAATTTTTCTTTTACTTTTCAAAGAGAAGAGCAAATTGGAGAGAAGGGGTGGGCAGGGAGAAAAATGCAACAATGAATGAATGGAAATCCAAAATCTTTGTAAATATTCATTAAAATAAAATAAAAAAGGTCTCTGTGCTTCATCCTGCACCACCGCTCTACACCTGTGTCTCTGCATGTCTGGGCATCCAGTCAATCAGGTAGGTACCTGACTTAAAAAGTTCTTAGTGTTCCCTGGGCTGTTCTCTTGCCTGAAGCACTAGACTGAGGCACCTATGCCTGGCAGGGCCCCAGTCCCTCCCGCTGGAGGCACCCAGCACTTCCCCCTAACCCCTGAACATGTCTAAATGACATTATCTGCCTATGGGGAGACTTCTGCCCACTGTCTGTAAGCCTGCTAGGCCTTTTCCTAGAAATCCCAGCCCTGCTGCCTGCAATTCCTGCCCTGCCATCTGTAACTCCTGCTCCACCACCCAGAAGTCTGACCCCTGGCCCGGAAGTCCCACCCATGCCACTGGGAGGTCCTGGACTGACCATCTAGAGGCCTTGGTGCCACATCCTGGATACCCCACCCCCAATGCCTGAAGGACAAACTACTGCCACCCTTCTGAACTGCACCAGAGACATTGATATCTTAGGTGAACCCATTTCATTTCCTCTCCCCTTCAAAAGAATGAGCTATCTTTAACCTGGAGCACCTTGAACTGGCCTAGCTGCAGCAGTTGTCGGACAGAGGAGACTGCTAAATCACAGGCTTTTTCTCCTGCAAACGGAATCAAATCTTCCTGGGAGTCAAAAGCTGAGAGAGAATCCCAGGTATGGTAGCTGACCCACCCTACTCTGAAGCAGTGATGTCAGACCAAGAGCCTGCTATCACCTCAAATGTGAAAAACTACCACAGCAATATCACTTAAGCAGGCTACTTTACCCCCTACATAAGCCCAAAGCAAGATGTCACCTCCAAAAGTGACACAATTATCAATGGATTTCCTGAAGCCAGAAAGTCTGAACTTTCTAACACAGAAATTTAAAAGAATTTAAAAGAACAATGATTAAATATTTTCAATGAGTGAAAGACAAACTTGAAGAATTGTAGGATACTGCAAGCAAAAACCAAAGGGAGCTTGAAAAAACAATCCAAAACAATGCAGATAAACCAAACAAGGCAAGTGCAGCAATGAATGAATGGAAATCCAAATTCTATGTAAATGTTCATTAAAATTATTAAAAAAATAAAATAAAAAAACCACCACCAACAAAACCAAACAAGGCATTAGAGGCACTGGAAAAAAGAAGAAACCACAGTCCAAAATATGGGCACCCATGTTTCAGATACTGTCAACATGATGGAGGGACACATGAGCAGAGTTGAAGACATGGAGCACAGAAATAGTGAAACAGAGATGGAATTGTCAATACTGATCTGTTAGAACAAAAAGCAGGATCAAAAAGTAAGGAAAAAGAATAAAACCCAAGAACAATGTGGGGCATCACCAAGAGAAATAACATGCACATAATCAGAATCCCAGAACAGGAAGAAGCAAGTAAAGACACCAAAAAAAATTGTGGAAGAATTACCAGAAGAAAACTTTTCAGGCATAATGAAGAACGAGAGACTGTATATTCAAGAAGCTGAGCAAACACGATATAGAATAGACCCCAAAAG
>NW_006399911.1:414398-415947 GCF_000299155.1 Elephantulus edwardii | reverse complement strand
TTGTAGTTGGAGAATTCAATACACCCCTCTCAAGAAAAGATAGAACTACTAGAAAGAAACTCAACAAAGATGCTGAAGGATTAAACCACACAATAAACCAACTTGGTCTCATAAAGCACAGTATACTTTCTTCTCCAATGTGCATGGAAAGCTCTCCCAAATAGATCACATTTTAGGTCACAAGGCAAGCATAAATAAACTTAAAAATATAGAAATAAAGCAAAGTATCTTCTCAGACCATAATGTTACAAAATGAGAAAGTAATAACAAGAGGATAAAGGAGAAAAAAACCCAACACATACATTTGGAAGCTGATCAACACCTTGCTTGAACATGAGTGGGTACTAGAAGAAATAAAAAATGAAATGAAAAAGTTTCTTGAAAAAATTATAATGAAAACATAACTTACCAAAACTTTTGGGAAATAGCCAAAGCAGTAATCAGAGGTCAATTTATAGCAATAAGCAAACACAACAAAAGGGAGGAAAAAAATGACCATTGACTTGCTAACATCTCAAACAAATTGAAAAATAACAGTAAGAAAACGTGACACCCTCTAAAAACTCTGAAATGATAAACTTTAGGACAGAAATAAAGGAAAACAGAAATAAATAGAAAACAGAAAAACAAAACCATCAACCAGGAGTTGGTTCTTCAGAAAGGTCAATAAAATCGAAAAATCAATAGTAAAACTAACAAAGGAAAAGAAAGAAAAGTCTCAAATAACCCAAATAAGAGATGAAACTAAATAAAAAGACTAACACGAAATATTATGAAAAACTATAATATGAAAACCTAGAGGAAATGGACAAATACTTAGAAACTCACAACTTACCTATACTGATACAGACCAAAACTGAACACCTGAACAGAACCATTACAAAAGAAGAAATTGAGAAAGTAAAAACAACTTCCAGCCAAAAAAGTGCCATGGACCCAATGGTTTTACAAGTGAATTTTATCAAATATTCAGAGAAAAACTGTCACCAATTTAAAAAAAAATTCTGAACTGTCACCTATTTAAAAAAATAAAGTATTTCAGAAAATAGAAAAAGAAGGAATTCTCTCAGATTCATTCTATGAAGCAAACATATCCCTGATACCAAAGCTAAGTGAAGACACCACCAAATAGAAAACTATAGCCCAATATCTCTCATGAACATAGATGCAAAAAATCCTGAATGAAATTCTGGCCAATAGAATCCAATGATACATCAAAAAAATAATTCACCATGACCAAGTAGGATTCATAACAGATATGCAAGGATGGTTCAGTGTAAGAAAAACAATCAGTGTAATTCATCACATTAACAAAACAAAGGACAAGAACCACATGATCCTTTCAATTGATGCAGAAAAGGCCTTGGATAAAATCCAGCACCCTTTCTTGATTAAAACACTCTGCTAAGTAGGAATTGTGAAGAATTTCCTCCACATAGTAAAAAGTATACATGCAAACCTGTTGCAGACCAAAGGCAAAGTATTTTTATAATTATTAATAATGAGACAGACTACCAGGAATGAGATAGAATAGAGAGCATAAAAAACA
>NW_006399911.1:411767-413488 GCF_000299155.1 Elephantulus edwardii | reverse complement strand
TGCAGTGACAAAGAGAATATAGAACAGGAGCTAAGAAAAACAATACCCATCACAACAGCTAATCACAGATTAAATAATTTGGAGCTAATCTAACTAGAAACACAAAGGACCTATTAAAAAAATTACATTACTACAAAGAACAAAAAGAGACCTGGAGAAATGGAAGAATATACTTTGTTCATGCATAGGAAGACTGAATATTGTAAAAATGACAGTTCTACCAAAGGCAATCTACACCTTCAGTGCAATCCCAATACAAATACCAATTTCATTCTTCAACGAGATGGAAAAGACATCTTCAATTTCATTTGGAATGAAAGGAGACCCCGAATAAGCAAAGCATTTCTTAAAAAGAGAAACAAGGCAGGAGGCATCTCACTTCCTAATTCGAAATCCTACTACACTGCCATAGTGGTCAAGACAGCATAGTACTGGTACAATGATGGACACATAGATCACTGGAATAGCATTGAGAATCCAGAAATCAGTCCATCTACCTTTGGCTAACTGATTTTTGGCAAGGAGCTGAAATCAGTTAAGTGGGGAAATGACACCCTTTTTTAAAAAAAGGTGTTGGCAAAATTGGAAAACTCTAAGTCTGCAGAAAACTCAAGCAAGACCTACACCTCACTCCATAAACAAAAACCAATTCATTGTGGATCAGGACCTAGAACTAAAACCAAGGTCTATAAACTTCGTCAGAGAAAAGCTTGGAAGAACTCTACAAACCCTAATTCAAACATAAACCATCTTCCAAGCATCCTGAAAAACCTATAACCAGGAGAGAATAAAATAGATGAAAGGAACCTTCTAAGAATCAAATATCTATGCACATCAAAAAACTTCTCCAACAGGGTTAAAAGGAAAGCCACAGACTTGGAAAGAATATTTGGTAATGACATGTCTGATAAGAGATTTATATCTGGAATCTAGAGAATACTCAAGCTCCACAATAAAAGAAAGGTAAATAACCCAGTCTCAAAATGGGCACAGGATATGAACAGACACTTAATCAAAGAAGACATTCAGATGACCAACAAACACATGAAGAAATGTTCAAAATTCCTAGCTCTAAGAGAGATACAAATCAAAACAACTATGAGATATCATCTCACCCCAGTAACAATAGCAGTGTTCAACAGAGCAGCAAGCAATAAATGCTGGCGAGGTTGTGGAGAATCTGTGGCCATTATTCACTGTTGTTGGGAGTGTAAAATGGTGCAGCCACTCTGTAGGCAGAATGGCACTTCCTAAAAAGTTGGAAATAGACATACCACTTGACCCAGCAATTCCACTACTGGGAATATATCCTAACAAAACCAGAACTGGCACCCAAGCAGATATATGCACACCCATGTTTATTGCTGCGTTGTTCACAGTAGTAAGCAGATGGAAATAACCTAAGTGCCCATCAACAAACGATTATATAGAGAAGCAATGATATATTCACACAATGGAATAAAAGGCATTGAAAAACAAGGAACTCATGAAATACTATACAAAATGGGTGACCTTGCAGAACATTATGCTGAGTGAAACATTTCAGTTACAAAAGGACAAATACTGCATAATGCCACTGGTATCAAACAGCACTGACCTTGGGGTTGGGGAAAAACTAAGAGAAGAGGGGATAAATAATGTACACAACATCAAAACAGATGAGGGAAAGAATTGCTTAAAAGGACTATGTTGATGTTATTGTTGATTGCCATCTAGTCGAG
>NW_006399911.1:409693-411042 GCF_000299155.1 Elephantulus edwardii | reverse complement strand
GGTGGATTGATTCAGTGACTGGGGTAATCGGGATGGGTGTGTCAGAGGCAATGAGATTGGCACAGGATAGAGCACGGTTTAGGGCTGTTGTACATAGGGTTGCTATGAGTCGCAAACGACTCGACGGCACATAACAACAACAACAACCTTTCAGAATAAGAGCTGGATAGTAAAGTGGACTGGTGTGGGGTTGGGGAATTGTACAAAAAAGAAAGATTTCCCCCCCCCAAAGATAAAAATGAACTGGGGGAGGAGGTGAACAAAGAGGAAAATAAGCAACAATGAATGAATGGAAATTCAAGTTCTTGATAAACTTTAATTAAAATATCAATTAAAAAATGGGAGAGAAAAATAAAGGAAGAACCTGAGGGGTGGGGCAGGGTCTCCTGGCAGCACTCTTGCTAGCCAAGGAGGTGGCAGCAGGTCTGGAATCCAGTCGTAGAAGTGTGCTGTCAGCCTAAAAAGAGGCTAGGACAGTGCACCTGGGGTCAGAAGGAGTTCTTTTCAGTCTAAAAATAGTTAGGAAGCAAGATGCAAGATAATTGGTCCTAAGAGACATTTGGATGATATCTGGTCTCAAGAAGTAAATCCCGTTGGTTCAGAAGCTGGCTGAGTACACAGTACCCAGTCCTTTAGGAAGAATTTACTAGTTCAGATGATGCCTAGATGACAAGGTGCTTGGACCCAGCAGGAATTCCTGCTGACTTAGCAGGTAGGTAGGTACAGGGTATCTGGATTGGCCCTCTGTACTCCACTGGCTTGAAGAAACAGAAAGTGATCCTTCCCACACTGGGAAGTCAGGGTGGATTTGTGTGTGCCTGATGTGTGTGTGTGGTAGGGGTGGAAGATATAACTACATCCCTCAACGAGTGGGAGTGGGAGATAGCTACACCCTCATTGGGTACAGGTGGGAGACAGCTCCATTTTTGGCCTCTGGGGAGCTACACTTTTCCATTTACAAGCTGCCAGAAAATTTCATTGCTGTGCCAGGCCTGCTGATTTATTGCTCCATTTCTCTTTGCTAGCTGTTTTTATTCAATTTTCCATTCTAGTCTGCAGCTAATTCACATATTCTTTTAAGTTCAGGGTTCCAGGTTTGTCATCTGTATGTTTCAATTTCTTGGGTCTTTGTTGCAGAAAATCTGAGTAGCACGTTGCTTAGTCTATCATTTTTCCAGAATTCACTACCCCTTTACAATTTTTTTGCCAAATATTCCAATATACCTACTACATTGTATTTATTTAATATAAAGTAGATTTTAATGTTTTAGTATTTTTTAAATGGTCTTCGCAATCACCTGTTATGCATCAGAGAGTTGGACAATGACCAAGGAGGACAGAAGGAGAAT
>NW_006399911.1:402119-409023 GCF_000299155.1 Elephantulus edwardii | reverse complement strand
TGTCATCTAGGCATCATCTGAACTAGTAAATTCTTCCTAAAGGACTGGGTACTGTGTACTCAGCCAGCTTCTGAACCAACGGGATTTACTTCTTGGGACCAGATATCACCCAAATGTCTTTTAGGACCAATTATCTTGCATCTTGCTTCCTAACTATTTTTAGACTGAAAAGAACTCCTTCTGAGCCCAGGTGTATTGTCCTAGCCTCTTTTTAGGCTGACAGCACACTTCTATGACTGGATTCCAGACCTGCTGCCACCTCCTTGGATTAACTAAACATGCCATTAAATTGAGCACATATAACAGCAGAATTGAAGACAGCAGCGAAGAAGCAGCAGCAGCAAGAGAATTCAGCATGTCCTTCAGGGCCTGAGGACCTATGGGAGCAGCAGTGGTAGCAGCCACAGCAGAGAATCAGAGACCTGTTGTCAGGTGAAGTGGATCTTGGGACTGCTACTGCATGGAATCAAAACCAGGAGTCTTTGCCAAAATTTGTTGGAGGACTTGGGGGTGGAAGTGGGGAGAGGGGCAGCCATAATTGGGAGGACTGATAGCTTAATGCTGCAAGGCCGAAGGGAGCATATTTTGTAAATTGTCCTGATTGAGTGATTGTATTCTGGTACTAACTTGAATTATAGCTTTTTTTACTTCTCTTATACAATTTTGTGTGGTCTGTGAATTATTGAAACAGATTTCTGATCAAGTAAAGCAGCAATATTGGTGTTAGGACGAGTAGAAAGAGGTGCAAGAGCATAGAGGACATCTCTGACCTCATGGGAATTAGTTTTGTGTTATTGATGTGGTTAACAGAGACATTTCCCCTTTGTGGAGTTCGTCAATGTCAGATATGACTGTCCCCAAGCAGCCCTTGCTCTTCTTACAACTGTGGAGTTGGAACTTACTCATAGCTTACCTTCCAGCAGGCTTTCAGAGGCAGCAAACCACACAGGAGGATATCTCTGATCTTTCTACCTCAGAACAGTTGATGGATTTGAACTGTGGGCCTTTAGGTTGGCAGTGAAAAATCCATAGTCATTGAATTTCTAGGTCAAAACATACATGCATCTTCATGTTGTATGAATCTAACCCAAGCCAGAGGGTAAGTGAGTCCACTGACATACTCCACAATTCTGTCACTTGGTCCTCAAGTAACATAGAGGGATGGAATATGAATCTGGAGGGCAAACAAAAAAATATCTACAGTAGTTTATACATATCTTTGTTTTTCCGTGAGCAACTGAAAAACAAACAAATGGTTATTTTAAAAGATTTCAAAATTATTTTCCTAGAGTTGGGATTGACTCATAGTTGACCCTACAATGGGTTTTCTGAGACTGTAGATCATACAGGAGGATGTTTCCCATTCTCCTCCCACAGAAAGAGAGGTTTGAATTGTTAGAGAGGCACCACTTTTGGATTAATCAGTGCAGCTCCCTGTCCACTAGGCTAACAGTGTTCCTTAAACAGATAGATGTCCACTTCTTTTCATGTAATAAATACTGGTGGAAGCGAACTATCTAAATCTGAAATACATTGTCCTGGATGTCACCAAGTGACAAGCTGCTCCTATCTTCCTGCTATGCCATTAGCATTTGATGTTTGTCTTTGGAATTATAACCTGATACAATTGTATTGTGTCCTTGTTCAAAATAAAAGTGAGGGTGAGGAGAAGAGGGCTGAGGATAAAGGCTGAAGGAGCAGGAAAGCATCTATCTTTTCTACTGAAGTAGACATTCGTCATGTCCACACTTGTGCAAGATAGTCTAAAAATGTCCCGTCCACCTAAGAATTTGATAAGATCACCTAGTTTCCATTCTTTTCAGGATGGACATCAAACTGGAAAATGTGTCCCCTCAATCTTTAAGCTATCTTTGCTGAGCCGATGCTGAATCATGACAACCTCTTATGTGTCAGAGTGTAACTGCACTTTAGAAAGGTTTCCAATGGCCAACTTTTCAGAAGCAGATGTTCAAATCTTTCTTCTGAAGTGAAATCTAGGTGAACTTGAACCTCCAACTTTCTGATTAGTAGCCTGGTACAGTAGAACATTTGTAGCATTATCTAGGGCCTTCCCAGTAATTTTATTAAAATAATATTCAGTTGTAGGGTATTTTGAAACTCAACATCTTTAAAAGTAGTGGGTGGCAAGACAAAAGCCACAAAACTAATGGTAGGTAGCCAGGTAGTAGCTATGAAACTAACTAGCCAAGAAGCTTTGTTTCAAGGATGTTTGGTATCAGCGTCTCTTAGAGATTCTGGCTTCAACTGGGGCTCTGGTAATTTCATGATTTTTGATTCAATGTTTCTGCCCAAATTATGTAAAACTCAGCTGTGGACTTGTGGCTGATGCACCAAATTTCATAGCAGTAGACAATACTGCCATACTGGATGTTGTTGTAGTCTTAGATTTTGCCAAGCTGAAAAATATAAATATGTCATTTTATTTATCTTCTTAAGCATTTTCTAGATGATTGGCCATTTGCATTTTTCTCCCCCAGGAAATAGCCTGGTACATATAAACAGGCATTGATTAAATGAGTTGGGTTTTTTGTTTTGGGTTTGTTTTTTTTTCCTGTAAATCATTAAGAATGGCTCACAGATATAGTTGTACTTTCTATTTTCTATTGAATTTTACTTTCCCCCTTTGTTTTACATATAAGCACCCATACTTGTTTATGTTAAAATTACGAGGAAATTTCTGTGTCTATCCCAGACTTCTCTTTGAAGAAATCTGTTTCAAAGCTCGCTGTAGCTGTGATGGTTAAAGTTTTGTGACTATCTTGAATCATCAGACTAGAGAGTCACGGCCCCTCAATCAGTTCTCCTCTTTGAGTCGTTTTATTGGCTTACATTTCCTGAACTGAAGGAACGACTGTGACCTCTTGAAGAAGGGCTTCACCCCGCTGCCCAAAAATGAATACTGTTACTCTTTCTCTTAGCCTTCTCCAAAGAGATTTATGGGATTTTTAGCAGAGTAACTGTTAACTAGGGAAAAGAAAATAATCAGCCTTTATGAGGATTATTAAACCCTGGTTCTGAATTGGCCTTAATTCTACAAGACTCAAGGTGTCACTATAGTACATCAGAGTAATGATGCATGGAGGCCAGGTTGTTAATGGAGTTTTACCTCACCCAAGTGGACCCAGTGGATCCTTAAACCCATCCTTTATTCCTGCAGTTCCAGAATGCATAACTGGAATAATACAGTGACAGGCAGAATCCCTACACTGGATCCCTGACATGTGGCTATTACTGTAGGAAAGTCAGGAGGATGCTATTAAAACTGTCTCTTCCTGGGAAAATAGCAAACCAAAAGCAATACCAACATTCTGGAGGAAATGCAAATTGGTCTCACCATTAAGGACTCAAAGAATACAAGAGTGGTGATTCCTACCACATCCCCTATTTGGCCTGTGTGAAAACTGATCACGAAGAATAACAGTTGATTATCATAAACTTAACCAAGTGGCGACTTCAATTGCAGCTGTTGTTACAGATGTGGTTTCATTGCTTGAGTAAATAATGAATCTTGTGGTATCTGATATGCAGATATTGATCTGGCCGATGCTGTTTTGTTTTGTTTTTTTCTCTGATCTGATTTTGAAGGATCATCAGAAAAAGTGTACATAGCAAGAGAAGCTAGCAAGACCAGTGATACACATTCACTCTCCTACTTCAGGGCATATTTCAGGAAGTACCATATGATCAAGAGCCACTGGTAATAAAGGAAGAATTTCAGGCTGCACTGAAGGCATTGAAAGAAATAAGTCCCCAGGAATAGATGGGATATTAATTGACATGTTTCAACTAACAGATACAGCCCTGATGTGCTCACAAATCTGTGCCAGGAAATTTGGAGGACAGCTGCTTAGCAGAATGACTGGAAGAGATCTGTATTTATTCCCATTTCCATCCCCAAGAAACGTGATCTAACAGAATGTGAAAATTCTAGAACAATAACATTAATGCGTTATGCAAGCATAATACTGCTGAATATAGACAGAGAACTTGTTAGAAGTTCAAGCTGGATTTAGAAGAGATTGTGGCATGCGATATATCATTGCTGATTGCAGATCCTGGCTAAAAGCAAAGAGTACCAGAATAATGTCTATTTTTGCTTTATTGACTATGCAAAGACATTTGACAATGTAGATAGTAACAAGTTATGGCTAAAATTTACAAGAATAGGAATTGCAGAACACTTAATTGTACTCATTCAAAATCTGCACTTAGATCAAGAGGCTGTAGTGTGAATAGAGCAAGGGAACACTAGATGGTTTAAAATTAAGAAAGGTAAATATTAGGGCTGGATCTTCTCTTCCTTCCTTTCAATCTGTATACTAAGAAAATTATTCGAGAGGCTGGGCTTTATGAAGAATACCACATCAAAAGATTCATCAATAACCTACATATGCAGATGACACAACCTCACAACCTTGCTTGTTGAAAATGAGGAAGACTTGAAATACACACTGCAGACAAGCAAAGAATACAGCCTTCCATGTGTATTGCATCTCAACATCAAGAAAAAAAATAGGCTCTCTGCTTCTTGTTTATAAACAGATAGCCCTCTCTTCTCATGCAGCACCAGCCACATCTCTGAGACATGGTGGGAAAGGTTAGAATAAATGGATCTGGTTGCATTAGATGCTTGGTCACCAGAGCTGTTTTTAACTCTGACAAAGTGGAGGTTGTTGTTATCAATGACCCCTTCATTGATCTCAACTACATGGTCTATATGTTCTAGTATGACTCCATTCATGGAAAGTTCAATGGCATTGCCAAGGCTGAGAATGGGAAACTTGTCATCATTATCTTCCAAGAGCAAGTGGGGTGATGTTGGTGCTGAGTGTGCTGGGGAGTCCACTGGTGTCTTCAAAATGTTGGAGAAGGCTGGGGTTCATTTGAAGTGTTGTGCCAAATGGGTAATCAACTCTGTTACTTCTGCTGATGCCCCTCATGTTTGTGATGCGCGGGAAACATGAGAAGTATGGCAACTCTCTCCAGATTGTCAGCAATGCCTCCTGCACCACCAAATGCTTGGTTCCCCTGGCCAAAGTTATTCATCACAACTTTGGCATTGTAGAGGGACTCATGACCACAGTCCATGCATCATGGCCTCCAATGAATAAGAGCCATCTGGACCACCAACCCCATCACTAGCACTAGCAGAGAGAGAGAGACTTTCAGCTGCTGAGGAGTCCTTGCTCCAAATTGATCTTCCGTCAACTGAGAATTTCACATCTTTGACACATTTCTCCATCTAGTCCACCTGAGAAAGGGAGGGCCTAGAAAGCCCATCTTGTCATGTATCATCAGTAAAGTACATTGTACTCAGCCAAAACAAAGCAAAAATTCTCACCAACATCATTAGCAATATTATGATAGAGAATAGATTGAAACTGTCAATGACTTCATCTGACTTGTATCCACAATGAACATCCTTGATATCAGCACTCAGGAGATCTCGAGATGCATTGCACTAGGCAAGTCTGGAGTCAAAGATCTCTCCAAATTATCGAGGAGTATTGATATTAGTTTGAGGACTAAGTTATGCCTGTTTCTGGCCATGGCCTTTTCATTCACTTGCTAAGCATCTGAGAATAAGGATGACAGATTAGATACCTTTGATTGGTGATATTGGAGAAGAGTACTGAATATCCCATGAACTGCCAAAAGAACAAACAGATAAGTCTTAGAGAACGTGCAGCCAGTTTACTTCTTGGAGGAAAAGATGATAAGCTTTGACGCACATACTTTGAGCATGTTGGTAGAAGAGGCCATTTCTTGGAGAGGCATATCATGCTTCAAAATGTGGAGGGATAGCAAAGGAGAGGAAGACCTTTAACCAGGATGGATTTACACGTACCTGTAACACTGGGCTCAAGTATGTCAGAGATTGAGAGGATGGTAAAGAAGACATATCATGAGCCTTGAGACTTAATTACTCATAGACATATTAAAAAGCCAATTACAATATACTGATTAATTAATTAATTAATAGCAGTAATTGCAATTTCTCTACATTGCAATGAATAAATTCACCACAACATATTGATTCGTCAATTCATAGCCAGCATTAAACAGTTAATTGCAATTTATCTACATTGCAATTCATAAATTCATTGCAACATATTGATTCATCAACACTGGGGAACACTAACTCACCCCGGGATCCCAACTCATTTCCTTCTTTTTGCCTCTCATGATCATAGGTGCAGTCGGTGGGTTCCCAGCTAGTTTAACAGTTCGATGTAGCCAGGGTCCGTTGGTTTGGGCAGAATCTTCCACTGTCTCAGTAGCTAATGTCCATCAGTGTAGACCACAGTTCTTGGCTTTGAAAGGGGCCTTTAGGTCTTTGGCTCTAAAAAAAGCCTTTGAGTCTTCAGTGTTAAGCTCATTGTGAAGTGCAGAGAGAGATTTGATGGGCATATCAAGAGTTTATCAACTCTGGCTTCCCCACTTTACATTATGGTGAGGCAAGTGGAGCATGCTGGTATATGTTGAATAACAACATGGGTTTGACCAACCATGTTCAATACTAGTTGTGTTTCCTTGGCGATACCGGCAGTAACCAGTCATATCGCCTTATCGAGGATCTTTACCTGTTGTGGTCAATGAGGCTCCAGAGCCACTAAGAGTATGTTTTCACAAGTATTCTAACATAATTTCTAACAGCAAATTCCTAGCATATGTCTTATTTTTATTTCTGGCAAGTTCTTAACATTTATCTTATTTTTGTTTCTAACATATAACATAGCAAGTTCCCAATATGTTGTTGTTGTTATGTGCCATCGAGTTGTTTGCGACTCATAGTGACCCTATGTACAACAGCCTTAAACTGTGCTCTATCCTGTGCCAATCTCATTGCCTCTGACACACCCATCCTGATTACCCCAGTCAC
>NW_006399911.1:391087-397999 GCF_000299155.1 Elephantulus edwardii | reverse complement strand
GAAGAACGAACTGGGGAGGAGGGTAGAGAAAACAGTGCAACAATGAATGAATGAAAACCCAAAATCTCTGAAAATGTTCATTAAAACTAATAAAATAAAATAAAAAGGGGGGGGAGTATCCCGTGTGAAAAACAATGTATATGAACTTTGTAAGTAAAGCAGTGTAAAATAAAATTTTATTAAAAAGAAAAAAACCAAACAAGCAAAAAAAAAAAAACAAACCAACCCCAAACATCTGTCTTAGTCCTGATAATTAAGCATCTCATGCTGCCCTCATTCCCCAACAGTCCTTCAGCAACCATGGGCATAGGTCTCTGGCTCTGGTTTCATGACTTCTCAGGTCAACTCTGTCTCACATAAGGTCTCTAGTTCTCTGCTGTGACTGTTACTACTCTCATGTAGTCCCAGTCTGCATGGCACAGGAATCTTCTGTCTCTGAAGGATGCACATTGCACTCTCTTTTTTTTTTAAATTATTTTATTCTGGTTTACTTACTAAGTTCATATACTTTGTCTTTCACACCAGATCTTTCCCCTTTCCTTTACCCACTCCTCCCTCCACACATCAAATTATGCAACTCTAGGATTAAACCCCATCTCCCATATCCCCCCAACCTCACCCATTCTCATGCCTCTGCTTCCCTCTCCACTCCTTGGATCCTCATACAATAAATATTTTAAACAGTATTTATTTTTATAAGACTGAGTTACTTCACTTAGTAAAATGTTCTCCAGTCCCTCCCAAGTTAGGTAGGTAATAATTTACAAAATCACTGCTCCTGGGTGCTGCATTATATTCCATTGTGTAAATGTACCATAATTTCGCAATCCATTCCATTGTGTTTGGATATTTGGGCTGTTTCCATGTTCTTGCTATGGTGAATAATGCTGTGAATATTGGTGTACAAGTCCTCTGCTTTTGCCTCAATTCTCATTTTCTTAAAGTATGTTCCAAGCAGTGGAATAGCTAGGTCATATGGAATTTCTACATTCTGTTTTCTGAGGAAACACCAAACTGCTTTCCAGAGTGTTTGTACCATTTTACACCATCAACAATGTTTAAGAGTTCCTATCTCGCCACATCCTCTCCAACATTTATTACATGCTGCCCTGCTAAACTTTGCCACTGTTACTGGAGTAAAATGGTATCTCATTGTGGTTTTGATTTGCATCTCCTTGCCAGTGATTTTGAGCATTTCTTCATGTGTCTGTTGCCTTCCAAATGCCCTCCTCTGTGAAAAGCTTTTCCATATCTCTTGTCCATTTTATAATTGGATTATCAGTCTTTTCCTTTGGAAGGCCTAGGAGTATTTTGTAAACTTTCATTATGAGAACCTTGTCTGAGATGGTATTGCCAAATGTTGGTTCCCAGTTAGTAAGTTTTCTTTCCATCCTGTTGGAAAAAGTTTTTGATGAGAAAAAAAAATATCAAGAAAATGGCATCCACAAAAAAGCAGGAGTGGCAATACTAATCTCTGATAAAAAAGACTTCAGAATGAAAACTACCATAAGAGATAAGGAAAGGAACTCTATAATGATTAAAGGCACAATAGATCAAGAAGACATAACATCAGTCAGTATCTAAGCACCAAATTATAGACCTGCTAAATACATAAAGTAACCATTAACAGAATTGAAGAAAGAAATAGACAGCACCATAATAGTGGTAATAGAACTTAACACACCACTCTCACCAAGAGATAGGCCAACTCAAAAGAAACGCAACAAACATGCAGAAGACCTAAACTACACAGTCAGCCAACTTGACCTTGTGGATGTATTCTGAGTACTGCACCCAACTAAAACTCTATTCTTTTTCTTTTCAAGTGCACATGGTATATTCTCCAGAATTTATCACATATTAGGGTACAAAGAAAGCCTCAACAAAGTTACAAAACACTAAAATAATGCAAAGTATCATCTCAGACCACAATTCCATAAAACTAGAAATTAACCACAAGAGGATAAAGCTTATAAAGCCACCAACATGGAAGTGAAATAAAACCCTGCTAGATCACGATTGTGTGATAGAAGTAATAAAGAATGAAATTAAAAAGTTCTTCAAAACAAGTGATAATGAAAATTCAATGTACCAAAACCTCTGGGATGCAGCTAAGGCAGTCCTCAGGGGGCAGTTCATAGCATTCTCTAGCTCTTTATGACTAGTAGTGATAGCTTCAAATTTCTGCTGCTTAATTTGCTCAATTTCAGCTTGTTGGAATGGTGAAACTAGCCAGTACTACTACTTACTTACTACTTAATACTATTTCATTTGCCTTATATTGTATTTTCTTTAGGTCCCCATTTTTATTCTCTGGATTATATGTTTTCTGATGTCTTTGTTGAAGAGGGCATGAAATGGCATCGGTTTACCCTGCTGTCTTACCTGAATATCTCTCAGTGGGAAGAATTTTAAGTAGCATACCTGTACTTGGTAGGAGAAATGGCCAGATTTGTCATTGTATGATTCATTCATCGACTGTGGTCAATGGTTTGAATGGATGATCAAGGGCTTGGAAAGAACATGACTGGAAAATTGGTGACAAGGAGGTATAGGGAAGAGGTATGTGGGTGAGTCAAAATGAATTTCAGAGTTTTCAAATTTCAGGAATTCAAAATTTCAGAACAAGTCAAAGAGGTCAAGGCAGTTTTGTATCATGTGAATCAGTAGACAATTTTAACAATTAAATGGATGAGATGACACATTCTATGAATAATGGTCAAATTCTTTCCCTAGCCTCTCTTATCATCATCCAGCAGGCTTGTGAATAAAGTAACCATGGAAGCAGGGGTGGAGGTTATGCATAGACTCAGCAACATGGAGTTCTACTTATCAAAGCTGACTTAGTGACAAGTAGTCACCACAAGTAGAAGCAGTCCCCTATGAACCAATGCTCATGAGTGAGCGTGCATAGGTGGGAATAGAGGGAGGTAGTCACAGGCAGAGTGAGGGCACTGTTGTAACCACAAAGCCTGGGGTGTATAGTGTCTGCATTTGGAAGGTAGGATGAAACAAGCCTGTGAGATTTGGATAAACTGAGTTTGATGGGCAGAGTGCAGAAGAAACCAAGACATTCAAGAGGGATTGGGGCTCAACTGTGAGCACTGCTGAAACTAGGAGCCAGAAGAGCTTCTTTCGGCAAGAAATCTAGCACATTTGTATGTGACTTCACTTGAGAACACTCCAGGACTGTTTGGGGTTAGTTAATATGTTTAATTTGCTCGATGGTCAAACCTTTGTATGTGCATGCATGGATTGAGGAGAGGGCACCAAACTAACAACATGAACTCAAGTATAGTCTCATGTCTGACTCTTCTATCTATATTACCAACTCCTGTGACAAGAGCTGGAGAAAGTACACAGTGGTCAAAATCTGGAGAAAGTTGTATTTTGGTGCACAGTGCTAAAATTTGAGATTTTGCCAAGTCTAATTAAGAAAGAGGAGGTTAGATGCTATCTTTTGAGTAGATAGATTTTTTTTTAGTAGATGGCTCTTAAGAGAGGGAACGAGAAGGTTCTCAAGGGAGAATTGGAGGTCAAAGTGATGCATGTGGGCAACATAAGTCTATGTCCTCATGGAAGAGAATGAGTTAGCAGAATTTCATTACTTTCTCAATGCTAATAAAACTTAAGAGAGTTCTGATGACCCAGTGGTAAGGAGCTGTACTGACAATCCACGAGGTATATAGTTTGAATCCACTAACTGCTTTGTGAAATACAGATGGGCCATCTCCCTTGTGATTCATTGCTTCTGAAAACCCAGTGGGGTGGGGAGAGGTCAACTATGAGTAATTTCCAATTTGATAGTATACAACAACAACAATAACAACAAAGTTTTATATATTCAACAAATGTTTAGAGAGACGTGAGGTTTTCCAGAAACTGATTTATCTAGGTAGTATTAAGAAAAGGAGGTGCATGCACATTCAGTCTTTCAAGACGTTTTCTACTGCAAAGGCTTCTGTACTTGTAGGCATTATGTATTATGTACATGTGTAGTCTCTCTGGGTGCTGGTTTGAGTCCTGTCCCAGGAGAAAGCTCTCTGCTTCCTCTAAAGGAAAGTCATATAATGCCCAAAGTATGGTGGACTGTGCATTCTTTCTAATAAGTTTAACCTGATTCTGCTTTGGAAAGCAATTTAAAAATAACTAAGTATTCATGTTCAGATTGAACTGGTAAGGAGAAAGAATAGAGCCCTGATGCATAGCTTTATTGATTTTAAACCATACTGTCTTCTCTTGCTCTGTTTGGACAACAACTTCTTGGTCTAAATATAGGTTTTGTATGAGCATAATCAGGTATTCTGGGACTGCCATTCAAGAAAGGTGTGCATTAGGACTGCATCCTTTCCCCACACCTATTTATCCTGTACACTAAGTAAATCTTATGAGAAGCTTGACTTTATGAAAAAAGAATGTGGCATCAGGATTGCAAAAAGACTAATCAACATCTTTCATTATGGAAATGACACACCTTGCTTCCTGAAAGTGAGAAGGGCGTGCTACAGAAGATTAAAGACTACAGCCTTCAATATGAATTACATCTCAACATTATGAAGACAAAAATCCTCACCAAAAAGTTGTCAGTGATTTAGTCTTGCTTGGTTTTATAATCAATACCACTGGCATCAGCAATCAAAACATACATTTTATCAGGAAAATCTACTGTTAAGGATCTGTCCAAAGTGTTAAGGAACAACTATGTCAGCTTAAAGATGAGGCAGCACCTGATTCAAGCCATGATCTTTTCAATTACTCAATATGCATCTGAAAATTGGACAGTGATTAAGGATAACAGAGAAAGAAGCAATGCCTTTGAGTTGTGGTACTGGAGAAGTGTGCTGAATGTCCCATGGACTGCTAAATGAAAGAACATATATCTTGGAGGAAATGAAACAAAGGTTTCACTTGCTTCTTAGAAGCAAGGATGGTGAAGCTCTGTGTTACATACTTTGGGCATGCTTTTAGGAGGATCCAGTTCTTGGGGGAGGGGGAAGAAAATCATGCTTGGAAAGGTAGCAAAAGAGAGGAACATGCTTAATAAGATGAATAGGCACATTGACTGTAACAATAGGCTCAAATATATAGGAGAAGATGAAGATGATACATGCTAGGGCAGGGTTCTGATTCATTCTTCTTAGGGTCCCTGATTTGTAGTTGATTCAATGGCACTCAACAACAAGTATTCATTATAACATGTGTAGGCACATTTTATTAGGGGTAAATATCTGCCTTATGGTTTTCTAACCTAACACCAGACACCCTCCTTAAGACCTGGTCTGGTTGCCCCACCTCATTAGTGTTAGGACACCAAGCAATGGGAAACAAAGTACCCTCTCCAGAAGCCTAGCAAAGGAATCACCATGCTCAGGAAGTTAAATCCCCTCCTCCTTTTATGTCTCTTTGGTACCCTGTATTGACAAAGCATAATACCTGGCCAGCTAGTAAGAAGAAGACTATTAGAAGAATTGACATTTCTTTCCTTTGTTTTGGCTTCTTGTGATTCTTATGCCCTTTTCACTGTCTTCTGGTATCCATTTAGCTGTTTTCTTTCTTCTCTGTCTTTGTAATAACCTTTTGCTTTCTTCATGGACAGTATCCTTGAGGTCATTCCATAACCACTCTGGTCTTTGATCATTGGTTTTCAATGCCTCAAACCTGTTCTTGAGAAGATTCTTACGTTCAGGTGGGATAGACTCAAGGTTACATTTTTGGTTCTTGTGGACTTGTTTCATTTTTCTTCTGCTTCAATTTGAATTTGCATGTGAGTTATGAATGATCTCTTCCACAGTCAGTATCTGGTCTGGTTTTGATTGTTGATATTGAGCTTCTCCAATCTTTCCACAGACATAGCTAATATAATTCCCAAGCAGACCATCAGGTGAGATTCATGTGTAAAGTTGCCTTGTGTGTGTGTGTGCTTTTTTAAAAAGAAAAGGTATTTGCTATTAACAAATTATTGAATATATAGAATTTAGTCATTCAATTTCCAGTCTCATTTCTGTTAACAAGTCTGTACTTTTGACCACAAAGTCTTCTGAATAGCACAAGAAAACATTACATGATTTAAATCAGGAAGGAAATACATGAGGGATGTATCTTTTCTCCATACCTATTCAATTTTTAGGCTGAGCAAATAATTCTTGAAATTGAACTCTAAAGGGGAATGTGACATCAGGATCAGAAGAATTGTCAATGCCTTGAATTGTGAAGATGACACAGCCTTGATTGTTGAAAGTAAGGATGATATGAAGCACTTACTGCAGAAGATCAAGAACTATAGCCTCCAATATGGATTACATTTCAACATTAATAAAACAAAAATTCTCACCACTAGGCCAATAGGCAACATCATGTTGGATGGAGAAAGGATTGAAGTTGTCAATGATTTAATTTTACTAAGATCCACAATCAACACCTTTGGTACCAGCCATCAAGAGATCAAGAGATACATTTCACTGAGAATGTTTGCAGGAGGGGACCTCTCCAAATTATTGAGGAGCAATGATGTCAGTCTGAGTATTAAGGTGTGCCTGATTCAGGCTATGTTCTTTCTAATCACTTGGTATGTATCTGAGAGCTGGACCACGTATAAGGATGATGTTGTTATTGTTGTTGTTACGTGCCGTCGAGTTGTTTGCGACTCATAGAGACCCTATGTACAACAGCCCTAAACCCTACTCTATCCTGCGCCAATCACATGGCCTCTGACACACCCATCCCGATCACCCCAGTCACTGAATCAATTGACCTCATAGAGGGTCTTCCCCTCCTGCGCTGTCCGTCCACCCTACTAAGCATGATGTCCCTCTCCAAGGACCTGTCTCTTCTTACAACATGTCCAAAGTATGTCAGACGAAGCCCCAGAATCCTTGCCTCCAAGGAGTAGCCTGGTTTAACCCTCTCTAGGAT
>NW_006399911.1:390332-390987 GCF_000299155.1 Elephantulus edwardii | reverse complement strand
TCTTAAGTTTACAAGTTATGTTCTCTTAGAAACATGGGCAGTGACAAGTTACACTCTCATTTCAGTATTCACACATGCTGTGACCAGTAGCTTTACAGGCAAGTTATTATCAGTTACATTACCTTATTGAGGGTTTGTATCTTCTGTGGTCAGTGGGGCTCTGGGCCTCTAAGAGGCCTATTTTGGCATGTTAAACTGTTAGTATATTTTTTTCACAAATAATTTTATTTCTATACTTAAGCATCAAATTCATCATAATATTTTTCTCACAGCAAACATATTTCATAATATGTGTTACAGCAAATTACTGCAAATTTATATTTCACAATATATGTTACAGCAAAATTAATATATTTTTTCTTATACTTAAACTGCTCTTAACAAGAGGACAGCAGTCAGATCTGTTTTTCATGGATCACTATGGCTTGTACTTGACTTGATGGTAAGTAACAATAACAACAAGAGAAATTAAGAGGTCACCTTTCAGGTTGGTAATAAGATTTCTCAGTCAGGAGAGCTTGTAAAGCATGCTCACAGAATCTTTGGCCTTCAGCCTTGTGACTTTAAACTAGTGTTCCAAAACTGTCTTAGTCCTGACTGAGTAAGATAGGTTCAATAATGTATACTGCGCTGAAACAGAGGAGGGAGAAAACTG
>NW_006399911.1:383766-385892 GCF_000299155.1 Elephantulus edwardii | reverse complement strand
GCAAAAGAGATGACCCTTAACCAGATAAATTGACACTAGTGCAACAATGAATGAATGGAAACCCAAAATCTCTGTAAATGTTCATTAAAATTAATAAAATTTAATTAAAAAATTGACACAGTGACTACTGCAATGGACACAAGTATGCCAGAAATTGTGAGGATGGCACAGGATAAGAGAGAGCTCAACTCTGTTCTTCATGAAGCCCCCATGGGTCCTACTTGATGGCACCTAACAACAACAAACATATTTTATGCATATATACATACATAAAAATATACAAAGAATAAACACGCCAACAATGAAGTAGAGTTTTATAATATTGGGATAATGATTCCACTTGTTCTAGATTATCTAGAATCTTCCAGGAAAAGTTTAAATTTTTAGTCAGAAAATGAGTTGGAGTTGTCAGTATGATTCTTTTCTTTTTTTCTTCTTTATATGTGTCTAAACAATAGCTCACTAGTTCATAAGTCTATCTATCTATCTATTATCTATCTATCTATCTATCTATCTATCTATCTATCTATCTATCTATCATCTATCAACTTTAGTAAAGTGATCGGTGTTTGGGCCTGTGTTCTCAAGCCATTGAAGCTCCTGATTAAGTTAGAAGATAATTTCAGGGGAGCTCTGGTGGCCTAGTGGCAAGGAGCTGCAACTACAATCCCAGAGGCTCACGGTTCGAATCCACCAGATGCTTTGCTGGGGAAGGAAGGACAATCTCCTCCTGTACCAGTCAGATCTGATTTGACGGTACACTCACACAAAAATAATAAAATAAAAATTAAAAAAAGAAGATAATTTCAGCTACTCCTTTCACAAACAAATCTGTCTTGAAGAAGTGCAACCAGAATTCTCATTAGAAGTAAGGATAACAAGACTTTATCTTATATACTTTGGCCATGTTATCAAGAGAGGCTAGTCCCTGGAGAAAGACATTATGCTTGGTAAAGTAGAGTCATCAAAAAGGAGAAAGAACCTCAACAAGATAGATTTACAAGAGGTTGAAAAGAAAACTTACCAAATGGGAAAAAACAGTTGGCAATAACATCTCAGACAAGGGTCTCATATCAAAAGCATACAGAATACTCCTGGACCTCTAGAAAGAAAAGATTGATAGCCCAATTGAAAAATGGGCAAAAGACATGAAAGACTTTTCACAGAGGAAGACATTAGTATGGCCAACAGCCACATGAAGAACTGTTCAAAATCACCAGCAATAAGAGAGACGCAAATCAAAACCACAAGGCGATACCACCTCACCGCAGCAGTTGTTGCAAAATTTAGCAGGGCAGCAAGCAATACTTGTTGGAGAGGATGTAGAGAAGTGAGAACTCCTATACACTGTTGATGGGTTGGTAAAATGATACAACCACTCTGGAAGACAATTTGGAGTATCCTCAAAAATCTGAACATAGAAACTCCATATGACCTAGCTATTCCACTACTAGGAATATCTATGCCAAGGAAATTAGAACTGAGACAGAAATGGAGAGCTGTATACGAATGTTCCATTTGTTCTAGATTATTCAGAATCTTTCAGGGAAAAAAAGTAGAATTTCTAGTCAGAAAATGAGTGGGAGTTGTCAGTATGACACTTTATTCACCATCATAAAAACATGTAAGCAACCCAAATGTTCAACCACAATTGAATTGATTAATAAATTGTGTTACATTCACATAATAGAATACTATGCAGGACTCAGAAGCAATGATTTTGAAAAATACTAATAACTTGGGAGAGATGGAGACCATTATGCTGAGTGAATTAACTCAGTTCCGTAAGGAATATTACTACATAAGATCATTGTTGTAAAAATAGAAGAATAACTGGTAAAAAAATGTATGGAACACAAGGAGGGAAGGGATGGGAGTGGAGGGGTGAGGATGGGTGGGGGTGAAACCACTGGTTTGCACAGTTTGGTGGGTGGAGGGTGTTGTTGTTGTTCTTATGTGCCATCAAGTCGCTTGCGACTCATAGCGACCCTATGTACAACAGCCCTAAACCCTACTCTATCCTGTGCCAATCACACTGCCTCTGACACACCCATCCTGATTACCCCAGTCACTGAATCAATCCACCTCATCGAGGGTCTTCCCCTCCTGCGCTGTCCCTCCACCCT
>NW_006399911.1:362463-382886 GCF_000299155.1 Elephantulus edwardii | reverse complement strand
CAAACTTTGTATGTAAAACATTAAAAAAAGAAGATACACTGAACCAATGGCTGAAGCAATGAATTGAAGCACAGTGGTGATTATGAGGATAGCGCCAGATCAGGCAATGCCATGTTCAACTGGTTACTATCAATTGCAGCGAACTTGATGACCCCTAACAACAACTGCTTTCACCGTAATCTTTTTTCATAACCTCTCTCCTTTCTCTTCCTCATAATATCTTTCTTCTTTAAAATACATTAAATCATGTTTTGTCAATTCTCCTTCATATTCTATTAGCTGTCACTCATTGGCAATAATCCACTGCCATTGAATCAGTTTCAACTCACAGTGATTCTCATCAGGTTTCTGAATTTATAAATCTTTCCAGTAGGAGAATACAAATTATTAACCTTTTGTATATGGCGCTACTACACCAGGGCTCCTTACACATTGGTTATATCAAGTTCTAAGTGTAGTGTTCTTGCCATATGAAAGATTTTTCCATGATCTCCTTCATCATATAGTCCTGATTTCATCATACCATCCTGATCAAAAAATGAACACACTTACAATGTGCACATAGGAAACTAATGTACAAAGAATTTGCAAAACTCATGTGATCTGTGCATTATTTAACTGAAAAAGACAATAACTTTTCAGAATCAAGTAATAAACCTATTTTCAAAATTGTGGTTTAAATGAATTTACAAAGAAAGTTAGTTATTTTATTCAACCACTTATACACATTTTGTTTTAGAACATTAATGATAACAGTTACACTATAATTACACTTATCTTGCTTCCTCCTTGCAGCCCAAGATGAGCTCACCAAGTTATGCTAGGAAATTTGAAGACAGCTACCTGGCAATCCAACTGGAAGAGACTCATATACTTCCCCATTCCCCACCCCCAAAAGGAGATCCAACAGAATGTGGAAATTGCCAAATAATATCATTAGTGTTAAGAATCATTCAAAGATGGTTAGGAAAATATCTTTACAGAGAACTTCCAGAAATTAAGTTTGGTCTTAGAAGAAGCCATAACATAAAAGATATCATTGCTGATGTTTGGTGAATCTTGGTTGAAAGTAGAAAATTCCGGAAGTATGTCTATTCATGTTTTACTGGCTATTCAAAGGCATTTGACTGTGTGGATCATAACAAATTATGACTAACATTGAGAAGAATGGGAATCCCAGAACATTTAATTGTAATCAAGCAAAACCAAGAAGCAGTGATATGATCAGAACAAGGAAACACTGTGGTTGTTATGTTCTGTCGAGTTGTCTGTGACTCACAGCGACGCTATGTACTACAGCCCTAAACCCTGCTTTATCGTGTGTCAATCTTATTGTCTCTGACACTACTATCCCCTCCCTCCAGTCAATGAATCAATCCATCTCAACCAAGGTCTTCATCTCTTGCACTGTCCCTCCACCCTTCCAAGCATGATGTCCCTCTCCAAGGACTGGTCCCGCCTTGCAACATGCCCAAAGTATGTAAGACAAAGCTTCAGAATCCTTGCCTTCATGGAGCACCCTGGCTTCATGCTCTCTAGGATGAACTTGTTTTTTCTCCTAGCAGTCCATAACATATTCAATACTCTTCTCTAGGATGACAGCTCAAAGGCATCAATTCTCCTATCATCCCTAGTCATTGTCCAGCTTTCTGATGCATAGCAAGTAATTGCAAAGATCATAGCCTGGATCAGGCACACCTTTGTCTCCAGACTGACATCATTGCTCTTCAGTACTTTGGAGAGGTCTCTGACAGCAAACTTTCCCAATGCAATTTTTCTTTTTATTTCCTGGCTGCTGTTACCAAGAGTGTTGATTGTGGAGCTAAGCAAACTAAAGCTGTTAACAATCTAGATCTCATCACCATCCATAATGATGCTTCCCATCGACTCAGTGTGAGGATCTGTATTTTCTTGATGTTGAGCTTCAATCCATATTGAAGGCTGCAGTCCTTGACGTTCTGCATCAAGCACTTCAGGTCCTCCTCAGTTTTAGCAAACAGGATGTTGTCATCTGCATAACGCAGATTATTGATGAGTCTACCTCCAGTCCTGATGTCACATCTCTCCTCATAGAGCCCATCCTCCCAGATAATCTGTTCCACATATAGATTAAAAGGTAGGACCCCTCCCTGGCATACACCTTTCCCAATTTTGAACCATACAATATTTTCTTGCTCTGTTCTGATGACTGCCTCCTGGTCTAAGTATCAGCTTTGCATATGCACAATCAAGTGTTCTTAAGAAAACACTACATGGTTTTATATCAAGAAAGGTATGTGCCAGGGCTGTATCATTTCTCCTTATCTATTCAATCTGTATACTGAACAAACCATTCAAGAAGCTCGATTATATGAAAAAGAATATAATGTCAGGATTGGAGGAAGACTTGTTAACAACTTGCATTACGCAGATGACATAACCTTGCTTGCCAAATGTGAGGAGACTTTGAAACACTTGATCAAAGACTACAGCCTTCAATATGGGTTGCATCTTAACATCAAGAAAACAGGTTTCAGACCTTCTGGCCAATAGGTAACATTATGATAAATGGAGAAGAGAGAGAAGTTGTCAATGACCTTACCTTTCTTAGATCCACAATTAACATCCTTGGCATCAGCAGCCAAGAAATCAAGAGAAGTATTGCATTGGGAAAGTCTCCTGTCAGGGACATTACCAAAGTGTTGAAGAGAAAAGGTGTCAGTTTGAATACTAAGATGCACCAAATCCAAACCATGATATTTTTAATTATTTGCTCACCAAAGAGGATCTCACAGAGATCAGGGACATGCTGCTGGCCAACAAGGTGCCGGCTGCTGCCCGTGCTGGTGCCATTGCTCCGTGTGAGGTTACCGTGCCAGCCCAGAACACTGGTCTGGGCCCCGAGAAGACCTCCTTCTTCCAGGCTTTGGGCATCACCACTAAGATCTCCAGAGGCACCATTGAAATTCTGAGTGATGTGCAGCTGATTAAGACTGGAGACAAGGTGGGAGCCAGCGAGGCCACCCTGCTGAACATGCTGAACATCTCTCCCTTCTCCTTCGGGCTGATCATCCAGCAGGTGTTTGACAACGGCAGCATCTACAATCCTGAAGTGCTTGACATCACAGAGGAGACCCTGCATACCCGCTTCCTGGAGGGTGTCCGCAATGTTGCCAGCGTCTGTCTGCAGATTGGTTACCCAACTGTGGCCTCAATACCACATTCCATCATCAATGGGTATAAGCGGGTCCTGGCTTTGTCTGTGGAGACTGACTACACCTTCCCATTGGCTGAAAAGGTCAAGGCATTCCTGGCTGATCCATCTGCATTTGTGACTGCTGCCCCTGCGGCCGCTGCCACTACCGCAGCTGCTCCTGCTGCTGCGGCCCCAGCCAAGGTGGAAACAAAGGAAGAGTCGGAAGAGTCAGACGAGGATATGGGATTTGGTCTCTTTGACTAAAATCCAAAAACCCACCAACTCTGCCAGCTTTCTGTGAAACAAGGAAATAAAGGCTTCATTCTCTTAAAAAAAAAAAAAGAAATAGTGGTATATTCACATGATAGAATACTACACAACACGCAGAAACAATGATGTTGAACATTACTACATAACTTGGGGAGACTGGAGAGCATTATATTGAGTGAACTAACTCAGTCTCATAAGGACAAATACTGCATAAGGCCATTATTGTAAAAATAGAAGAATAACTAATAAAATGTGAATGGAGGTCCAGGGTGGGGGAGTGGGAGTAGAGGAGCGAGAGTGGGCATGGGAGAATCAAAGGGTTACACAATTTAGTGAGTGAAGAGATGGGGTAAAGCAAATGGGAACAATACATCTGGGGCCTGAGATGAGGGGGTAATGGTGAGTATATTCAATGGCGATTAATTTTATAAAACACAATAAATGGGAATGCTTGTATGAAACACAATATGAACAAAGAAAAGTGAAATACAATATATATGAATTTTATATGCAAACCAAAATAAAATAAAAATTGAAAAAAAGAAAAGTGACCCCCAAAAGGGATTGGGAAATGACCATAGTTTTGTAAATTCCATTAGTTGCTATCAGATCAACAAGCCTGATCTTTTATTATATTAGACAAGTAATTTTGAAAGTTGGTTTTGTCTTTCCTGTTGCAATCGTGTCTGCCTAAGTATGAGAATGCTATACCAGGCCCTGTACGCAACTGAACAGAAATATGTTTCATCCCTCTGTCCTTTACAGAACGAAGTTGGCATGTCAGATACTTCTTCCATATAGAATACAGGCATATAATATTAATGCTAATGGTACTACTACTGGTATTAATACCAGTACCAATACTATTACTAAGATAGCTTCTTATTCAGCACTTTGGACTTTTAGCCTCCTAAACTATAAGAGTGTGAATTTACTGAGTGACCCGAAACCGGTGGGGTTGGTTTGTAGCTCCCCTCCCCCATTGCTTTCCACAATTGACTTGGCCAGTACACTCAGTCCCTAAAGCAGGTTTTTATGGTCTGGCACAGTGAGCAGATCCTGGTCAATTGTATTAAGGAAAGACTTCAGGGACAGGTGCTGGGTGTCAGCCAGGAAGGACTCTTGGTAATTTTTAAAACTTTTACTGTTGTTCTCTTTAATGCTCATACTTGCTAGCTCTTTTCTAGTTTATTTCACTTAAAGTGAGCAGGAACTTTGAAAGTATAGTATCAAAACACCAGCTGATTTCCTTTCTCTTTGCCAGTATGTCAGCTCTCAAGCAGTTGTAAAAGAGCCTTTGCAGTTCAGGTATATATATTATGGTGAGCTAGTACAGTAGTCTCTTGGAAGCCATGAAGCAAGATAAAGTGAAGGATTGCTTCTAGGTTTCCCATAGATTCCTTGGTATAAAATGATATAGTGTTTGCATGTAATCTGTGCACATATTCCTTTATGCTTAAAATAAACCTATAATATCTCTTGTTGTTGTTGTTGTTAAATGCCTTTGAGTGGAGTATATTGAATTCTATATATACACACATATATAAATTTTTTTTTTGCCAAGGAAACATTGTTATACCAGCTGGGGTGATTGTATATGCATTCATTTTAACAGTTTTTATGGAGAACGTCACCACCTGTCCCTCTATTGAATAGCAGACTTTCATTACATATGTTTTAGTTTCAGCCACAACAACATGTTGTTGTTGGTAGGTGCCCTCAACTCAAATATGACTCATAGTGGCCCTATGAACAAGAGATCTGAATCCTGTTCTATCCTGGGCTATCTTTATCGTCTCTGATGTACTTGAGCCCATTCCTTCAGCCACTGTGTCAATCTATCTCATTGAGGATCTTCCTCTCTTTTGTTGATCTTCCACCTTTCCCTAGCACGTTGTTTTTTTCCAAGCAATAGTCTCTTCTAACAACATACCAAAGTATGTGAGACAAAACTTTACCATCGTTGCCTGCAAGGAGCAAAATAATACCTAATACAATATAAATGCTACATAACTAGCATGTCACAAACCCTCTTAGCCTTTGACCACTTGAATTTTTTTTCTTTAAATATTTTTTTAATGGTTTCCCATTGTGGACAGTGTTTGATGGAGCTCCCAGTTGTAAAACAGATTTGGAAGCAGGAGTGCCACCAAATTCTTAAACCGCATGCCTCTGGAAACTCTATGAACTTTGAAAAACAATGATAGCTATGGAAAGGCGTTAGTTCTTTTTTTCATAGAGTCACTATGATTTGACTTCGACTCAACAGCAATCAACAACAAACAACATTTTTTAATTTAGGTTGGTTAATCCAGAAGATGTGGAATCTACAGCTACAGAGGCCTGACTACTATCATTTAGTTCTCAGCTCTCTGAAACATCACTTCCCCTCAAATGTCCTGATAGTAGCATTTGATGTTTTCTGTGTTGCATATCTTCTCTCTTGACTAGCTTTGGCTAATGATAACATGTTAGCTGGCTTACAAAATATCAAGAATTTTGCTAATTTGTTCTTGGGAGCTGGAATGAGCATGCTCTCCTCCAGCACACTTTGAACCTTTCTTTAAGTGTCCTGAAGTGTTTTATGTACATATCTAAGTTGTCATAAAGATTTGAGGGCAAAATGAGAGAAGGGAAAAGAGCTTTAATACAGTAATATTTATTTTACGGGAGAACCAACTAAGATTGCAACACCAAAGATGCCAGCAAAGGCTCAGGCTTTTGATAAGGAGAGTGGCATCCTGGGCAAGTATCTCAATAAGATTGTGAGCTATGAGCTTGGCTTAAGAAGGCTGTAGTCTGCCACTCTTAAGAGAAACCAGACAAACAAAATCAGCTGCCTATGAACTGATTTCAGCTCATGAGAACACCAGCAGTTTTAAAGAAGAATTGTGCCCTATAGGGTTTTCAATGACTCCCCCCACCCTGCGTAGATTATCATATCTTTCTTCCAGTTACCTTCTATGCTGACCTCAACAATTTATCCTACACTGATTCTTGACAATATGTACTACACAGTGCCATCCTGTCACTGTTCTTGGTTGCAATGAGCTGGTGCCAACTCATAGCTACCCTATGTTCAACAGAATAAAATTCTTGCAGGTCTTTTGACAATGGCTTGAGCAGAGCAGTGATTGTGAGGATGGCAAGGGACCAGGCAGTGTTGCCACTCTAAAGTCCAGCAATATTATGTGATTTGAAACAGGCTGAAAAGTTGCCAGAGCAAAGACATAGCCTGTGGACTACTGAGCATGTACAGGAATAATAGCTCTAAGGGAGATGGTAAAACAATGAAACAAAAACAAAAGCCTCAAACAAAATAACCCCAACTAAGTCACTTAAGTGATTGGGTTTAACTGTAGGAAAGTGTTCATGATACTGAAAGGATTTAGTAGTATTTCCTTTGCATTAAAACCCTTCTGTTAGGTCAGTTACTCTAAAATCTTTAACCATTACCTCTCCACCAAAAGCATCACCACTATCAGCAAATGTTACTAGTAGTTTTATTGTCCTAAAAAACCCCTAGTGGTTTTATTTATCTTCAGAGTATGACGTTTAGTTCAGGCAGGCTTGGCTTTATTGACTTCTGGAAAAAGTCCTTTACATAGCTTGGGAGTGGATAGAAGGTACATATTTGATTGAGTCTGTTCTCCATGTGTTTGGACAGACTTTTCATGGGCAATATCTCGATGTGGGAAATAATCTCATATGGTAGACTCATTCCTTTTCCTAAACTGGTTAGTGTGGAAGAAAATGCCAAGTTTTCATAAAACTTTTAATATTAAGGAAGCTGTTAATAATGGAAAGGAGAAGACAGAAAAAGAATGAAAATGAAAAGAAGGGAAGATTACATAAAAACATGATCAAATGCCATTTATTTGTTTTTGAGATCTTGTAGGTTCTCAAAAATAGGATAATAAAAGGATGATTTGGTGCGAGTAATTGTTTGGAAAAGAAATCAATTTAACATCACTTTGCTTTCAATTCCTGCTGCCAAGAGAGCTCAGGCTGTATCTTTTAATTCAAGCATAAGTGTCTCCAGAAACCTTTGGATCACATATTTCAAACCCCATCTGTTTTACTCTCTCAGAATTAGCATTTTTGCTTAACTCACTTATAAATTTCCAACATTAGCTCAACTTCCCCTCTTTTGGTATCTAAATCACAACTGGCATCTTTCAGATTTGGATTCAACTCTGTAAAATAATTTTTTAGCGGTTTTAAATCCTTTTTAGTAGTGAGCAGGGTATAAATAAATAAGACACAAAAAACATAATGTTGCAAATCTATCTACACAAGGATGTTTACTGCAGCATTGTTTTCAACAGCAAAAACTGGAAACAAATGTCTATGAAGAAATCAATTTTAGTTTAAAAACAGTGAAGTACATATGTGCTGATAGAGAAGTCTGTGTGTCATATATTAAGTGAATAAAGCAAGTTAAAAAACAATGCATAGCTTTATCTACAAAAAAAGTAAAGCTATGTGCAAATAAGAGCACAGAAAATGATTTGCAGGCAAAGAATGAAATTACCTTTAGGAAGTAGTTGTTGTTGTTAGGTTTCATCAAGTTGAGTATAACCCAGAGCGGCCTGTGGACAAGAACTGAACCTTGTCCTACCTTGTGCTGTCTTTATCATCTCTGATACTCTTCAGCCCATTGCTACAGTCACTATTTCAATCCATCTGGTTGAGAGTCTTCCTCTCCTTCACTGACCTTTGGGATGAAGGTAGGGCAAAGTGGAAGGGGGCCTGATAAGTTTTGTTTGACTCTTCATTTTGTCTCTCAGTAACTGTTGTAGTTAAAGAAGTCAAAGTCAGATAACAAACTCGAGGGATTTCTAGATTGTGGTAATAGGAGAAAGACATCTACAAATGAACAAAAACTAATTCATCAGATTGGTAGGATTTTGGATCAACTGTAGTTTAGCTGTGTGATTTTGAGTTGTTGTTGTTGTTTTTGTTAAGTGCTGTTGAGTCATAGGCTACTCACAGCGACCCTATGTATGAAAGTTCTCAACATTTGCGTGACTTTCATCCCTTCTCCAGGTTCATAGGGTTTCCGGAGGCAAGCTATTTACGGAAGTGGATGCCACTCCTGCTTTCAAGCTTGTTTTAATTGGGGAGCTCCACCATGGGTAACCATTATCTCATTTGACACATCAGTGTCACAGTGTTCAGCTTCACAGCAACTAGAAGTTACCTCTATATGGCAAGTTGACCCACCAGGGCTGTACGACCTAAAAGAATTTAGACCAAAAACAATTAAAAGTGATTTTGAGTAGAGTACTTGAATTCTCTGACAGCCTTAATACACTTAATATGGGAAGAAACTACCCTTCTGTCATTGGAGTATAACTAATTAACTCATTGCCATTGTGTCAGATCCGACTCATAACTGACTCTTTAAAGGGTTTCTGAGGCTGTAAATGGCACAGGAGAAGGTTGATTATCTTTCTTTCTGAGATGCTGGTGGATTTGAATGTCTGGAGAGGCATAGCCTTTGCATGGGCCATCAGAACTCCTTCCAGACCTTTACAGTGCTATAGAAATATTAATAGTAACATCCGGGCAATAATGAGAAACAAAGTTGAGAAGAGATCAAGATGGCCTTACTCTAATAGACACATGAAGGAATGCCCCAAATCATTGGCAAGAAGAGAGATGCAAGTGAAAACCCAGTAGCAGTGGAAAAGTTTAGCAGGGCAGCAAGCAATCTATGTTGGAGAGGATTGTGAGAGGTGAGAACTCTCACACACTGTTGGTGAGATTGTAAGATGGTACAACCTCTCTGAAAGACAGTTTGGCATTTCCTCAAAAAGTTGAACATAGAAACTCCATGTAACTAGAAATATACGCCAAGGAAATCAGAATGGAAACAAAGATGGAGATCTGTACACCAATGTTCATAGCAACATTATTCACTATTACAAAAACAAGGAAACAGCCCAAATGCCCAATTACAATTGAATGGGTTGCAAAATTGTGATACATTCACACAATGGAATACTATCCAGCACTCAGAAGCAACTATTTTGAAAAATACTACATAACTTGGAAGAAACTGGAGAGCGTCATGCTGAGTGAACTAACTGTCTCATAAGGACAAGTACTGCATAAGACCATTATTGCAAAACCAAAAAGATAACTAGTAAAACGTGTAGGGGGAACCAAGATGGGAAGGGTTGGGAGCAGAGGAATGAACATAGGTAGAGGCAAAACCACAGAGTTGCACAGTTTGGTGGGTGGAGGGAGCGGGATGAAGGATTTGGGAAGGATCCGGTGGGGTTCTGAAAAGATTGGATAATGATGGACAAGGTCCAATGATGATAAATTTTATAAAACATAATGCATGGAATATAAATTGAGGCTCAATGTCAAGAAGACAAAGATTCTCACCACTGGACCAATTAGCAGTATTAGGATGGATGGTGAAGAGACTGAGATTGTTCACAGCTTTAGTTTGCTTGGCTCCACAGTCAACACTCTTGGCACCAGTAGCCAGGAAATTAAAAGACACATTGCCATGGCAAAGTCTGCTCTTAGGGACCTCTCCAAAGTACTGAAGAGCAATGGTGTCTCTCTGGGGACTCAGGTGCGCCTGATATAGGCCATGGTCTTTGCAATCACTTGTTATGCATCAGAGAGTTGGACAATGTCCAGGGAGGATAGAAGGAGAATTGATGCCTTTGAGCTGTGGTGCTGGAGAAGAGTAGTGAACGTACCATAGACTGCTAAGAGGACAAACAGATTCATCCTGGAGAGGGTTAAACTGGGTGGCTCCTTAAAGGCAAGGATTCTGAGGCTTCGTCTGATATACTTTAGAAGTGTTGTAAGGAGGGACTGGTCCTTGGAGAGGGACATCATGCTTGAGGGTATGGAGGGATGGCGCAGGAGGGGAAGACCCTCTATGAGGTGGATTGATTCAGTGACTGGGGTAATAGGAATGGGTGTGTCGGAGACAGTGCGATTGGCACAGAACAGAGCAGATTTTAGGGCTGTTGTACATAGCGTTGCTATGAGTCACAAACAACTCGACGGCAAATAACAACAACAATAACCATGCATGGATATAATTGTATGAAACGCAATATGAATGAAGAATAATGTGAAACACAATGTATATGAACTTTGTGAGTGAATCAAAGGGAAGGACAAAAAAAAACAAAACAAACAAAAAAACCCAGAAAGAAAGAACAGACTATAGCTTGGTCCAGGTGTGCCTTAGTCATCAAAGTGATGTCTTAGCATTTGAAAGCATTAAAGATGTCTTTGCAAGAGAAAAAAAAATGTAAAAAGATGGCCTTACTTTTGTTCTGCTTAGCTGTGTGAGATCACAGTCTCTATAGGAATTAACTCTTTTTTTTTTTTTAAGGAATTTTTTTTTTTTCTCTCTTCGGAGGGGGAAGCGAGCTCGTGGGGAGGGGTGGGAAGGGAGAAAATTGTGGCAATGAATGAATGGAAATCCAAAACCTCTGTAAAAAATAAAAAATAATTTTCAAAAAGAGTTAACTCCTATTCATAGAATAAAGCTATGTTTCAGGTCTGAGGCTGTAGGTGATGGTAAGGTAAAGAAAGCTTCAGAGATGGTTAATACTTCTTGTTCATGTTATATGCCATCAAGTTTCCTGCAAATCATAGCCACCTTATGCACATTAGCTCTGAACTCTGCCCTGTCCTGATCTAATCTCATCATCTCTGATAGACCTAATCCCATTTCTCCAGCAACTGAGTCAATTCAACTCATCCTGTGTCTCCCTTTCCAATGATGTCCCTTTCCAAGGACTGGTCCCTCCTGGCCACATGCCCAAAATACATGATGGAGCTTCAAAATCCTTGCCTCCAGCAAGCAAACTGATTTCACCCTCTCCAGGACAGGCTTGTTTGTTCTCCTGGCAGTCCACGGCATGTTCAACAGTCTTCTCCGGCACCACAACTCAAAGGCTTTGATCCTTCTTCTATCATCCTTAATGTCCAGCTCTCAGATGCATGACAAGTAATTGCGAAAACCATGGCCTGCATCAGGTACACCTTAGTCTCTAGACTGACATCATTGCTCATTAGTACTCTAGAGAGGTCCCTGACAACAGATTCTCAATGCAATTAATCTTTTGATTTTCTTACTGCTAGTGCCAACCAAGAGTGTTGATTGTGGAGCCAAGCAAGATGAAGTTATTAACAATCTCAATTTCTTCTCCATCGATCATGAAGCTACCAATTAACCCAGTCACCAATTGGCCTAATCATCTCACAAATTGGTGAGAATCTTTGTTTTCTTGATGATGTTGTTGATGTTTTCTTGATGTTGAACTTCAACCCATATTAAAGACTATAGTTGTTAACCTTCTGCAGCAAATGCCTCATATCCTCCTCAGTTTCAGTAAGCAAGGTTGTGTCTTCTGAATAATGCAGGTTGTTTATGAGTCTTCCTCCAATTTTGTTGATACATTTCTCCTCATAAAGTCCAGTCTCCTGAATGATCTATTCTGCATATAGATAAAAAAGGTATGGAGATAGGATGCATCCTGACACACACCTTTCCTGATCCTGAACCATTCTGATTACTGCTTTCTGGTCCAAGTATAGGTTTTGCATGAGTAAAATTAAGTGTTCTATGACACCCATTGTTCTCAAGGTTAGCCACAATTTGTGCTGATCCACAGTCAAATGCCTTTGCATAGTCAATGAAACACAGATACACGTTTCACTGGTACTCTCTGGTTTTGGTCAAGATCCATCTAACATTGGCTATGATGTTCCTAGTGCCACATTGTTTTCTAAACCCAGCCTGCACATCTGGCAGTTCCCTGCTGATGTACTCATTCCAGTCGTTTTTTGGATAATCTTCATCAAGGATCTTGCTTGCGTGCGATATTAGTGATATTGCTCGATAATTATTGCACTCTGCTGGGTCACCTTTTTTTTTTTTGAATGGGAATAAATACAGATCTCTTCCAATCAGTTGACCAAGTAGTTGCTCTCCAGATTTCTTGGCATAAGCTGATGAGCACAGCCAGGGCAGCAGCATCTGTTTGCTGAAATATATCAATTGATAATCCATTTATTCCTGGGGACTGTTTTTTTTTGCCAGTTTCTTCAGAGCAGCTTTAACTTCCTCCTTCATCATCATAGGCTCTTGATATATGTTGTTTCATGAAATTCTTTTGTCAGCCAATTCTTTTTAGTATAGTGCTTCTGTGTACTCTTTCCATCTTCTTTTGATGCTTCCTGGGTCACTCAAAGTACTGTCTTCAGCATCTTGAAGTATTGTAATGCGAGGCTTAAACTTGTTCTTCAGTTCCTTCATAAATACTGAGTGAGTTCGTCTCTTTTGTTTTTCCAACTCCACCTCCTTATATATATGATTATAATACTACACTTTGTCTTCCCAAGCTGTCCTTTGTAATCTGTTAGCTCCTTAACTTTTTTATTTCTTCTCTTTGTTTTGGCTTCTCAGTACTCTAGTGCAATATTTAATGTCTCTTTTGACATCTACCTTGGTATTCTATTCTTTCTCCCCTGGCTCTGTAATGACTTTTTTGCATTCTTCATGAATGATACTCTTTATATCCTCCCATAGCTCATCTGGTCTTCACGCATTAGTGTTCAAGAACTCAAAACTGTTCCTGAGATGGTCTTTAAATTCTGGTGAGATAGACTTTAAGTCAAATGCTATTGCTGTGGGTTGGATTTGATTTTCTTTAGCTTTAGTTTGAACTTGAATATGAGTAGTTGGTGGTCTGTTACACAGTCAGCACCTGGCCTAATATTCACAGCTGATACTGAGCTTCTCCAGTGGTTTTTTTCTGCAAATGTATTCAATATGATTCCTTTGTAGACCATGAGGTGTTATGAGCAGTTTAAGTATTTAAGAAAATTATTAATTTTGCTGTAACACATATTATGAAATAGCATAAATTGCTGTATTTTGCTGTAAAACATATTGTGAAATATGTTTGTTGTGGAAAAATATAATGAATTTGATGCTTCAGTATAGAAATAAGAATATTTGTGAAAAAAATATACTAACAGTTTAACATGTCTAAATAGGCCTCTTTCAGGCCTAGAACCCCACTGACCACAGTAGGTGCAAACCCTTGATAAGAGAATGTAACTGATAACAACTTGCGGTAAAGCTATTTACCCTAGCATGTGTGAATCCTGATAGGAGAATGTAACTTGTTACTGCCCATGTTGCTAAGAGAGCATAACTTGTAAATTTAAAAAATAGGAACTATGTTAAGAACTTGTTATGTGTGAAAAATAAAATCAGAAATGTGTTAAGAACTTGTTATGTTATGTGTGAGAAATAAAATAAGAAATACATTAAGAATTTGCCATGTTATATGTTAGAAATAAAATAAGAAATATTTTAGTAATTTGCTGTTAGAAATTATGTTAAGAATATTTGTGAAAACATACTCTTAGTAGCTCTGGGGCCCCAATGACCACAACAGATGTGGACCCTTGATAAGGAGATATGACTGGTTACTGCCATGTTGCCAAGGAAACACAACTAATATTCAACATGATTGGTCAAAAGCGTATTGTTATTTAACATGTCCCAGCATGCTCCACTTGCTTCACCATAGTGTAAAGCAGGGAAGCCAGAGTAGGTAAAACTCTGGCTGTGCCCTGCAACTCTCTTTTAGCACTTCACAATGAGCAGAACACTGAAGACCCAAAGGCTCTTTTTAGAGCCAAAGAGCCCAACATCAATGGATCCTAGCTACATGGAACTACTGAACTAGCAGAAAACCTCATGGCTACACAGAACTGCTGAACTGGCTGAGAACGCCCTGACTGCACCAATGACCATGAGAGGCAAAAGAAGGAGACGAGTTGGGATCCTGAGTTGAGTGAGTGTTCTCCACTGTTGATGAATCAATATGTTGTGATGAATTTATCACTTTCAATGTAGTTAAATTGCAATTAACTATTTAATGCTTGCTATGAATTAATCAATCAATATGTTGTGGTGAATTTATTAATTGCAATGCAGATAAATTACAATTGTTGCTATGACTGAATTAATTAATGAATCAAATTGCAATTGGCTTTTGTAATATGTCTATGAGTAATTAAAGCTCAAGGCTCATGACAATCAGGCAAAGTCCACGTGTATAGTCTAGTCATGCTTTATGTTATTTTTGTTTTTTCATTTACGTTTCTTATAAACAATGTTTACAACGGATAGGTCATTGATTATACAGAACTCAATTATTCTGTCTCCACCCTCATTTCTGTTACCAAGTCCATGCTTTCCCACTACTGATCCTTCTTCCCTGTTCCCAAATTTTGCATTCCAATTTCTCATTATTATCAAACTATCTTGGTTAACCCCAAACGGACTTCAGAATTTGGATCAATCTCAAATTATACACACTCACCTAGTAGAATAAGCCAAACTTCTTTCAGGGACTACTTATTCTTTTAGTCAATGACCTGGATGACTGTACAACCAGTGCAACTTTTCTGTACCGTGAGAGAGTAGATGGGCCAGGAAGAGGACACTTTTGTAGAATCTTGTCTGTGGCTGTGGGAGCCAGTTGCTTGGGCCTTTTGCTGCCTTGAGTTCCCATAAACAGGCTAACACCAGAAGCACCCTTATTTAGCTAATTCTCTTTCCCTATCTGATTTTACCCACAAGTTCTTTCTGAAGAGCCTACCCTCAAGAACGGGCACTCTAATCCCTGCCTCAAGCTCTGCTTGGAAGAAGTTATTATGGATTGAAGGATATCATCATATATGTGTGTTGAAATTTTAACTGTACCTAGTACTTGTGAATATGACCCTCTCTGCTTATGTTGCATCTGAGCTACTTAAAGCCTTATCATTGTCTGATTCTTTTAAAAAAATTGTGCAATTTTTTAATGTGTTTATATATACACACATATAGAATATTTATATATATAAATATAGTTGTAAGTTTATACATAATGTTTGTTGTTGTTAGATGCTGTTTGAGTTGAGTACAATGCTTAGTGAGTACGTATTACTCATAGTGACCCTGCTCCAGGGTTGTCTCATTTGCCATCCTCACAATCTCTGACTCACTTGATTGACACACCTGTTGCTGTAGTCACGGGATCAGTCTACCTGATTGAGGGTCTTTCTCTCCTTAGCCATCCCTCCACCTTCTCAAGAATGATATCCCTTTCCAAGGAATAACCTCTCCTAGTGCTTATTGTTTTTGTGTGCTATTGAGTTGGAACCAACCTGTAGCTGACTCTCTGGTGGGTTTTCAAAGGGAGGAGATTGCCCATATTTCTACCATGGAGCAGCTGGTAGATTTGAACTGTCTTTAGGATTGGAGTGCAGCTTCTTACCTCTAGGCCCCCAGAGCTCACACTCCCAAAAATAACAGTTAAAAAACCCAACATGTCTAGCTATCATTGCTGACTACTCTGAAAGGAATGATGATAGGATTCCAACTCCAGGATGGAACTGGAGAAAAATATGCAACATAATTAAAAGTCATAAAAAGACAGACTAGGTTTTGATCTGATAGAGACTGGTGGCACACTTGGGGCTATGGCCTTTGGTCATTGTCAGGCCTAGAATGGAACTCAATACCATGGCTCAGATTTCTGCTAAATAATAGAAAAGACTATATGGTAATAATGGGAAGGAAATATATACTCATTAAAACTAAGAACCATATAGAATAAAAAAGACAGCATATGCCTATATATATGCCTGGATATAGCTCAGGAAGCAGGAAGGGATAAGAAGGAAGGGAAATGGGAAACAGAGGAGGAAGTAGGAATTGCAATCAAAATCACAAACAAAATGTATATGAATGATTGACTGGAAAATCAATCTTCCCTGTAAAGTTGCAGCAAAACACAATTTTAAAAGGCAAAAATGTAAAAGGTAAATATAGATTTATAAAGATACTGATAATTAAAGACAATAAGAGTGAAAAAACTAGAAACAAATAAAAATAAAATAATAGTTATTCAGCTTATTCCAGAACTGTTTGGCCATGATTATTTGTAACAACAGGGGCTGGAAACAATCCTATGAGCAGATGAAAGAAACAACTGATACATTCACATACTTTAGTAGCATGCTTCACTAAAAAAAACGTGAAAAAAATTAATCAAATGCTGCAAAATATGGTTGAAATGAAGACAATTTATGCTGAGGGACATAAGTCAGTCACAAAAGAAACATTATGATATAAAACCACTGATAAAAAAAATCCAGCAGTGGTTTACATACAGAAAGAATTAATCTTTGAAAGTTAACAAAGATGAGAATTAAGGAAAGGGGGGCAAAAATAAAAATAACAAAAACAGACATAAAATAAAAAAAATTCTTGCAAAGTACACCAAATATAAATGCCATTGTTGTTAGATGCCATCCATGATGAATATACTCGTGGAGACCCTGTGAACCTTCCCCTATCTTGGCCCATAATCACGATCTCTGCCCAACTTAAGTACCTTATGACAGTCGCTGTTTCAGCCCATCTTGTTGAGGGTCTTTTTCTCTTTCACTGCCCCTTGACCCTTCCAAGTATGATGTCTTTTTCCAAAGACTAGCTCCTCCTAACAACATGCCCGAAGTATGTGAGATGGAATTTCATCTCACTTCTTAAGTGGTACCTTGGTTGCACTTCCTCCAAGGTAGATTTGTTTATTCCTTTGGCAGTTAAATCTACTTGAGAGTGAGTGAAGAAGGCACAGAACTTCTTACTAACTCAAATTACAAATAAAATGTTAATCTAGCCAACTCCTTGAAAGGATCTCAGTAACATTCTCTTTGTGAAATGCTAGGTCATAGAGCTATTAGAAGGTAAAATAGATTGCTTTCAGTTATAATATTGCTGCTGTTATTGCTAGTATTTACATGCTGTTTATTATATGTTTATACGTGAGATAGCCAAGGTGGTTGACCTTTTTAAACTTTGTATGTGGGAGGAGAATCAAGATCAACAGCCAAAGGGCTGATTTCCTGTAAATCAGAGGTCAGATGAGTCTCTATATTCCAGTCTTTTTTACCAATTCTGATAGCAGCTGTCACACTCTATTTTTCTATTGAGTTTGATAATTGTTGTAATGACCAGAGAACTTAAGATAATACTTACAATTATGCCATTTATTAGATAAGTAACAGGTTATAATTCCAGGGCAGAAATAACTCAAGATTTAGTTCTTTGTGGTTGTTAGGTGCCGTTGAGTTGAGTACAACTTATAGTAACTCTTTAAACAATAGATCAGAACTTTGCTGTATCCTGTGCCATCTTCACTATCTCTGATACACTCGAGCCCCTTGTTGATAGTCGCTGTATCAATCTACCTGGTCAAGAAGTATTTGCTTCTTTTTTTCCACCAAGGACTCGCCAACATGGGCTGTGTTGGCACCAAAACCGTGAAGAAGGTGGCCCGGGTCATCATTGAGAAATACTACACGTGCCTGGATAATGACTTCCACATGAACAAGTGCGTGTGTGAGGAGATCGCCATTATTCCCAGCAAGGCTATGTCATACATCTGATGAAGCGGATTCAGAGAAGTCTTGTGAGAGGCATCTCCAGTAAGTTGTAGGAGGAGGAGAGAGAAAGGAGAGAGAATTATGTACCAGAGGTTTCAGCCCTGGATCAGGAGATCATTGAAGTAGATCCTGATACTAAGGAAATACTGAAACTCTTGCACTCTGACAGTCTGTCCAAACTGCAGGTCACTCAGCCCACAGTTGGGATGAATTTCAAAACACCACGTGCAGCTGTTTGAGTCTGTCCACTGTGCTGTAATATTTTCAATAAACTTGGACACACACACACACACACACACACACACACACACACACGAAGTATTTGCTTGCATGCGATATTTATAATATTGTTCTATAGTTTCCACATTCTGTTGGATCACCTTTCTTCAGATTGGGAACAAATAATCTTTTCCATTCAGTCAGCCAGACAGCTATTCTCCAAATTTTCTGGCATAGGCTTGTAAGAATGCCCAGGGCTCCTCCATCTTTCATTTGAAACATATCAATTGGTATCCCATCAATTCCTGAGGCCTTATATTTTGCCAGTGCCTTCAGTGCAGCTTGAACGTCTTTCTTCATTACCACTGGCTTTTGATCATCTTGGTACTTTCTGAAATACTTCTGGGTCAATTAATTCTTTTTGGTACAGTCAGTGATTCTGTGTATTCCCTCCATCTTCTTTGGATGTTTCCTGAATCTTTAGGTCAGAAGGATTTCCTCTCTTGAGCTGTGCCTAAAGACAGGCCTTTCTCTGACCTTTGGCCTTTTGGTCCTGTGACCGATTGGCCAGCTCCTTGCTGGACCAATGTTACAAAGTTCTTTTAGCTCCAATAAGAACTTAAAGAGGCAGGATTTCATTCTGTTGCACACAGAGTTGATATGAGTTGGAGCTGGCTCCAATATGCCTAACAGCAGCAGCAAGTGCTCCAAGCACTTAACAGGAAGTAGCCCCAGTTGGCCAGCAAACTCCCTGCCTGAAGGCGCTCTGTTTGTTTTTTTTTTTCTCTTCCTGGTCTTCTGGTTCTGCAGCCTCTATCTGCTGCTATTTCTGTGCTACTTCTTGTCATCCCTTGCCATTTCCTGGCCTCTGTCTTTAGCACTTTCTGTATCTGTTCTTAGGTTTAGGATGTTCTTAGAGCAAGATTCCGAGGTTCAAAGGAAATTCTCAGTTCTTGGATTTTCTTTCCTGTCATGAAGCACCCTGCCCTGCTTCTGCCTGTGGGATGGCTTGTTTAGAGCCTAATAGGAAGTCAAAACTGACTAATCTTCTCATTATGAATCCATATAACTTACTTGCGTGATTTCACTCCCTACAATAACCACTTGTCTGCCAGTTTGCCACACTGTGATGGCCTGTGTGTGACTGTGATGCTGGATTCTGTGCCATTGATTTTGCAAATACTGGGGTAATCCATGGTGGAAAGGTTTTAGCAGAGCTTTCAGACTAAGGCAGACTAAGAAGCAGGACTGACAACCTACTCTTGAAATAACTGACCCTTGAAAAAGAAAACAGATGAGGTGCCAGAAGATAAGTCCTTCCAAGTTGGAAGGCCCTAAAAATAGGGCTTTGTTACTAAGAAAGAGTTACCTCTTCCACAGAGTCTCCCTTAATGACATAGATACTTTCATTCAATGAAGGATCTTCATTTGTTGACCTTGCACAAAGCTTTTATCCAAGAAAGGACCTTCATTTGCTCATATAACACAATCCAAAATGAGCATTAACAGTTACAAATATCTGTTAATAACTAGAACTTGGAATATATGTACTTGCAATTGTCAGTATGACTCTAAGGAAATTGTTATTGTTAGGTGCCATCAAATCTACTATGATTCATAGTGACCCTACGGAAACCAGATCTGAACTTTGCCTTATCCTGTGTCATCCTCATGTCTTGCTCATGCTCTTCATTGCAGACATTGTGTCAATTCATCTAATTGAGGATCTTCCTATATTTCTCTAGCCCTCTGCCTTTCCATCATCCTTGCCTCCAAAGAGCAGTCTGGGTGTACTTTCTCCAGGGCATATTTGTTTGTTCTTTTGGCAGTCCATGAAATGCTCAGCACTTTTCTTCAACACCACAATTCAAAGGCATTGATTATTCTTCTCTCATTCTTAGTCCTTGTCCAGCTTTCAAATGCATAAGAAGTAACTGAAAAAATGATGGCTTGGATCACATGCACTGTAGTCTTTAAACCGAAGGCATTGCTCTTCAGCGCTTTGGAGATGTCCTTGTCAGCAAAATTTTCCAGTGCTACATGTCTTTCGATTTCTTGACTGTACCAGTGGTATGTTTATACTTCCAAGTAAGATGGCATCATTAGGAGTTTCGATCTTTCCTCCATTTATAATGATGCTGTCTATCTACCTAGTTGTGAAGATTTTGTTTTCTTGATGTTGACATGTAATCCATATTGAAGTCTTTCATTTTCCAGACCAAATGTTTCATGTCTTCGCTTTTCAGTAAGCAAGGTT
>NW_006399911.1:341218-361773 GCF_000299155.1 Elephantulus edwardii | reverse complement strand
GAGGTCCCTAACAGCAGACTTTCCCATCGCGATACGCTTTTTGATTTCCTGACTGCTGGTGCCAAGAGTGTTGACTGTGGAGCAGAGCAAACTGAAGCTGTGAACACTTTCAATCTCTTCGTCAATATGTTATTATATTATATATGTTATAATATTAGTATGTTATATTCATTAACATATTAATGAATAGGTATGGAAAAATGATACAACCTTGATGTACATCTTTCTTGATTTTAAACATGAAGTACTCCCCTTGATATACTTGAACAACAGTTTCTTGGTCTCGATTTAGATTTCATGAACACAATTGAGTATTCTGAGATTCTAATTTTTTCTAATGTTTGTCATAATTTGTCGTGATCAGTCAAATGCTTTGCATAGTTAGACAATTAAATATAGATAGACATATTTCTGGTATTCAATTGGATATATGTTCAAAGAGAAGGACTGGATTCAGAGATGGTGTTTCCATTAATCTGGGAACTGGTTGCAGGCTAGGCAACACCACTCTGAGGCATGACACACTGTATTGTCTCCTGGAGGTAGAGAACAACTCTCTTAATGTGAACCTGTGTATATATGCCAGAGGCCAGATACAAGATGATGAGAATGGCACAGGATAGAACAGGGTTCAGATATGTTGTCCATAGAGTTGCTATGAATCATACTAGACTTGATGGAACCTAACAATAACAAGTGAAAAGGAGTTTTGCTTCCGTCTGAGAGGCACATGGTTCAAATTCACCAGCTGCTCTGTCGGAGTAAGATGGGCATTCTCTCATGCAAGTAAACTGCCTCTGAAAACTCGCTGGAGAGTCAGCTATGAGTTAATTCCTACTTGATGGTACACAACAACAACAATAGTCTCAGGTGGATCAGGCCCAGGACAACACTTCCAAACCCTTGGTGTGTGGTCAGGGATTGGGCTGGGAGGTAGGTGCAAAGTCACTCTCCTGATTCTGAGGGAGTTATGAGCAACAAGAGGGAGATCACATGGCATCAGTCAATTCTCAGTGTAGATTCTGTTGCAGTCCTGGGTTTCTTCACTGATCCAAAAGCTGCTTGTAGAAGTAAAAGATGTTGCATTATGTTAAGTCTGTTCACGATTCACTGTTTATCTATTTCTTTATATCATGTTTTCATTTCATGTCTTCCTTCAGTCAATATCTGAATGATTTCTTCATCATTTCCTTTGAAACAGAGGATTCCAGGATTGTCATTCCCATATATTATCTTTGTTTCCTGTTTTTTTAGTTGTAGAGGATCTGGGCTGCCATCAGCCTAGTCTGCTGTCTTGTCAGAAATGTCCCTTGATCCCTGACCCCATCGTGATCATTGTTGAAGCTGCCCTTCTCTTCAAGGGTTGTCTACTTATATCTTTGTGGTTGTTTCTTCCATTTATTCATTTATCCTACAGTTATTTTTAAAGACCTACTCTTGGAAAAATCAGTATTATAGGCATAATGGTTACAGGAATGAACAACAGGTTATCTTTCATCCTGAGGTTCAGCTTGTTTTTGTTATGTGCTGTCAAGTCACCCGTGACTCATAGCTACCCTATGAACAACAGCTCTGAAGCCTGCCCTGTCCCGAGCTAGTCTCATTGACTCTGATACACCTATCCCCATTGCCCTAGTTACTGTATCAATCCATTTTATCTTGGGTCTTCCTCTCCTGCATTGTCCTTCCATCCTTCCAAGCATGATGTCCTTCTCCAAGTATTGGTACCTCCTGGATACATGCCCAAAGTATGTGAGACAGCTTCAAAATCCTAGTCTCCGTTGCAGAGTGGATTATATTTGGGGTTGGGGGTGGGATTGGGGGAGGTGCGGGGGGGATTATGTACCAATGAGGGAGTTTTTCTTTTGCTTTTCAAGGAGAGGCGCAAATGGGGGCGAGGGGAAGAGGGGGTCACCGGGGAGAAGGGTGCAACAATGAATGAATGGAATTCCAAAATCTCTGTAGGTGTTCATTGAAATGAAAAATAAATAAATTAAAATATATATAAAAAAACCCAACAAAAACAAAACAAACAAACAAAAAAATCCTAGCCTCCAAGGAGAAACTTGGTTTCACTCTCTCCAAGACAGACTTCTTTGTTTTCTTGGCAGTCCATGGTTTGTTCAAGACTCTTCTCCAGCACCACAATTCAAAGGCATCAATTCTTCTCTCATCCTTAGTCATTATCTAGCTCTCTGATGCATAGAAAGTAATTACGAAGATCATGGACTGGGTCAAACACACCTTAAACTCTAGACTGACATCATTGCTTCTCAGTACTCTGGAAAGGTCCTTGACAATAGATTTACCTAATGCAGTTTGCCTTTTGATTTCCTGGCTGCTGGTGTCAAGAGTGTTGATTGTGGAGCATAGTCAGCTGTAACTGTTAGCAACCTCAATCTCTTCTCCATCGATCATGGTAGTCACTTGGCCCAGTGGTGAAAATCTTTGTCTTCTTGATGTTGAGCTTCAGTTCATATTGAAGACTACAGTTCTTGACCTTCTATAGTAAGCAGTCCAGATCCTCCCCAGTTTCAGCAAGCAAGATTGTATCATCTGCATAACGTAGGTTATTTATTAATAGTTCTCCCATCATGATGTCACGTTCCTCCTCATAAAGCCCAGCCTCTTGAATGATCTGTTCTGCATATAGGTTGAATAAGTATGGGGACAAGAGGTGTCCCTGATGTACTCCCTTCCTGATTTTGAACCATATAGTATTTCTCTGCTTTTTTATGAGGACTGCTTCCTGGTCTAAGCATAGGTTTCACATAAGCACAGTCAAGTGTTCTGGGATTCCCATTCTCCTCAAGGTTAACCACTATTTGTTGTGATCCATCCACATAGTCAAATGCCTTTGCACAGTCAATGAAACACAGATATCTCTGTGGTACTTTTTGCTTTCTACCAAGATACACCTGACATTGGTGATAATGTCTCTAGTGCCATGACCTCTTCTAAACCCAACTTGTATTTCTGATAGTTCTCTGTCAATGTACTGTTCGAGTCATTTCTGGGTAATCTTCAGCAGGATTTTGCTTGCATGTATGAGTTATATACAATAATTTCTACACTCTGTTGGGATGTTGGGTCACTTTTTTTTGGAATGAGAATAACTATGGCTATCTTCCTGTCAGTTGGCTAGGTAGGTGTCCTGATTTCTTAACACAATCTAGTGAGCATGTCCAGGGCATCATCAGGGTTCCGGTTATAATGGAAAAAATAAGTAAATGAGCAATTCCAGAGAGACGGAGAATGAATGAAGTGTTTTGGAGGTCAGAGGGACAGAAGTGCAGTTTTGCTCCAATATGTCATTTGACTTATCAGATATTCAATAAGTGGGAAGTTGCTTGTTGTTTGTACTGAATCTGTTGAAGTCCCTGCTTTTCCAAGCTGCATGGTAACCACCATTGCCTTCTGCCTTCAATGTGGATATTTAAGGATATTCATGAGTTTAAAATTTTATAGAAGTAGATATTTCTGGAGGGCCTGGAATTTAATTTTAAGGAAAGTACTTCCACTCCTACTGTAGACAATTGCTCTGATGATATTGATCAGCCACATGACTGACAAGTTGACCCTGTGTATTTGACAGAAGGCCTCACTTTTCATCCTGGGCACTTTCCCTGGTGCTGCTTGAAGCCCTTGTGACATGGAAGTTGACTTCTCAAAGAGTAAAGAGAGATTGAGATGGAAGCTGTACTGTGTTTTATGACCTAGCCTTGGAGTTTATACACACAATCATTTCTGCAATGGCCTATTAGTCCCACAGGGCCCCCCTGCTCACTGTGGGCAAGAAGACCAGGAAGTGGGAATCACTGGGGTCATCGTGGCTACCACAACTCTGCTAACAACCTGTGCCCCTGGCAGGTCACCTCACTTCTCTGAGCTGGGACCATGAAGGAAGAGCGGTGTGTGTGCTATTAGCTGTAATGGTTCTTCTATTAGGGGAGAAAGTTACTCAGTGAATGAAAGAGTTAATGTGCTTGCAGAACCATTTCTCACAGAGAGTAACTCATCAGCCAGGATCTGGCCTCATTCCTAGAATCAGGCCGCTTATGTTGTGGATGGGAAGGGGGAGGGCTGGGCCTCAGCAGCTGCCTGGGTTTCCCATCATTTCTCCTCTCACTTCCGAGGTCAGGGAGGTTGGGAGGGAAGATGAACAGGTGGCTACTGACCAGGCTGGCCTAGATCAGCCCTGCTACAAAGACACTAAAGGACTTGGAAAAGAAAACCCGAGTCGGGGGACTGGCATGCTGCCTCTTGGATGAGGCTGCTCTGGGCTTGCTCCTTTCAGGAGCTTTGTACCTGATTAATGATTCTGTTAGAGAGAGATTCAACTGCTGGAAGTGGAACTTTTCCCCATTTAGCAGTGCCAGAGCTTTCCTCCTCTTCACACTTACCCCCCCTCCCTTTTATTTTGGGCTAGGCCAAGTCTCCCTTGCCCCTGACTTTTCTCGGGGCAAACTTTTGTCCAAGATGAATTGAGTTTTCTTTTGACAGGGCAGAAAATGCAGCAACAGGACTATCTGAAGGTGGGGAACCGAAGAGAGGTAAGGGCCAAACATAGGGAAGGGAGCTCTGTTTCAAATCCCTTCCCACTCACGTAGTAAATATCATTCTGAAGAGTATTGTCCATTTCAGAGGATAGTTCCTCATTCCCTTTGATCTTCTCCAGAAATTAGTGGAAGGAAGGAAAGGAGCAGGTAGTCAAAATAAAGTGTTGAGGAGTTGCTGTTACTCATATTTATACTTTACTAGGGGGGGAAGAAGGAGCTGTTGTGGCCTAGTGACAATAAGCTGCTCTGCAATCCAGAAGGCTTGCAGTTCAAGGTCACCCACTGCTTTGTGGGAGAAGGATGGGTAATCTTGTCCCTTACAATTAATTGCCTCTGAAAACCCACTGGAGGATCAGCTATAGCTCGATTCAGACTCAAGGGTATACAACAACAACAACAAAGGGAGAAAGGAGGGACATTTCCTCCTGTGCTATCTACTGCCTATGAGAACCCACTAGAGGGTCAACCTTGAGTTGGTTCTGACTCAATAGCAAACAATAACAACAATGGTTTCAACAGAACAGGCGGCCTAGTGGATAGTGAGTTGAGCTGCTTATCCAAAGGCAAGCAGCTTGAATTCACAACTGCTCTATGGGAGAAAGATGTTCAGTCTCCCCTGTGTGATATACAACCTCTGAAAACCCACTGAAGAGTCAGCTATCAGTTGGTTCTGGCTCAACAGCAAGGAGTGAGTGAGTGTATGCGTACTTGTAGAAAGTTGACGTTGAACATTCTTCTATGCTCCTCTTCATTCCATGCTCTCAATCTTACACCAGGAAAGGCAAAGCATTCACATCCTAGTCTCAAAATCTGGATATTTCCAAAATGAATAATAGATTTCTTTTCTATTCTTCTCCTTCTCGAAAGGACTTCGAAATTGTCCTTTGATAAACTACTTTTCCTGTATGACAGCTGTCAAAATGAGTACTGACAGACCTGGGTTATTCTGGGTGACACTGAACAAGGAAAGATGGATGAGAGGCTTGGCTCTGCCCTCTCCTCCAGCCCTGAAGCGGTGCCAACCCCTCTCTGCAACTCCACTGTCCCCTGCTCTTCGTAGGCCCTCCCACCCCAAGCTGCTCTTTATTCCACAGGGATCCTCAGGTCTCCCCAGGGGAGCCAGGCGCACAATGCTGCCTTTATGCCTCAGAGGGGGCTCTCATTCCCAGCCCCAGCTGCTCATGCTCGGTTTCCCTAGTCCTTTCTTCAGTGCAAGGAGCCCTGGTGGCACAGTGGTTCAAGCACTCAACCACTAACCAGAAATGTGGTGGTTCAAACTCATCATTCACTGGGTGGGAGATTGGTGGAGTGGGGAAAAAGGAGACAATCTGCTTCTGAAAAGATGTACAGCCTTGGAAACTCTACAGGGCAGTTCTGCTCAGCCTATAGGTTTCTTAAGTGTTGGAATGGGCTCTGTGGCCTTGGGTTTGTTTCGAATTCTTCAGTGCTGCTGGTCCAACTGATTTCACTCTTAAAGCACACTCTTGAGCTGAAAAGAGGCACTTTGAGTGTAGTCCGGAGCGTCCACCATATTGCCTAACCCAACATCTGAGACAGAATCCTGGCCCCGTACTCACCAACATTTATAAGAAAAAACTACTAGAGAATCTCACTGTGTAAGGGAGGCCACCATAACTGAGCTCCAGCCTAGCCACAAAGGCTAGTAAAATTCTGACACTTTAAAAAGAAAACTGCTGAGGTGCATTGCAAAGTGGACTGAAGGAGTGGGAAGGGAAGGGAGGAAAAATATGCAACAATGACTGACTAAAAAAAAAATAGAAAATTGCTCTAGTTAAAGACAGGGTTGCTTTTATTGTGAAAGAAAGAGCTGCCAAGATCAGGGTCCCCTGGGGCTTTTCACTTGTGGGCAGCCCAGGCTTAAGCAGCAATGAAGTACTGCCCGCCACCACTGCCAGCCTTAGAGGAACTCCCCTTTTTGTTTACGTGATAGGGATTTGTGCTGGCAACCCAAAGGACACTTGAGTTGTCCAACAGGAGTTCAGTCTTCCATAGGAGAAAGAGGACAATCGCTTGTTGTGTTATTTACAGTCTTGGAAACTCAAGAATCAACTATGAGTCATTTCTGCTCAAAGAGATAACAGTCGAGCATTTATATCCATGCTATTTGCATTAAACACCTGCCATAAAAAAATTAAATGACATTTTTAGATTTGTAAGCAGACAATTGGAGACTCTAAAGACTAAGGTGTACCTTATCAAAACCATGGCATTTTCAATTGCTTTGTATGAATCTGAAAGTTGGACAATGAATAATGAGGATCAAAGAAGAATTGATGTCTTTAAATTGTAGTATCGGCAAAGAGTATTGACTATTCCACGAATTGTCAAAAGAACCAATAAATCTGTCTTGGAGAAAGTGTAATCATAGTATTCCTCTGAGGCAAGGATGGTGAAACTTTTCTCACATACTGTGATTATGTTGCCAGGAGGGGTCATTGCTTGGGAAAACAAAATCATTCTGGAAAAGGTGGAGGGTCAGTGAAATAGAGGACGATCCTCAACGAGATAGAATTAGTAACTGTAATAATGTGAGTATATCAGAGATTATGACGGTGGCACAGTATAGGGCACAATTTTATCTATTGTTCATAGGGTTACTATGAGTTGTAGTTGAATTGATGACCCTTAACAAATGAATAAAGATGAAAGAAGAATTGATGTTTTTGAGATGAGAGGCGGGTGTACTGAACATCTAAGGACTACCAAAAGAACAAAGAGATAGATACATCTTGGGGAAAGTACAACCAGAATGATCCTAGGAGGTGAAGATAGCAAAGCTTCAACTCACACACTTTAGGCATGTTGTTAGGAGAGGCTGTTCTCCTTGGCGAATGACATCATGGTTGGAAAGGTGGAGAGTCAGTGAAAGAGAGGAAGACCCTCAACCAGCTGGATTGACACAGCTGTAATGGGCTTGGGTATGTCAGAAATGATGATGACGGCACAAGATAGGGCAAGACTCAGATCTGGTGTTTGATTCAACAACATCTAACAACAACAGAGTTCCAGAGAGAATAATAGCAAAGGCTAATATAGAGAACAAAGATTAGTCAGAACAGCGAATGTTGTCAAGCATCTTATTTTACCCTCACATTTATATAAATCTTCAAAAGTGAATATTTTTAGAGCATAGTGTGAGAGGAACTAAGCATAGATGACTAACTGCTTCAAAACGTGCAATTGAATGAGTGATACTAATCAAATAACAATGAATTCAAGTATATCAGACATGGTGAGGATGACCCAGGACAGAGCAAGTTTCAGATCTGTTCATAAGGCTGCTGTCAGACAGTCAGTTCAATGACACCTAAGAATAACAACAATAACAAAAACTATTCAGGGTTTAGAAAGTCCTTTGCTAGGAGGTCTGGGGTGCTGCAGGTAGCGGTGATACTGGTAAGCCACTGAACCATACTGCCTAGTGAAATATTAAAATACAATTCTATTATGAATTCAGTAATCAAAATTAGGTTGGAGGCTGAGTGGTTGAATTTTGTACATCCATGATTTTTTTTTCCACTGCAAATATCTTCTTTAGAAAACACAAATGATGACTATACACATATATGACCTCACGTGATGGACTACTACACAAGAATTAGATTGATTATATCTGTGGGGAGAGGGAAATAATTGGAGAAGCTCAAGGCCAGTAGTAAAAACCAGGTCAGGTGCTGACCATGGCAGAGACCATCAATTATTCATGTGCAAGCTTAAATTGAAGCTGAAGAAAAGAAAAACTCATCCGCAAGAACCAAAATATAACCTTGAGTCCATCCTAACTGAATTTAAAAATCTTCTCAAGAAATGATTTGAAGCATTAAACACTAATGATCAAAACCCAGATGAATTGTAGGATGACATCCAGGGAGAAAGCAAAAGAACATTGCAAAGGCAGAGGAGAAAGAAAAGGCCAAAATGAATGTCAGAAGACACTGAAAATTGCACCAGAATGCCCCAAATGGAAGATATCCTGAAGTAAAAGAGTTGACCAGAAGATGTCAAAGGGCAGTGTGATAAAACAAAGTAAAGTATTATAATGAAATGCACAAAGAACTGGAGTTAGAAAATCAAAAGGGAAGAACTCACTAAGTATTTCTCAAGCTGAAAGAACTGAAGAACAAATTCAAGCCTCAAGTTACTATACTGAATGATGCTATGGGCAAAAGCTTGAATGATCCAAGAAGCATCAAAGGAAGGTGGAGGAAATACACAGAGTCTCTAGAAGAATTGGCTCGCACAGAATCATTTTAGGAACCATATGATCAAGAACCAATGGTAATAAAAGAAGATATTCAAGTTGCTCTGAAAACATTGGCAAAAGATAAGACCTCAGGAATTGAGATACCATTAGAAGTGTTTCAGTAAACAGAAGTAGCCCTCAACATGCTCATCCATCTATGCCAAGAAGTCTGAAAGACAGCTACATCGGCAGCTAACTGGAAAATATTAATATTTATTCTTAGTACCCAAAAAGGTGATCCAACAGAATGTCAAAATTACCAAGCAATATCACACTCACGTAAAATCTTGCTGAAGATTATGGGGGAGGGGGAGGCTGAACTTGTTCATCAACAAAGAACTGTCAGAAATTCAGCTGAATTTTAGAAGAGGCCATGGCACCAAGGATATCACTGCTGAAATAAGATGGATTTTGGCTGCAAGCAAAGAATACCAGCAGAATGTCTGTGCATATTTTATTGATTTTGTAAAGTCATTTGACTGTGTGGACCCCAACAAATTATGGCTAACATTGAATGGGAATTGCAGAACACTTAATTGGCCTCATGTGAAATCTCTACCTAGACCAAGAGACTATTGTGTGAACAGATCAAGGAAGTACTATATGGCATAAAATTAAGAAAGATGTGCCTCAGGGTTGTATCCTCTTTATATCTATTCAGCATGCCAACAAAAACTTCAGAGAGACTAGATTTTATTAACAAGAGTGTGCCATCAGGACTGCAGAAAGACTCATCAGCAACTTGAATCATGCAGATGACACAACCTCACTTCACTGAAAGTGAAGAGGACTTGAAACACTTGCTGCAGAAGATCAGGACTACAGCCTTCAAAATGGAATACATGTCAACATCAGAGACAATAGGCAACATCATGATAAATGGAGAAATGATTGAAGTTGTCAATGATTTCATCTCACTTGGATCCACAATCAACATCCTTGGCAACAGCAGTCAAGGTCCAAAGATGTTTGAGAACCTAGAAATAGACCTAGCTATTGGACAAGGAAATAAAACCTATCAAATGGGAAATGACAGCCTCTTCAACAATTGGTTCTGAAAAAAACTGGACTGCTATTTGCAGAAAGCTGAAACAGGATCCACATCTCACACACACACACACACACACAAATCAACTCAAGGTGAATTAGAAGTCTTCAGAGTAAACCCCAAGTGATAAAGTTCATCAGAAATAAGCTGGGATCAAGCTTAGATGGCCTAATCTGTGGTATAAAGAGACTGTCAAATACAGCCATTAATGCACAATCTGAAGAGGATAAATGGGATCTTCTAAAGATTAAATTCCAGTGCGCATCAAAAACTTTTCCTAACAGGGTGAAAAGAAAAATCTACTGACTGGGAACAAACATTTGGCAATACCATATCAGACAAGAGTCTTATAACAAAAGTTTATAGAATATTCGTGGGCCTCTACAAGTAAAAGACTAATAAGCTAATCACAAAATGTGCAAAAGACATGAAAAGAGTTTTCACAGAGGAAGACATTTGGATGGCCAACAGATACATGAAGAAATGCTCAAAATCACTGACAAGAAGAGATGTAAATGAAAACCACAATAAGTTACCACATCACTCTAGTAGCAGTGGCAAAGTTTAACAGGACAGAAATTAATAAATGTTGGAGAGGATGTGGCAATATAGGAACACTTTTAAATTGTTGGTAGGATTATAATTGTTGGAAGGCAGTTTGGCACTTCCTCAAAAAGATGAACATAGAAATTCCATATTACCCAGTTATTCCATTGCTTGGAATATACCCCAAGAAAATGAGAACTGAGGCTCAAATGGAGACTTGTACACCAATGATCATAGCAGCATTATTCACCATCACAAAAACATGAAAACAGCCCAAATGTCCAACCACAAATGAATGGATTGAAAAGTTGTGGTACATTCATACAGTGGAATACTACATAGCTTGTACACGCAGGAGCAATAATTTTGTAAACTACTACCTAATTGCAAACTACTACCAATTGGCAGCATCATTAAAGATGGTGAAGAGATTGAGATTGTTAATAGCTTTAGTTTGCTTGGCTCCACAATCAACGCTATTGGCACCAGCAGCCAGGAAATTAAAAGATTAATTGCATTGGGAAAGTCTGCTGTCAGAGACCTTTCCAAAGTACTGAACAGCAACAATGTCAGTCTGGATACTGAGGTGTGCCTGATACATGGTCTTTGCAATCACTTGCAATGCATCAGAGAGCTGGACAATGACTAGGGATGATAGAGGGAGAATTGATGTCTTTGAGCTGTGGCACTGGAGAAGAATACTGGAGAGGGTGAAGCTAGGCTGCTCCTTGAAGGCAAGGATTCTGAAGCCTCGTCTGACATACTTTGCACATGTTGCAAGGAGTGACCAGTCCTTGGAGAGGGACCTCATGCTTGGGAGGGTAGAGGGACAGCGCAGGATAGGAAGACTCTCGATGAGATGGCTTGACTCAATGACTGAGGTAGTGGGGGTAGATGTGTTGGAGACAATGAGATTGGCACAGAATAGAGCAGAGTTTAGGGTTTTAGTACATAGGGTCTCTATGAGTTGCAGGCAACTCGACTGCACATAACAACAACAAACAACAGCTACCTGACTTGGGAGGGACTGAAGAGAATTATGCTGAGTGAACTGCCTCAGTCCCACAAGGACGAATACTGTATAAAACTGTTTTTGCAGAATGATACAAGGTGGGGGAGGGAGGGTAGAAATAGAGGAGTAAGAATGGGCAGGAGTTGGGGGGTGTTAATCATAGGATTGCACAATTGGGGGAGTGGAGGTGTGTGAAGGAAACGGGAAGGCTATTGTGTGAAAAATAATGTAGTTGAACATTGTAAATAACTCAGTATGTTGGTGTTGTTGTTAAGTGCCGTCGAGTCGCAGGCTACTCATAGCGACCCTATGAAGGACAGTCACATATAATACCATGGTATAAGAATAATTGTATACTACCTTGGAAAACACAATATGTTTAATGTGTCAACATAGGAATCTTCATAAATTTTAAATGTATCTGAAATTATAATACATTTAAATATGGGGGGGAAAATCCAACAATGGGAAAGGAAGATCCTCAATGAGATGGGTTGACACAGTTTCTGTTTAATGGATATATATATATCAGAAATGATGAGGATGACACAGGATAGATAGGACAGATTACAGATCTATTTTTCAAAGGGTCACTGTGAGTTGTAGTTGGTTTGACAGCACCTAACAACAGCAGCAGCCATTGCAGGAAGCTCTTTTCTTTAGGGAATTGTCCTGTGATCCCAAAGGCTGCATCTCTTGGGCATTTTGAATCTACCAGTGGCTTAGAGGAAGAAAGATGGACAATCTCATGTGCCATCAATAGTCTCAGAAACCTCTTGTAGGGTTAGATATGTGATGGCAGTGGAGAGAGCAAGAGTTACATAGATGCAGCTACAATTCTCACAATACACAAAATAACCATTTTGCTTTGGGTCCACCCTGGGGATTTCTAGAGTTTCTTGTCACTGTCTTCTTTTCTTACACTAAACTTCATGACTTTATTCAGTCAGGTCCTTGATGACAGAGTAGAGCTGTCCCACCTGTGACACATTTACAAAATGTCGGTACTTTTTCAATTTTTATCTAATTATGAAGGTTTGATCAAAATTTTTCTGGTAGAAAGAAAAGTATGCAGTTGTTATTGAGAGAAGTCAATAAAAATTTCTTTTGGTTTGCTCTGTTTTTAAACATTACAAAGTGTTACTTTTTAGGACAGTGTGGCTTATGACAACTTTCTTCACATTAAATATCCTCACTTCACCCTCAGGCCCAGGGGCCATTAGACCCTCATTGCACATCAGGAGCCTGTGCAGGAGTTGTGGCACCTCAATGAATAAGCAGTAGTCTTAAAAATATGGCACGCTTCATGAATTTTCATGTCATCCTTGTGCAGGGGCTGTGCTAATCTTCTCCTTATTGTTCCAGTTTTAGTATACACACAGTGCTCCTGTGCTGCTTAAAACCCAGCTACTAAAGGGGTAAATATATCAGGCATAGCTGGAATCTCTTGGACCCCATTTCAGTGTTATAGCTGGAACCCATTTTAAAAATATTTTTATATTACCCTATGTCATGGATTGAATTATATCCCCTCAAGATACACATATGTAAAGACAGAGGAGGAAGAAAAGACCAAGATGGATGTCAGAAAAAACCGGAATATTGCACTAGAGCCCAAGAAGCCAAAGCAAAAGGAAGAAATCTAGATATTAAGGAGTTGGACAGAAGATTCCAAAGGGCAGAGCAGGAAGACAAAGTAAAGTATTACAATGAAATGTGCAAGGAGCTGGAGTCAGACAGTCAAAAGTGCCGAACTCACACAGCATTTCTTAAGCTGAAGGAACTGAAGAACAAATTCAAGCCTCAAGTTGCAGTACTTAAGGATGTTTTGGGCAGAATTTTGAATGAGCCAGGAAGCATTAAAAGAAGATGAAAAGAGCAACAATGAATGAATGGAAATCCAAAGTCTGTACACTTTCATTAAAATTAATAACACCCCCCCCAAACATTAGTGCACTAGTAGTAAAAAGTGCCTTTTCAAAAGATTGAAATGATTGCGTGAAAGTTTTCAAAAGGGATCATCCTTTCCAGTTTGAATTTATCACTTTAGTTTTTGTGTGAGTGAACTGGATTGGTTTCAGAAAATTTATGAGTAGTTAAATTTTAGAAAACTATAGAATCTTATAATTCTTGAAATAAGTGATGACATCAAAAATCATGGAATTTTTCATCCAAAACATTACTATAATTGTGAATATTGTTTATTATTTTTTGAATTCTATTTTTTAATTAGATGAGTAGAATATACCAGGTATGTGCACCTCATATACTTAGTTTTACTGGAAATTATCAACTAATAGTGACTGAGTACTTGTTATATCAGATACTGTATATCTTGATAAAATGGAATCTTCATAGTAATACCATAAATAAAAAAAAAGATGTAAAGAGTATACAGAGTCATTGAACCAAAAGAAATTGGTAGACACAGAAGTTCATGAAACAACATATGAGCAAGAACCTGTGGTGAGGAAGGAAAAAGTTCAAGCAAAATAACAAGGCCCCAGGAACCAACTGACATATTTCAACAAACAGACACTGCCCTGGATGTGCTCACCAAGTTGTGCCAAGAAATCTGGAGGATAGCCATTAGGCCAACTGATTGGAAGAGATCTATACTTGTTCCCATTCCAAAGAAGGGTGATAAGACAGAGTGCAGAAATTATCAAACAGTATCACTGATACCATATGCAAGCAAGATTCTGGTGAAGATTATCCAGAAATGACTGAAACAGAGAACTGCTTGAAGTGAAGGCTGAGTTTAGAAGAGGTTGTGGTAGGTACTAGGGGTATTATAGATAATGTCAGGTGGATCTTGGCTGAAAGCAGAGTACCAGAGGAATGTCTATCTGTGTTTCATTGATTATGCAAAGGCACTTGACTGTGTGGATCATAACAAACTGTGGCTGACTCTGAGAACAATAGGAATCCCAGAACACTTGATTGTGCTTATGCGAAACTTACACTTGGGCCAGAGGGCAGTCATCAGAACAGAGCAAGGAAATACTGCATGGCTCAAAATTGAGATACTGCATGGCTCAAAATTGAGAAGGGTATGCACGAAGGATGTGTCCTATATCCATTTCTTTTCAATCTATATGCAGAATAGATTATCTGGGAGGCTGGGCTCAGTGAGGAGAAATGTGGCATCAGGATTGGAAGTAGACTCATCAACAATCTGCATTATGCAGATGACACAACCCTGCCTGCTGAAACTGAGGAGAACCTGAAGCGCTTGCTGCAGAGAGTTAAGTACTGCAGCCTCCAATATGGATTGAAGCTCAACATCAAGAAAACAAAGATTCTCACCACTGGGCCAATTGGCAGCATCATGATAGATGGTGAAGAGATCTAGATTGTTAACAGCTTCAGTGTGCTTGGCTCTATAATCAACACTTGGTACCAGCAGCCAGGAAATTAAAAGATGAATTTCATTGGGAAAGTCTGCTGTCAGAGACCTCTCCAAAGTACTGAAGAACAACAATGTCAGTCTGGAGAAGAAAGTGCCATAGTCTTTGCAATTACTTGCTGTACATCAGAGAGCTGAACAATGACTAAGGATGATAGACAGCATATTTATGCCTTTGAGCTATGGTGCTAGAGAATAGTATTGAATGAACTGCTAGGAGAACAAAGAAGTTCATCCTGGAGAGGGTGAAGCAAGGCTGCTCCTTGGAAACAAGGATTTTGAAGCTTCATCTGAGAGACTTTGGACCAGTCCTTAGAGAGGGAGGGACAGTGCAAGAGAGAAAGACCCTATATGAGATGGATTGATTCAGTGACTGGGGTAATGGGAATAGATGTGTCAGAGACAGTATAGAGCAGGGTTTAGGGTTGTTGTACATAGGGTTGTTATGAGTCACAGATGACTTGAGGGCACATAACAACAACAATATTATAACATGGAAACCACATAATGATTCTCCAAGATCTGATAACCCATCTTAACCCTTATCTGATGTAAGAGGAGTCTCTCTAGGGTGTGACTTGTAATACCTTTTACTTACTGGAAATAAAAGGAGAATAAAACCAGCCTCAGTGGGGTGGGGGGTTACTACTAAAAAATAATTGACTCAGGTCTCTGCTTGATGAAGCTCCTTGATACTTGAGAAGACTAAGACAAAGGATCTCCAAGGAACTCCTGGCCTATACATGCTGAAGGAGGAAAGATTTTTCTCCACAACTGACAGAGAGAAAATGAGCCTTCTCCTAGAGCAGCCACCCTGGATTTGGATTTAGAAATTTAACAAACATATAAGTCTTGGAAAAGGTGCAGACAAAGAGCTCCTTGAAAGCAAGGATGGTAAAGCTTCACCCTATATACTTTGGACATGTTAAGAAAGGCTGTTCTTTGGAGAAGGACATCATGCTTGGAAAGTTGAGTGTAATATTAAAGAGAGAAAGACCTTTCAGCCAAGTGGATTGACAGTGACTACAGGAATGAGCTTGAGTGTATTAGAGATTGGGAGGATGGCACAGGGCAGGACAGGATTCAGATCTGTTGTTCATAGGGTTGCTATGAGTTGTACTCAACTCAATGATACCTAACGAGAAAAACAGCAAACTTTAAGAAAGGCAGCACTGGTGGCGCAGTGGTAAGAAGTTATGCTGTGATTTCAAAGACATGCAATTTGAATCCACCAGCTCCAAGGAAGAAGGATAGGCAATCTTCTAACATGCAGTTTATTGCCTCTGGAAACCCGCTGTAGGGTCAGCTATGAGCAGGTTCTGACTTGAGGAGATGCAACAATACCAAACTACAAGGAAATATGTTTCCATTTTAAAGCCATGTGCTGTGGTATTTCTGTTCTAGCAGCACTAATTAACAAAGACACCCTGGCTATATCAATGGCTATAATATGTGTTGGCAGAGCTAGCTGGAAGGAGTTATGTTGTGGCAATGCTCGCAAGTCTGATTCTGGTACATGTTTTGGGGAGGGGCACATGGCATGAAACTCGTTCCTAGACATCGAGATGTGATTTATTAACGTTGGCAACAGCTACAGGCCATCTTGCCAGCAAAGTTGCTGAAATTGAAATTGCACGAAACTTTCCTAGTTCCTGCGAGTGCCATATACGCCCTTTCCTTTCTAAACCAGCAAATTCACTTAAAAATAATTAAGAAAAGATTGATGGGATTTTGGAATTGTAATGAAAAAATATGATCTCATTAGTAAGGCATGAGTCAGGGCAGGCACTCTGTCAGACGTATGCCCTGCTGCATAATTAGAAGAAGCTGATGTAAGGAGAGCTAATAACACCATGAATTAAAAAATTTAAATGCTTTCTATTTTATACTTTTTTGGTTGTGCTGAAATTCTTCCTTTTTGGAAGATCAAAAAAGAAATGTCTTTGAAGAGACTTCTGTGAAACAGAACTGAGTTGGTGAAAAAGGAAATGGAACTGAGAAGGATCTTTCTACTAATTATCACCTTTCATTTAGTCAACATGAGACAAATTATTATTATTTCCTGTTTCTTAAAATGGAGAAATACATTCCTGAAGTCAGCATATGTTGAAAAGAAGAGTTACTGGGTTAGTATAAATCCCAGGTAATTTCTCATTTGAACTATAGGATAACAAAATAATGACTCATCAGAACACACACAGTTTTTAGAAAACAACAATAAATTTGAGAGGGACAGATCAGATGGTACTTATACTTCTGCACCTCTAGCCACTTACTTTGGACTGATTTATTACCTTAGCTGTGATGTATTCATTTGAACAATGAGGCTATAAGAATCATTCTTTCTGGTATATAGTATAAATGAAATAAAGCCCCCTTTAGATAGCAGGGATTCATTAAAAGTCGTTTTTCCTCTTTCCTTTAAGAACTTTTCTTTATTGAAATTTTGAAATAGAATAGATTTTTTTTCTTTAAAAAAGACACATTTATTGAATGTCTTCAGTGTGCAAGATGTAGTGAGGCAAAGAAAAGATGATGAGTACAATCATCCTTAAAGGGATTTGTGGTCTTGTTGAAGATGAGGTGAAAGAGATAGACAAGCACCCTATTTATATACAACATAGAAAGATTGAGTGGGGCAAGAGAAGTCAGAAAGAAGTGTTTAGGAGATATCAAAGAGAGGTTGATTGCAGAAAGGTGGATAAAGAGCTGTTACTCTGTCAGTAAGCACAATTATTGCTAAAGTTTTGAAATAGTTCTGGACTGAGACTTTGATATTTCCTGTCCTGGAACTCACAAACCAAAACTTATTACCATAGATTCTGATTTATGACAATTATAACTCATAGCCACCATCTAAACAATACATCAAAACCTTGCACACTTCATTTTCATCCTCACAATATCTGTCTCTCTCAAACCTATTGTTGGAGTTGCTGTGTCAACCCATCTTGCTGAAGGTCTTCCTCTCTTATGCTGATCCCCTCCTTTCCCCAGCCTGGTGTCTTTTTCCAAGGACTGACCCCTCCTGACAACATGACCAAAGTATATGAGATAAAGTCTCACCATCTTTTTCTCCAAGGAGGACTCCATTTGTACTTCCTCCAAGAGAGGTTTGTTTATTCTTTTGGCACTCCATAGTATGTTTAATACTCTTGACCAACACCATTAATTCTTTTAGAGTCTTTCTTATTCATTACCCAACCTTCAGATGCATATGAAGCAACTGAAAATACTATGGCTTGAATCAGGAACATCTTAGTCTTTAAACAACATCTTAGCTTTTAAGCACTTTAAGAAAGTCTTTGACAGAAAATGTTGCCAATGAAATATGTCTTTTAATTTTCTGACTGCTGCTACTATGGGTGAAGATTAGAGATCGAAGTAAAAATAAATACTTGACAAATTAAATCTTTTCTCTGTCTAAGACATCTCAGAGGGAGTTGGAGCTCAAGTGTATCAGAAATGATGAGGACGACATAGGCTAGAACTGGGTTCAGGTCAGCAACAATCAACTTCTGCAGCCTAAAAGTGATTGAACATGACTTTAAGAGTGTTAATAGCAATTGGTGACTGGAATAAAATTTCTCATGTCAGCCTACTTTATTTGGGCTTGATTATGGCCTGTTTTGCTTTTTGTTGGAGAACTAGACATGATAGCTTATCAATTTGTGTCTTTCATCTTGTTCATAACAGCTTTCTTGGTTTTGAGCCTTCACTGATTCAAGCCTAATTTCATTGTGGTTTTCTTTTGGCCACATGCTCTAAAGAGTTACTTGGATCTGATTAGCTTTGGTAATGTCCTTCCTAGAGACATACTTACCCTTACGGTTGGCTTACACTGGTTTCAATCCCATGTGTGTGATCCACAGCAGGACTGACAAGGACAAATAATACATTCACCAGCACCATTTTCAACTGGTTGAAACTTAACATACTAGACTTTTCTCCAAAATAATTGTACCAATGACTAATAAACACATGAAATATTGCTCAAAATAATTTGTTGCTAGGTAAGTGCAAATTAAAACAATCCTGAAATAAGTAGGGTGTTTAAAATTAGAAAAACAGTATAGGTAAGGATGAAGAAAAATTGGAACCCTAACTCATTGCTAATAATAATGTCATGTAATACAACTGATGTGGAAATGAGTTTGTTAAAAGTTAAAAAGTTAAATATCGAATTATCATATAATGCACCATTCTACTCATACGCATATATCTAAATTATTTGAAAATGTGGTTCAAACTTTCAGCATTATTCACACCAGCCATATGTGGAAACATAGCAAATCTTTATTAACAGGTGAATGGGTATGTGAAAATTTTATTCACCCACGCAAAGATACAGAGTGATAAGGAGAAATAATATTTTAATATGTACTGTGACTTGATGGTTACCCATGGTGGACAGTGTTTGGTGGAGCTCCTCAATTAAAACAAGCTTGGAAGCAGGAGTGGCATCCACTTCCATAATAGCTTGCCTCTGCAAACCTTATGAACCTGGAGAAAGGATAAAAGTCACACAAGTTTTGAGGACTTTCATGACTTGAAGGCACTTAAGAACAACAACAACAACTGTGACATGGATGAATTTTGAAAATATTGTTGGATGCCTTTAAGTTCACTGTGATTCGTAGTGATCTTATTATGAACAGTAGATAAAAACTTGCCCTATCCCGTATCATTCTTATCGTTCTGTCATGCTCAAGACAGAATAATCACTGTGTCCACACTTTTTATTGAGGGTCTTCCTCTCTTTCTCTGATATCTTTTTAAGAACTGGTTTCCCTTAAAATCACATCCTAAGTAAGGGAGACAAAGTTTAACATTCCTTGCCTCCAAGGAGCACTCTGGTTGCACAAATATCCAATACAGATGTGCTTATTTTTTTGACAGTCCATCATAGTCCATTTAATCCTCTTTGCCAACACCACAATTCGAAGACATTGATTTTCTGTAATTCTTTTTCACTGTCCAATTTTCAGATGCATATGAAGCAATTGAAGGTACCATGACTTGGATCAGGCACACCTTAGTATTTAAAATGGATATTTTTGCTCTTTAGGACTTTGGAGAAGTCCTTGCATTTCTTTAATGCAAAACTTTATTTGATTTCATAACTGCTGCTACCGTGGATTTGACTGTGGATCAAAGCAAATGAAATTGCTGACAATTTAAATCCGTTCTACATCTATCATTATGTTATACATAGGTCCAATGGTGAGGATTTTTTGTTGTTGTTCTTGTTGAGATATGACCCATATTGAAGGCTGTAGTCTTCAACATTCTTCTCTAAATACTGAGTCTTGTTCATTTTGTGAAAGCCAAGTTGTGTCATGTGCTTAATGCAGGTTGCTGATGATCTTCTAATGCTGATGTCACATTCTTCTTTTTTTAAAAAAAATTATTAATTTCAATGAAAATTTACAGAGATTTTGGTTTTCCATTCATTCATTGTTACACTTCTTCCCGCTCCCAACCTTCCCCCCTAGTACATTACCCTCTTGGAAATGTAAAAGAAAAATTCTTTCATTGTTTTACAATCCCTCATCACAGGTCCATTCTATTATACAGCCTTCGCTTTGAACTCCTGTCATGACAAAAATACCTAATAATTTTCCCTCTTATACAGTTTTCTCCCTCATCTGTTTCAGTGCAGTACATTTTATTATTATTATTATTATTATTAAATTTTATTAGTTTTAATGAACATT
>NW_006399911.1:325673-340398 GCF_000299155.1 Elephantulus edwardii | reverse complement strand
GTTGGGAAAGCAAAAGACAAACTGCACTGGGAAAATCTGCTGTCAGAAACCTCTTCAGAGTACTGAGAAGCAACAAATTTGGTCTACAGACTAAGGTGCACCTGATCCAGGCGATGGTCTTTGTGATTACTTGCTATGCATCAGAGATCTGGACAATGACTAAGGATGACAGAAGAATTGATGCCTTTGAATTGTGGTGCTGAAGAAGAGTCTTGAACATACCATTGATCGCTAATAAAACAAAGAAGTCTGTCTGGGAGAGGGTGAAACCAAGTTTCTTCTTAGAGGCTAGGATTTTGAAGGTCTGTCTCACATATTTTGGGCATGTGGCCAGGAGGGACCAGTCCTTGAAGAAGGGCATTATGCTTGAAATGGTGGAGGGACAGCACGGGAGAAGAAGTCCCCATTGAAATAGATTGATACAATAACTGGGATAATAAGGATATTTGTGTAGACTGGCTTGGAACAGGACAGGCCTCAGAGCTATTGCATATACAATCTCTATGAGTCACAGGCGACTCGACAGCACATCACAACAACATATATATAGTGATTTTGTCAGCATACAGATTGAGTAGATCTGGAGAAAGGATAGATACAACTCTGAAGTATACTTTTCCTGATTTTAAACAACACAGCATTCCTTTATTCAGGTCAGGCAATTGCTTTTCGGCTTATGTGTAGGTTTTCATGACTTCAATAAAGTGTTCTGAGACTCTTATTTTCTCAAGGTTAATCATAATTTTTTATGATCCATACAATCAAATGCCTTTGTATAGTCAATAAAACACAAGTAAACATCTTTATGGTATTTTCTGCTTTCAGATAATATCCAATACAACATATCTTTTGATTTCTTGACTGCTGTTACCATGGGTATTTACTGTGGATTAAAGTAAAATTAATACATTTATAACTTCAGTGTTTTTATCTATCATCATGTTGTCAGTGGTGAGGATTTTTGTTTTCTTGAGGTAAGATGTAATTCATATCGAAGTCTTTGATTTTCTGTGGCAAATACTTCAAGTCTTCTCACTTACTGAAGAAAGTTGTGTCATCTGAACAGCACAGTTTGTTGATAAGTCTTCTTTCAATCCTGATGCCATATTCTTCTTCATATAGTCCAGCTTTTTGAATGATCTTCTCAGTATGTAGATTAAATAGGTACAGAGAAAGGATGCAGCACTAACACACACTTTTTAAATTTTAAATCATATAGTGTTCCCTTGTCCTATCAGATTACTGCTTCTTCGTCTATGTATAAGTTTCTCATGAGCCAAATGAAGTGTTGTAAGATTCCCATTCTTCTCAATGCTACCCTAAATTTGTTACAATCCATACATTCAAATACCTTTGAATAATCAATAAACAATAAAACACAAGTATCTTTTTTGTGTTCTGTGCTTGAATTTCTTGCGATTTTCTGTCAATGTACTGTTCAGCCATTTTTAATAACCTTCAGTGATATTTTACTTGCATGTGATATTATAGTATTGTTTGATAATTTCCATAGTTTGTTGCATCACTTTTTTTTAGGAAAGGGAGAAATATGGATCTCTTCCAGTTAGTTGGCCAGGTAGCTGTCTTCCATATTTCTTGACAGAGACAGGTGGGCATGTTCAGGGTTGCACCTGTTTCCTCAAACACCTCAGTTGGTATCCCATCAATCATGAGGACTTATTTTTATTCCAATCCTTTCAGTGCAGTTTGAACATCTTCCTCCAGTGGTTTTTGACCATAAACTATTTCCTGGAATGGTTCCGTGTTGATAAATTCTTTTTGGTATATTGACACTGTGTTTTCCTTCCATCTTTTAATGCTCGTTGCATCATTCAGTATCTAGCTTATGGAATCCTTCAGGATTATTAATTTGAGACTTAAATTCGTTCTTCAACTCTTTCAGCTTGAGAAATGCTGAGTGTGTTCTTCCTTTTTTTAATTTTCTAATGCCACTTTTGATCATTTCAATATAATACTTTGTCTTGTCTTCACAAGCTGTCATTTGGAATCTTCTGTTCAACTCCTTTATCGATGCTTTCTTTCCCCTTGCTTTGGCTTATTTTTGTTCCAGTGCAAGTTTTATAGTCTCTTCTGACATCCATTTTGGTCTTATCTTTCTTCCCTATATTTGTAATCACATTTTACTTTATTCATAGATGATGTCCTTGATGTCATCCCACAACTGGTCTGTTCTTCAGTAACTCATGTTTAATGTGTTAAGCCTATTCTTAAGATGATTTTTAAATTCTGGTGGGATACAAAGTCACATTTATATTCTCATGTCCTTTTATTTTTTTTCACCTTTACACTGATACAGAGCTTCTCCAATGTCTCTTTCCAAAGATATAGTCAATCTGATTCCTGTGCAGTCCATCAGATGAAGTTCCTATGTATTACTGCTCTTTATATTTTTTAAAAAAGTATTTGCAATAAGTAAGTCTTTGATTGTGCAAAATTATTTTCTTTGAGCTCCAGTCTCATTCATGTCACTTAAGTCTTACTTTCCATTTCCCAGTCCTTCTTCCTTGTTTCTAACTTTTCCATTCCAGTCACCAATTATTATTAATGTATCTTTTTATTCTTCTTTTATTATACTAGTTTATATTAAAGTATCTTGATTGTATAGTCCATCTATTTCAGTCTGCATAAGGTGGTAGAAATCCTCAATTTCTTCAGCTTTGTTGTTAGTGGTGGGCACATATATTTGCATAATAGATGTATTAACAGGACTTCCTTGTATGCTTACAGATAGTATCCCGCCATTCACAGAATTGTACTTCAGGACAGATCTTAAAATGATCTTTGTGATGATGAATACCACACCATTCTTCTTCAATGAAACATTATGCTGACTAAAATAAGTCAGACAGAAAGGAATAAATATTGTATGACCTAACCTACATGAAATATTTAGAATAGGCAAATGTACAGTGACAAAAGTTTTAGTCGTTAAACCAACTAGGAAGAGAGAGAAAAGGAGAATTCTTTTTAAAGAGGTATTTGTCTAGGAGGTTAAAAATATTTGAAAGCTAATAGTGATGATGACATTATAATTGGGTGGATGTCATTAATGTTACTGAATTGAACAGTTAAAATGACAAATGTTTTATTTTACATATTTTATCACTATGTTGTTGTTGTTATGTGCTATCGTGTCTGAACTGACCCATAGCTCATCCTTCAGTGGGGTTTCAAAAGCAGTAAACTGCATAAAAGGAGATTACTCATCTTTCTCCTATGGAGCAAGTAATATTTTCAAACAATGTGTCTTTGGAATTGCAGTGCAACTTCTTATCACTTAAATGAAAAAGAAAAGAAAAGTAAATATAGTAAATACCATTGCAATTGCTTAACAAATAATCGCAAAACAGTTTGTGCAAAACCTTAGAAATCAAAGGGAAACTTACCGTTCTGAATTTTATGTTTTCTCTTATTTTTCTGCCTTTTCTTTTAGAATTTTTATTTCTTCGCTATAAAACAGAGTATTTCCTTCTCTCCACAGTTATGAACCTGTTGTTGTTACATGCCATCAAGTTGCTTGTTACTGATAATGACCTTATGCACAACAGCCCTAAAACCTGCTCTATCCTGTGTCAACCTTATTATCTCTGACACACATGCCCCATCATTCCAGTGGTTGAATCAATCCATCTCATCAAGGGTCTTCCTCTCTTGTGCTGGCCCTCCACCCTCTCAAGCGTGATGTCCCTCTCTATGGACTGGTCCCGCCTTTCAACATGCCCCAAGTATGTCAGGAAAAGCTTCAGAATCCTTATATCCAAGGAGCAGTTTGGTTTTACGCTCTTTAGGATGAACCTGTTTATTCTCCTATCAGTCCATGGCATACTTAATACTCTTCTCCAGCCCCACAGCTGAAAGGCATCAATTCTCCTTCTATCATCTTAGTCATTGTCCAGCTTTCTGATTCGTGAATTGTTAAGATTATGCTCTGGATCAGGAGCACCTTAGTCTCTAAAGTGACATTGTTGCCCTTCAATACTATGGAGAGGTCTCTGACAGGAGACATTCCCAGTGCTATTCTTTCTTTAATTTCCTGGCTGCTGCTACCAAGAGTGTTGATTGTGGAGTCAAGCAAATGAAAGCATTTAAAAAAAATAATTTTAATGGAAGTTTACAGAGACTTTGGATTTCCATTCATCCGTTGTTTCACTTTTCTCCCTGCCCACCCCTCCCCAATTCACTCTTCTTTTTAAAAAGTAAAAGAAAAATTCTTTCATTGTTATACAATCCCTCCTCCCAAGTCCACTCCACTATGCTGTCTTCATTCTGGACTCCTGTCTTAACAATAATACATAATCATATATCCCTTTTAAACAGTTCTCTCCCTCATCTGTTTCAATGCAGTATGTATTATTTATCCCCTCTTTTTCAGTCTCCCCTCAACTGCTATGTTAGTCCTCTTTTATTACAGCAGCATTATGCAATATTTGTCTTTTTGTGACTGAGATATATCACTCAGCATAATGTCCTCCAGCGTCAGCCATTTTGTATAATAATTCATTAATTCCTTATTTTTCAGTGCAGCATAGTATTCCATTGTGTGAATACACCACATATTTTTCCATCCATTCATTTGTTGGTGGGCACTTGGGATTTTTCCAACTCTTTGATAGTGTGAACACAGCCAAAATAAACATAGGTGTGCAAATATCTGCTTGGGTGGTAGTTATGGTTTCTTTAGGGTATATTCCCAGTAGTGGAATTGCTGGGTCAAATGGTATTTCTGTTTGCAACTTTTTGAGAAATCGCCATACAACCTTTCATAATGGTTGTACCATTGTACACTTCCACCAATAGTAAATAAGGGTTCAAGTTTCTCCACAACCTCTCCAGCATTTGTTGTTTGCTGTTCTGTTAAATTTTGCTATTCTTACTTTAATATCTCATAGTTGTCTTGATTTGCGTCTCTCTTAGAGCTAGGGATTTTGAACATTTCTTCATGTGTTTGTTGGCCATCTGAATGTCTTCTTTGGTGAAGTGTCTGTTCATATCCTGTGCCCATTTTTCAATTGCGTTGTTTACCTTTACCTTGTTGTGGTGCTCGAGTATTTTATGGATTCTAGATATAAGTCCTTTATCTGACATATTACCAAATATTTTTCCCCAATCTGTGGCTTCCCTTTTTACCCTGTTGGAGAAGTTTTTGAATATGCATAGGGCTTTGATTCTGAGAAAGTCCCATTCATCTATTTTATCCTCTCCTAGTTGTAGATTTTCCAGGATGTTTGGAAGACTGTTTATGTTGTGGATTAGGACTTCTAGAGTTCTTCCAAGCTTTTCTTTAATGAAGTTTATAGTCTTTGGTTTTAGTCCTAGGTCCATGATCCACTTTAAGTTGGTTTTTGTGTATGGAGGTGAGGTGTGGATCTTGCTTGAGTTGTCTGCAATTTTTAATTTTGTCAGCATCAGTTGTTAAAAATGTTGTCACTTCCCCACTTGACTGATTTCATCTCCTTGTAAAAAATCAGTCAATCATAGTTAGATAGGCTGATTTCTGGATTCTCAATTCTACTCCATTGACCTATGTGTCTGCCATTATACCAGTACCATGCTGTGTTGATCACCACAGCAGTGTAGTACAATTTGAAATCAGGCAGTGAGATACCTCCTACCTTGTTTCTCTTTTTAAGGAGTGTTTTGCTTATTATGGGCCTCTTTCCATTCCAAATGAAATTGGAGATTGATTTTTTCCATTTCTTTGAAGAATGGAATTGATATTTGTATTGGGGTTACATTGAATGTGTAAATTGCCTTTGATAGTATAGTCATTTTCACAATATTGAGTCTTCCTATCCATGAGCAAGGGATATTCTACTTCTCCTGGTCTTTTTTTGTTTCTTAGTAATGTTTTCTAATTTTCTTTGAATAGATCCTTTGTGCTTCTGGTTAAATTTACTCCCAAGTATTTAATCTTGTGATTAGCCATTGTGAAGGGTATTGTTTTTCTCAGATCCAGTTCTGTATTTTCTTTGTCACTGTAAAGAAATCCAATTGATTTTTGTATCTTGATCTTGTATCCTGCCACTTTGCTGAATTGGTCAACTATGTCCAGTAATTTTCTTGCTGAGTTTTTAGGATTTTCTAAGTATACTATCATATCATCTGCATAGAGAGATAATTTTACGTCCTCTTTTCCAATTTGGATACCTCTTATTTCCTACTTTTGTCTTATTGCTCCTGCTAAGACTTCTACTACAATATTGAATAGGAGCGGTCATAGTGGGCTTCCTTGCCTACTTTCTGTTCTTAAAGGGAATGCCTTTAATCTCTCTCCATTGAGAACAATGTTGACTCTTGGGTTTGCATATATGCATTTTACTAAGTTGAAGAAATTCCCTGTTAATCCTATTTTGTTGAGTCCTTTAATCAAGAAAGGGTGTTGGATTTTGTCAAAGGCCTTTTCTACATCAATTGATAGGATCATGTGGTTCTTGTTCTTTGCTTTGTTAATGTGATGAATTACATTGATTGTTGTACTTATGTTGAACCATCCTTGCATACCTGTTATGAATCCCACCCACTTGGTTATGGTGAATTATTTTTTTTATGTATCATTGGATTCTATTGGCCAGGATTTTATTCAGGATTTTGGCATCTATGTTCATAAGAGATATTAGCCTATAGTTTTCTATTTTGATGGTGTCTTTACCTGGCTTTGGTATCAAGGATATGAGAGAAATCCGTCTTTTTCTATTTTCTGAAATCATTTATGTAGAATTGGTGACAGTTCTTCTCTGAATGTTTGATAAAATTCACTTGTAAAACCATCTGGTCCAGGACTTTTTTTTTGCTGGAAGTTATTTTATTATCTTTTCAATTTCTTCCTTTATAATGGGTCTGCTCAGGTATTCAGTTTCAGTTTGTGTTAGTTTTGGTAGGTTGTGAATTTCTAAGTATTTGTCCATTTCCTCTAGGTTTTCATATTTGTTTGAATATAATTTTTCATACTGTTTCAAAGTTAGCCTATTTATTTTAGTTTGGTTGGTTGTGATGTTGCCCATTTCATCTCTTATTTGGATTATTTATGTTTTTTCTTTCTCTTCCTTTGTTAGTTTTGTCGATTTTAGTGACTTTTTCAAAGAACCAACTCCTTCTTTTGTCAATGGTTTCAATTGCTTTTTGGTTTTCTATTTCTTTTATTTCTGTTCTAATTTATACAATTTCAGTTATTTAAGATGGTGTCAAGTTTTCTTGCTGTTATTTTTCAATTTTTGGAGATGTTGGGTTAAGGAATCAATGGTCATATTTTCCCGCTTTTTGATATGTTTGCTTATTGCTATAAATTTACCTCTTATTACTGCTTTAGCTGTTTCCCAGAGGTTTTTGTAAGTGGTGTTTTCATTGTCATTTGTTTCAAGAAAGTGTTTTTATTTCATTTTTTATTTCTTCTAGTACCTACTCATGCTCAAGCAAGGTATTGTTTAGATTCCAAATGTATGGTTTTTTTTCTTCTTTATCCTCTTGTTATTAATTTCTAATTTTGTAGCATTGTGGTCTGAGAAAATGCTTTGTATTATTTCTATGTTTCTGAATTTATTGATGCTTGCCTTGTGACCTAAAATGTGATCTATTCTGGAGAATGTTCCATGCACATTGGAGAAGAAGGTATACTGTGTTTTTGGTGGGTGTATGTCTATGAGGTCAATTTGGTTTATTATGTGGTTTAATTCTTGAGCATCTTTGTTGAGTTTTTTTTTGATGGTAGTTCTATCTTTTCTTGAAAGTGGTGTATTGGAGTCTCCAACTACTATATATAAGTAGTGTTGTCTATTTCTTTTTTCAGTTTTGTTAATGTTTGTTTTATATATTTTGCAGGTCTTTAATTTGGTGACTGATATTTACTATTGTTATGTCCTCTTCTAGTGACCCTTTAAACATTATATAGTGACCTTCCTTGTCCTTTGTGGTGGTTTCTACATAGAAATTTATTTTATCAGAGATTAATATTGCTACTCCTGCTTTTTTCTGGTTGCCATTTGCTTGATATATTTCCCCCACCCTTTTATTTTCAGTCTTCATCTTGATTTTTATGTGTGTCTGTTTTAGACAGTATATTGATGGATTTTGGTTTTTTTAAATCCAATCTGCTACTCTTCTTCTTTTCAGTGGTGCATTCAAGCCATTCATGTTCAGTTTGATTATTGAAAGGCAGGGTTTTATTGCTATTCTTTTTGGTGTTGTTGCTAGTTACTTTTGTCTATGCTGCTTTCTGTGGTACCTTTATAAGAAGGGCATCTCTCAGTGTTTGCTGCAATGCTGGTCTTGTTTTTACAAACTCTCTTAGGTGCTGTTTTTCTGGGAATATCTTGATCTCTCCTTCATATTTGATGGATAATTTTGTGGAGTACAGTATTCTTGGTTGACAGTTGTATTCTTGAAGTGTTTAATATATGCCCTTCCACTCTCTTCTTGCTCACATGATTTCTGCTGTGAAATTGGCACTTAATTTTATCTGCTCTCCCTTAGAGGTTACTCTTTGTTTCTCCCTTGCTGCTTTCAGAATTCTCTCCTTATCTTTGGTTCTGGCAAATTTAACTATGATATGCCTTGGTGTTTTTCTTTTGGGGTCTATTCTACACAGTGTTCATTCAGCTTCTTCAACATATATTCTATCATTCTTCATTATGCCTGGGAACTTTTCCTCTAGTAATTCTTCCACAACTTTTTTGACTCCTTTACTTGCTTCTTCCTGTTCTGGGATTCCAGTGATAAGCATGTTAATTCTCTTGATGGTGTCCCATATTGTTCTTTGCTTCTTCTTTTTCCTTCCTTTTGATTCTACTTTTTGCACTAGCAGATTGGTGGTGACAATTCTGTCTTCTATTTCACCGGTTCTATGTTCTATCTCTTCAACTCTGCTCATGTGTCCCTCTATCATGTTGACAGCATCCGAAACCTCAAATTTTGGATCATGATTTATTATTTTTCAGTGTCTCTAATGCCTCATTTGTTATCTTCAGTGTTCTGGATTTTTTTTTAGCTCCTCCTGGTTTTTGCTTGCAGTATCCCGTAATTCTCCAAGTTTGTCTTTCATCCATTGAAAATATTGAATCATTGTTCTTTTAAATTCTGTGTCATAAAATTCCATCAGACTTTCTTTTCTTTTTAAAAAAATTAAATTTTATTAGTTTTAATGAACATTTACAGAGATTTTGGGTTTTCATTCATTCATTGTTGCACTGTTTTCTCCACCCTCATCCCCAGTTCGTTCTTCTTTCCCCCCCCACAATGTCTGTTTTAATTGTCCAATTGCCACAGTGCTTGTCAAAGCCAGTTCTGATTAATCTCCTTTGTCAGTGTGTCCCTTGCCATTCCCTATCACTCCTCTCTGAGAGAGACTTCACCCTGATTCATAAGGAAAAGGGGATGGTGTATTCTCTTAGCTACTTCCTGCTGAAAAGGGATGCTGTGGGTTTCAGGGTGAAGGTCTTCTCTCACTACTCTAAAGGGCCCCTTTGGCAGTAGGAAACACATAGACTATTATGGAGATTGATTTTGGAATTTAGATGCACTATTATCAATTGTGCTTAGCCATACATGTTCATATCTCCATCAGACTTTCTGGCTTCAGGAAATCCATTGAAACTGTGTCATCTTTTGGGGGTGACATCTTGCTTTGCACTTGTGTAGTGAGTGTGTGGGATACCTTGCTTTCTTCTAGACATTGATATGTTCTTGACTGAAGACAATGCACTAGTAATCATTGGGCAGCTACCTCACTTGAGTTTTTCTCTGAACTGCTGACTCAAGGGAAAGTTAAGTACAGAGCCTGTGAGTACAGGCTCTCTAGTGGCCCGTCTCTGTGCACCTTGCTATTCCTCTGGCTCTTTATACTGCACAATCCAATGCTGCCATTTTGGAATCCAGACAAGGATCTTAGGAAAAAAAATTTACAGAATCCTATAGGGCCTGCACAAGAAAAATCACACAATTACAAAATAGCAAATTTTTCACAGAAGATATTCAGATGGCTAACAGACATATGAAGAAATGCTCGAATCACTGGCAACAATAGAGATACAAATCAAAATCACAAAGAGATATCATCTCTCTCCAGTAGCAGTGGCAAAGTTTAACAGAACAGCAAGTAGTAAATGTTGCAGAGGATGTGGAGAGATAGAAACTCTTATACATTGTTGGTGGGGTTGTAAAATGGTACAACCACTCTGGAAGGCAGTTTGGTGTTTTCTCAAAAAGCTTAATATACAAGTTCCATAAGACTCAGCTATTCCAGTGCTTGGAATATACCCTGAAAATATGAGAGCTGTGGCACAAATGGAGATTTGTACACCATTATTCATAGCAGTGTTATTCATAATCACAAGAACATGGAAACAGCCCAAATATCCAATCACAATCGAATGGATTGAGAAATTATAATATATCTACATAATGGAATACTATGCAGCATGTAGGAGTAATGATTTTGAAAAGACCATTATGCTAAGTGAGCTAACTCAGTCCTATAAGGAGAAATGCTGTTTATTACCATTATTGTAGAAATAGAAAGATAATTAGTAAAATACATGAGGGTATCCAAGGGGCAAAGAGGGAAGGTGGATAGGGGAGTAATCATAGAGTAGCACAATTTGATGGAAATTGGGAGAGATGGGTCAAGGAAATGGGAAAGATCCTGTGTGAAAAACAATGTATTCTAACTTTGTAAGTAAGCCAGTATAAAACAAAAAAATTTATTTCTTTTGAAAGAAGACCTGTTAATACAATTTTATTCAAATATATGCCCCAACAACTAAGCTAAAGATGAAGAAACCACTAACAACTTTTGCAGTCTGAAATTGATGGAACGTGTAATCAAGAGTCATTAATAATAGTTGATGACTGGAATGAAAAAGTTGGAAACAAAGGACTGGTAGCTGGAAATTATAAATTTCATGACAGAAATAATGGTTTAATTATATACAATAGTTTATTAAGTGCAAATATCTTTTTGAAAATAACACAAATTCCATCTGTATACCTGGATCTCACCTGATGGTCTACATAGAAATCAGATTAACTACATAATAATGCTAGGAAGTCATTATTATTCTTCTTGTGGAGGGAAAAACTGAGATGTGAGAACATCAAGCAATTTTCCTAATATTACCTGGCTGGTTGGTGTCACAATTCAGGTACTCTGACAACTGAGCCTGATGTTACTAGTCAAGATACTGTCTATTCTGATAATTTCTCTTATTTTGTCTTCCAGTAATGACTTTTTCCTCTTAACTGGAGAGTTCCAATTCATCAGAGCACATTCAAGAGCCAGCTATCTCATGGAAAATATCAGGAGATGTCAAGAATTCTCCTCATTCTCTTAGTGTTCTTTTGCTTATATCTTGTTCACTTGGGACTATTTGCTTACTTAATGTCTCAGCTCTGTGAGGTCATGTTGATCTCCCCAGAACACACAGCAGTGCCTATATGCAATCTGGCCCAATACAATAAATAATAGTTGAAAGAATTATAATAGAAAGATGAACAATTTTTATAGGAAAGAGCTCAAAGTAATAGTTTTCTTTAATTGATTGGTTGTATTGATCCTGGATTGGTTTCAACCATTAGAAAATGGTTATATACAGATAGAGCTCTGAGCTGATGTTTGTGGCACTTTATCTTTTATTTTTGAAATATTCCTTGATTGCTTTGTGTTACTGCTTTCAGTGGGCCTATCACTAATCTTGAAATCACCCAAGTAAAGAAATATGCGGCAGATTCAACTCTACGTGTGGAAGAATGTTCAACACTGTGATCTTTAATGTGCCCTAGATGGGGTTGAATGCAATTTCTGTGAACATGATTAAGCAAGAGAACAGAAAAAGAGAATCACTAAGATTATTATAGCAGCACTTTTTATTGAGCTAGACACCAAATTAAACATTATATCTGCATTATTGTGTTTGTAATCACCACAACATTTCTGTGGAATAGATAGTATATCTCTTGAATTTTGTAAATTAGAAAATAAAGGATGACATGATATGTGTATTATTATACATTTAATATTATTATACATTTAATAAATAGTAAAGTTGGAGTTCAAATTCATGTGGCTTAAAGTTTTTAGCAACTACTCTAAATTGCCAGTTTTTATAAGATGGTGACGTTTCCTGAACTGGAAGGCATAGTCATAGCTTTGTTGCTGTTTTGATTGTCTTCAAGCAGAACATGACTCATAGCGACCCTATGAACAAAAGGCCTGAAGCCCCTCTACGACTATGGACACTTATCAAAGTTCATAAAGTTTCTGGAGGCATGTTGTTTAGGAACTGGATGCTACTCCTGCTTCCAAAGTCATAGCTTTAAAAATAAAATTCCTAAAATTTTATTATTATAATATTTAGCAAAAAGAAAACAATTGGAGAAAATATTTTGGGGAACATAAAAGCCAATTTTGTCATTTCTAAAATGAGGCCAAATAATCTTTTATTTTTTAAAATTTTGTCAATTGTGAAGCTGAGGAATTGGAATACATAGACTAGGCAGAGTTCCTTAGACCATCTGTAGATTAAATAAATAATCCAATGGTCATCCTTTTACAGTTTTTACCAAGAAAAGGCCAGAAATTTGTGGAGGATTATTCTTCCTTCTGCTTGCAAAACAAACCTCCTACTGTTCCCTTGAGAATAAGTCAATTTCAGGAGGGAATAGATATGATTTCTCTTGAGCTTTCAAATAATTTAATGGGTAAAGGGGGAAAATACATCCATTAAAGATAGGAATTCTGAAGGAAAAAATCCTGGATAATATTATGATCATTAAAATGATTGTGCCAAAGGTAAAAGTCTCTCAGACATATGAGCATTAACATTAGATATAGATTTCCCCCAACTCAAAGTTATTGTTAGGATTTAAAGTTCCAATTACTGTGGTATATTCGTGCAGTACTGGCCTACTTGAAGAAACTGCATAATAGCAACAAAACCCCAATAAAAATCCCCAAACAAAATACCCTAAGAAAGTATGGTATCTGCATACAGTTGAAAACCTCCCAGCCTGTCTAGATAAGTGCCATGACATTAGGCATTGTCTTAGACAAAATGCACTCTTGTCATATAATTCCCTTTGGTTTCAGTTTCTCTAGTAGGAAATCAGGGCTGGAGTGAATGCTTTGTAAAATCTTTTCTCTAACTTGGACAATATAATATTTCTTTTTTCACTCATCAGACATCAATCACAAATTAATTGAATTAATTGCTCATTTGTTTTTTGAAAGTGGTCAACAGGTACTCTGTTCTCGCCATTTCACCATTTTATGTTCAATAAAGCTTCTGCAACGAAAAAAAAAAAACAAACAGGTACTCTGTTCTACCCTCTCCTCATATCCCCTGGCATTGAGGTGATTCTGATTCATGGCGTTCCTCTATGGATTTCTGAGGCTGTAACTCTTTACTATAGAAGACTGTTTATCCTTCTCCTGCCGGGCAACTGGTGGACTCAAACTGCCAACTCTTCAGTCATCAGAGAAACATGTTACAAACTGTGCACCAGGGTTCGTTTTGCTATACTGTGGAAATCGACAAGTAAAGGTGAATAACAACAAATCCTTTCTTCAAACTTCTTATTATGTACCATTGAGTTGGAACCTTTGACCACAGCTGACCCTCTAGAGAGTTTTCAAAGGCAGTAAATCACAAGGGAAGAGATTTCCCATCTTTCTGCCAGGGAGCAGCTGACAGATTCAAGCCAAGTGCCTTTGTGCTGGCAGCACAATTCCTCACCAGTAAACCACCAGAATCCTTTGGAGGCAAGGATGATGAGGCTTTACCTCACATACTTCAGGTGTGTTGCTAGGAGGGATTATTCCTTGGCGAGGGACATGATGCTTAAAAAGGTAGAGAGTCTATGAAGGAGAGGAAGACCCTCACCAGATGGACTGACACAGTGACTGCTGCAACGGTCTCTAATGAGTCAGTTAGTGTAAGGATGACACAAGAAAGGACAGAGTTCAGATCTGTTGTTCATAGAATCATTATGAGTCATACTCAACAGAACCTAGGAACAACAACAACCCATCAGAGCTCCTTGTTCTTCATCCTAGAGGAACTGAAAGAGAGAGTAATGGGTCTGTGATAGCATCACCCCCTTCCACAGATCACCAGTCAGTGCACTTTATACACTTCCAACCACCTGTCTGTCAGTGATAGCTTGTTCTGATAGTTGTGTAGTACTGGGTACATTTCAGCAGTACTTCCAGATTAAAACTGATTAGAAAGAAAGGGAAAAACTATGAACATTTCAAAATAAGGAAAGCTGTGTGTCAAGGTTGTGTCATTTCACCATATTTACTCCATTTACATGCTGAGCAAATAATCTCAGAAGCTGAACTATAGGAAGAAAAGAATGTGATTGGGAGGAAGACTTGTCTACCTGTGTTACACAAATGGCACGGCCTTGCTTGCAAAAAGCGAAACGTTTCCTAAAGAAGATTAAATAACACAATCTTCAGTATGGATTACACTCCAATATGGATTACACAAATGCTCACTATTGGGCCAGTGGGCAACATCATGATAGGTAGAAATTGTCAACTACTTCACATTACTTGGATCCATTGTAAACATCCAGGGATAAAGCAGTCAAGAAATGGAAAGACAAGTTGGGAGAACACCGCTGCCAGTTGGGAGAACGCTGCCGCCAGATGGGAGGAGAGAACGCCGCTGCCAGATGGGGTTCCACCGCGAGAGGGGCCTGGAAGAGACCC
>NW_006399911.1:311204-319530 GCF_000299155.1 Elephantulus edwardii | reverse complement strand
ACTGACTTTGACAAGCACTGTGGCAATTGGACAATTAAAACAGACATTCGGATGGCGGGGGAAGAAGAATGAACTGGGGAGGAGGGTGGAGAGAATGGTGCAGCAATGAAGGAATGAAAACCCAAAATCCCTATAAATGTTCATTAAAACTAATAAAATTTAAAAAAAGAAAAAGAAAAAGAAATGCAAAGACATATTGAATTGGGAAATCTGCTCTAAAGAGCCACAATGTAGTTTAAAGACTTAATGGTCTATTGCTGAAGATCATTCAAAAACGCTTCAAAGAGTATATTGTTAAGAGAATTGCCAGAAGTGAAAGCTGGATTTAGAAGAGATTGTGGCACCAGAGATGCTAATGTGAGATGTATCTTGACAGAAAAGAGAGAATACCCGAAGACATATCTATTTGTGCTTTATTGACTCTGCATAGGCATTTGACTGTGCAGATGATAACAAAGTATGGTTAACATTGAGAAGAATGAGAATCTCAGAACATCTAATCATGCTTACATGAAATCTATACCTAGACTAAGAAGCTATTGTCCAAACTAAGCAAGGAAAACACTGCGTAGTTTAAAATCGAGAAAGTTGTGCTTCAGGGTTGTGTTTTTTTCTCCAAATCTATTTAATCTGTATGCTGAACATATCAAAAAAGCTGAGTTTTATGAAGAAAAAGCTGACATCCGGCATCAGAATGGGAGAAAGACTCATCAATAACCTGTGTTATGTACATGGCATGATCTTTTTTTTATATGGCATGATCTTATTTGCTTAAAGTGAGGACTTCAAACACTTGTTACAGAATATTAAAAACTTCAGTATGTATTAGGTTTCAACATCAAGAAGACAAAAATCCTCTGTTGGGCTGTTAAACAACAAAATTATAGAGAAAAAATTGAAGTGACAAACTATTTCATCTTGGTTGGATGCACAATCAATACCTTTGGCACTGTTGTTGTTGTTGTTATGTGCTTTCAAGTCATGTATGACTTCATAGAGACCCTATAAACAAAAGATCTGAAACTTTTTCTCTCCTGTGCCATCCTAGTCAAGAAATAAAAAGACATACTTTGCACTGGGAAAATCTACTGTAAAGGAACTCTCCAAAATACCAAGGAGGAATGATGTCAGTCTGAAGACTAAGATGCACGTGAGTCAAGCATCTTTGTCAATCATTTGCTATGAGTTTGAATTGTAGGGTCAGTGAAGAATATTAAAGAAACTATGGACTGCCAGGGAGCTCTGGTGGCCTAGTGGTAAGGAACTGCACTGCCAACTCAAAGGCTTGTGGTTTAAATACACCAATTCTTGGTGAAAAAAGGAGACAAACTCCTCTCCTGCAATTTGCTGCTTTTGAAAACCACAGGAGGGTCAGCTATAAGTTGACTCCAACTCTATGGTACACAAACACAAATATGGACTTTCAGAAGAACAAACAAGTCTTAATTGGAAGAAGTACATCCAGAGGGCTCCTTAGAAGCAAAAGTGTTAAACCTTTGCTTAATATGCTTTGCTCATATTGCTGGGAGGGGGCCGTTGTTAGAAGGGGGACATTGGTTTGGAAAGGTGGAGGGTCAGTGAAGAAAAGGAAGATCTTCAATGAGATTGACTGACATAGTGACCACAGCAATGAGCTTGAGCAGAATAGATGGAAATAGTAAGATGGGGTAAGGCTTTGATTTCTTGGGTATAGGGTCACCATGAGTTAGAATGGTCTGGACAGCATCTAACAACAAAATGACAGGATGAAAAGCTTCACAAGAAGACAATGAAAATGCTATTGATCACAATGACTTGAGCCTCAATCAGTCAGGCAGTATTTCATTTCCTTATGCATAGTATCACCAAAGATCTGGATCAATTTGATGGCAACAAATAGCACACTAAAACAAGACTGGTAAGAACACAGACCTTTCTTTGTATTTAATATTTGTCAAGGAAAACTGGGACTTCCTGCATTTAATAATATGTAGTATTATTTATGCACATCAGAATCTTTCACAGTGGAGGCCTCATTTTGGAGAGCGTTCATAGAACCGAAGTCCTGTGGTACATCCCTAGGTGAAAGGCCCCTCTTAGGAAGCTGTAAATTCATGTATCTTTCAACATTTTAGTCAAAATTAAAATACTATCTTTCCTCAAGTCAAGTCTGACTCATAGCTGACGCTCAAGTGAATTTTCAAGAGTGTAAACTGCATGAGAGGGATTGCCCACCTTTCTCCAGAGAAGCTGACGGTGAATCTGAACTCTGAAAGAAGCACAGCCTATGGGATCAGCAACACAACTCTTTACAGACTTTCCCACCTGAGCTATCCTGAAATAGTACCACTCCAGCAAATTGTCTTCCCAGAAACTTGACTTGAGGTAATATCTTCTCAGAGATACTATCCATTTTGGAACAGAATGAGAGTATGTTTAGCTCAAGTTCATTATCAAGACCTTGAGAAAATAAGAGTTGAAGTTCCTTACCTTTACCAAGTATTGGCCAATTTATTAGAAATAGAGCTGCAATTTCTGAGTGTATTGAAACACAGGGGCCAAAAAATCCTAATTGTACAAAGCAGAAATTATTGGAATTTGAAAACAGAGCTGATGAAAATGCAGCAATGCTAATCAGAGGCTGATTATTCTCAATTGACCATTTGGTCATCTGGCTTTGTGTGTGACAGAAAGACTCACAAAGCAGGGGCTGAAGGGCCAAGGTCAGGCTGGGTTGTTACTGGCTCTGCCAGTGGACTTTTCCAAGAGACTGCTTCCTGGGAGTGTTTCTGATTAGTGGAGAAATGCTTTTGGGCTTGTGTCCTCTTGTTTACCAGATGTGGGCTTGCCCTGGGGGGCTTCAGGGCTCTGAGCCCAGTAATGACAGTGGTTAGGATGATGACAATTTGCATTTGTAATCCCTGGAGAACTGAGCCCTGGAGAGAGTTGTTTACTTCCTCTTTGCCTAACTACATTTTAATGTTATATGATTAGATTGCACTACAGATTTTCAGGAGAGCCTTAACAGGAGGGAGGGACTGTTCACTCTCATGTCTTGATGACATAGGTGAGAAGGAAGTTAAGATTGATTTTTTTTCCTTGTTGTGTACGGTCTGGCCAGATCCAAGTAGCACAGTAGGAGATTGCCCTTCTTTCTCCAGCGGAAAGAGATTATTTTAAAAAAAAATTTTTATATTGGTTTTCTTACGAAGTTCATAAGCATTGAGTTTCACACTATTCTTCATTCACATTGTGTTTCATACAATCATTCCCATGGATTATGTTTTAGAAAATTAATCATCATTGGACTATGCCCATCTTTACCCTGTCTTTTCAGGTACCTGTTGGATCTTTCTCATTTCCTTTACCCCTTCCCTCCACACACCAAACTGTGCAACCCTGCAATTTTGCCCCTATCCATCCTTACCCCTCTGCTCCCACATCTTTCTCTCTTACGTCTCCATATAGGTTTACTAGTTATTCTTCTATTTTTACAATAATGGTCTTATGCAGTATTTGCCCTTATAGAACTGAGTTAATTCACCCTGCATAATACTCTCCAGTGTCTTCCAAGAAATGCAGTATTTTTCAAAATTGCTGCTCCTGAGGGCTGCATAGTATGCCATTGTGTGAATGCACCACAATTTCTCAATCCATTCAGTTAATTCACTTAGCAGAATACTCTGCAGTCTCTCCCAAGAAATATAGTATTTTTTCAAAATTGCTGCTCCTGAGTGCTGCATAATGTTTCAAAATGTGACTCTATCACAATTTCTCAATCCGTTCTGTTGTGGTTGGACATTTGGACACTTCTATATTTTTGTGATGGTGAATAATGCTGCTATGAACACTGGTGTACAAATCTCCTTTTGTGCCTCAATTCTTTTTTTCTTATGGTATATTGTAAGCAGTTGAATAGCTGGGTCATATGAAATTTCTATGCTCAGCTTTTTGAAGAAACACTCAGCTGACTTCCAGAGTGGTTGTACTGTTTTACAGTCCCACCAATAATGTATAAGAGTTCCTATCTGTCCACATAATCTCCAACATTTATTATTTGCTGTCCTGTTAAACTTTGCCACTGCTAGTGGGATGAGATGCTATCTCGTTGTTGTTTTGATTTGCATCCCTGTTATTGCCAACGTCTTCCTCTATGAAAAGTCTTTCTATGTCTTTTCCCCATTTTGTAATTGGGTTATCAGTCTTTTTCTTCTGAAGGCCAAGTAATACTCTATATAAATTTGTTATAAGACCCTTTTCTGAGAAAATCTTGCCAAATGTTTTTTTCCCAGTCCATAGGCTTTCTTTTCACCCTACTGGAAAAAGTTTTTGAGGATCACAGGGATTTGATCTTTAGAAAATCACAATCATCATTTTATCCTCTCTTCATTGTGCCTTTCTGGCTGTACTTGTCAACTTCTTTATACCATAGATTTCTAAGCATGGTTTCCGCTTATCTCTTATAAAATTTATGATTTGGACTCCCAGGTCTCTGATCCATTCGAGTTGATTTTTGTGAGATCTATTTCAGCTTTCTGCAGGTAGTAGTCCAGTTTTGCCAGCAGCATTTGTTGAAGAGGTTGCATTTTCCCATTTGATAGGTTTTCTTTTCTTTTTGAATATCAGTTGAGTAGAGATAAATAGGTCCATTCTATTCCATTGATCTAAGTGTCTGACATTATACCAGTACCATGCTGTTTTGGTTACTACTGTTATGTAGTAGGTTTTGAGGTCAGGGAGTACTATGACTCCCACTTTATATTTTATTTTCAGAAGTGCTTTGGGTTGAGAAGTGCTTATTCGGGTTCTCTTTCTTCTCCAAATAAACTTTATATTTTTCTATCTTGAAAAAGGAACTTGTTTATCTGTATTGGGATTGCATTGAACATGTAAATTACTTCTGGTAGGATTGCCATTTTCATTATATTAAGTCTTCTCAGTCATGAACAGGGAACTTCCCCCCATCTATTTAGGTCTTTTATTGTGTCTTGCTGAACTGTTCTATAGTTTTCTTTATACAAGTCTTTTGTGTCTCTAGTTAGGTTCATTCTTAAGTATCTCAATTTGTGCTTGGCTATCATCCTACAGAAGGTGAAGCCGGTCTCCTCCTTGGAGACAAGGATTCTGAAACTTCATCTGAAGTACTTTGGGCATGTTGCAAGGAGGAAATGTCCTTGGGGAGGGACATCATGCTTGGGATGGAGAAAGTGAGGGAGACCATCGATGAGATGGATTGATCCAGTGACTGGAGTAAGAGTAGGTGTGTTGGAGACAATAAAGTTGGCACAGGATAGAGCAGGTTTCATAGGGTTGCTATGAGTGGCAATTGACTCGATGGCACATAACAACAACACAACAACATTTTTAATGATATTGCTTTCTTGGTTTCCTTCTCTTAGTTCTCTTTGTTACTGTACAGGAATACTACTGATTGTTAAGTATTGATCTTCTATCTTGCTACCATACTGCATTAGTCTACTAGCTCTCACAATTTTTTGTTGAGCCCTTGGGGTTTTTCTGTGCACACTGTCATATCATCTGCATATAGTGACAGGTTAACCATCTCTTTGGTAATTTGGAGGCCTTTTATTTCCTTCTCTTATCTTAATGCCCTAGCAAGTACTTTCAATGCAATGTTGTATAGAAGTGATGACAGTGGGCATTCTTGTCTGGTCACTACTCTCAAGGATAATGCTTTTAGTTTTTTTCCAATGAGAATGATACTGGCTTTTGGTTTTACATATATACTTTTCACTATGCTGAGGAAATTCCCTTCTATTCCTATTTTGGTGAGTGTCTTAATCAGGAACAGGTGTTGGGTTTTGTCAAATGCCTTTTCTGTATCAATTACTGTCATATGGTATCAATTAGGGTCATATGGTTCTTGTTATTTAATTTATTAAATGTGGTGAAATACGATTGTTTTTATGTTGAACCATCCTTGCATATCTGTTATGAATCCCTCTTGGTCATGATAAATTATTTTTTTTATGAGTTGTTGGATTCTACTGGTTAGGATTTTGTTAAGAATTTTTACATCTATGTTCATGTAAGATATTTGTCTGTAGTTTTCTTTTTTTGGTAATATCTTTGCTGGGTTTTGGTATTAGGGTTATGTTTGCTTCATAGAATGACTCTTCTTTTTCTATTTTTTTTTTTTAACTTAAGTAGAATTGATGATAGATCTTCTCTGAATGTTTGGCAGAATTTGGCTGTGAAGCCATCTGGTCCAGGGTTTTTTTTTTTGGTTTGTTTTTTGTGGAATAGTCTTTTTAGAACATTTTCCAATTCTTCTTTTGTGATGGGTCTGTTCAAGCGTTCTACATCTGTTCATACCAATCTTGGCAGGGCATGAGTTTCAAGGAATTTGTCCATTTCCTCTAGATTTTCAAATTTATCACTTTAGCTTTTCATAATATTCCAATATTATTGATTTAATTTCCTCTGGTTCTGTCATCTCTATCATTCTTAATTGAGTTATTTTTGCCTTTTTTGGTCTTTTTAAAATTAAATTTTATTAATTTTAATGAACATTTACAGAGATTTTGGGTTTCCATTCATTCATTGTTGCACTATTTTCTCTACCCCCCCCCTCAGTTCATTCCTCTTCCTGCCCCCCAAAAGTCTGTTTTTTGGTCTTTTTTAAAGTTTGCAAGTAGTTTGTCAATTTTATTGACCCTTTTGAAAAACCAGTTCCTGGCTTTGTTGATGGTTTAAATTATTTTTCTGTTTCCGATCTCTTTGATTTCAGCTCTTGTTCTTTCTTACAGTTTCCTTTTTTCTAGTGACTGTGAGGTTTTATAGTTGTTCTGTTTGATGAAGGTGTTGAATTAGAGCTTTAATTCTGTTTATTTCTCCTTCTCCTTCCCCTCCTCCTCATCCTTCTTCCTTCTCCTCCTCTTCCTCCTTTTTAAAAAAAATGTGTTCACCTATTGTTATGAAGTGCCCCGAGGACTGCCTTAGCTACATACAAATGTTTTTGTAGGTTGTATTTTCATTTTCATTTGTTTCAAGAAACTTTTTAAATTTCATTCTTTATTTCTTCTATAACTCAATCATGTTCTAGTAGGGTTTTATTTAGCTTCCTCATGGGTGGCTTTATAAGCTTTATCATCTCATGATTAATTTCTAGTTTTATGGCATTGTGACTGAGAAGATAATTTGTATTATTTAAGTATTGTTTATTCTGTTTTGTTGTGTTTTTTTTTTAAATTTGTTGAGGTTTGCTTTGTGCCCTAATATTTGATCATTTCTGGAGAATGTACTATGTGCTCTTGAGAAGAAATTGAGAAATGAATTCAGTTTTAGTTAAGTGTAGTATTTGGAATACATCCATGAAGTTAAGTTGGCTGAATGTATAGTTCAGATCTTCTGCATCTTTTTCAGTTTCTTTTGAGTTGACCTATACTTTGGTGAGATTGGTGTGTTAAAGTCTACTACCACTATTGTACAGACCACCAACTACTCATATGTAAGTTCAAGCTGAAGTTGAGGAAAATTAAATCAAGACCATGGGAACCAAAATTTGATCTTCAGTCTATCCCACTCTAATTTCAAAACCATCTCAGGAACAGGTTTGAAGCCTTGAGCACCAATGAGCATAGACCAAATGAGCTCTGGGAGGCTATAAAGAAAATCGTACATGAAGAATGCAAAAGATCATTACAAAAGCTGAAAAAGAGGAAAAGACCAAGATGGATGTCCGATGAGACTCTGAATATTGCATTAGAGTGCCGAGAAGCCAAAGCTAAAGGAAGAAACCAAGAAATCAAAGAACTAAACAGAAAATGTCAAAAGGCAGCCCGGGACGATAAAACAAGATACTATAATGAAATGTGCAGAGAGTTGGAGTCAGAAAATCAAAAGGGCCAAACTCGCTCAGCGTTTCTTAAGCTGAAGGAGCTGAAAAACGAATTCAAATCACGGGTGGCAATACTTAAGGATACTTTGAGCAGTATATTGAATGATCCAGAAAGTATCAAGAGAAGATGGAAGGAATACACAGAGTCACTGTATCAGAAGGAATTGGCTGACACAGAAGAATTTCATGAAATGACATATAAGCAAGAGCCTATGGTGATGAAAGAGGAAGTTCAAATTGCTCTGAAGGATTTGGCAAGAAACAAGGCTGCAGGAGTTGACGGCATTCCAATTGACATATTTCAACAAACAGACACTGGCCTGGATGTACTCACTAAGTTGTACCAAGAAATTTGGAGAACAGCCAGCTGGCCCACTGACTGGTAAAGATTGATATTTGTTCCCATTCCAAAGAAAGGTGACCCAACAGAGTGTGGAAATTATCAAACAATATCATTGATATCACATGCAAGCAAGATTCTGCTGA
>NW_006399911.1:299251-309214 GCF_000299155.1 Elephantulus edwardii | reverse complement strand
TTTAGAGCTCTTGTACATAGGGTCGCTATGAGTCGCAAGCGACTTGATGGCACATAACAGCAACAACAATCACTATTGTGGTGCTGTCTCTTTCTTTCTTCAATTCTGTTAACTGTTGTTTTCTGTATTTTACAGATCTATTATTCGATGCATGGATGTTGACCAAGGTTATGTTTTCTAGACCTACTGTGGCTTTAATCATTAAATAGTGCCCTTCTTTATTTATTTTTTTTTTAGATGTAGTTATTTTCAGGGACCTCAGTAATCTCAATTATCCTTAAGGCTCGTACCATGGCTTTAATATTACCAGCTCTAAACATATTTCAGCAAAAACATAGAGAGGTAAGCAGAGTAAATAGCTGGCTCTTCCTTATCTTTTATGGTGGTTTTCACTCTGAAGTTTATTTATCAGAGTTTAGTATTATCACTCCTGCTTTTTTGTGGATGACAGTTGCTTGTTATATTTTTTCTCATCCTTTGATTTTGAGTCTGTCTTTTAATTTCTTAGATGTGTCACTTATAGATAACATACTGATGAGATTTGAGGTTTTTATCCATTCTTTTACTCTTTTTCTCTTGATTGGTGCATTTAGTCCATTCAGATTAAGTGTGATTATTGAGATGGCAGGTTTAATTTTTGCCATTTTGCTCTGCTTCTTATTTTGTTGTTTCTGGTTACTATGGTCCATATACTTTGCTTTGGTGTCTCTGTGTGAAGGACTGCTCTGAATTTCTTGTAAAGTTGGTCTAGTTTTAACAAATTCCTTACGTTCCTTCTTTTCTGCAAAGGCTCAAATTTCTCCTTCATATTTTATGGAAAGCTTTGCTGGGTACAGGATCCTTGGTTGAAAATTATTTTCTTTCAACTTTTTGCGTATGCCATCCAATTGTCTTCTTGCTCACATGGTTTCTGCTGAAAATTCAGAACTTAATCTGATTGCTTTACCTTTGTAGGTGACTCTTTGTTTTTGTCATGCTGCTTTTTGTATACTATCCTTATCTTATTTTGGACCATTTGTCTATGATATGTCTTGATGTTTTTGGTTTGGGGTCAGGTCCATTTGGTGTCTGCTAAGCTTCTTGAATGTGGATTCAATTGTTCCTCATAATGCCTGGGAAGTTTCCTTCTAGTTCCTCTTCCACTATTTGCTCAGTGATTTCCCTGTCCTTCTCAAATTCTGGAATTCCAATTATACATGTGTTGTTCCTTTTGATGTCATCCCACATGATTCTAATACTTTCTTCATTTTCTTTATGTCACATCTTTGATTTTTCTTCTAGAATGTTTCCGTTGAGGTTCTTCCCTTCCAGCTCACTGACTTTCTGTTCCATCTCTACATTTCTACTTTTTTGTTCCTCCTGCATGTTGGATACTTCTGCCATTTTAGTCTTAATATTGTGTATTGCATTTTCATGCATTTCTGTTATTTCCAGACTGTGTTGGCTGTATCTTCTCTATCTTGTGATGATTTTTTAAGTTCTCATACCTCTTTATAATTTTGATTCTTAGGTTTTTTGCATTTTCTTCTGTAGTTATGCAAGTTCCTCCTCTTTGATATACTTCTTCTGGCTTCCTGTCTCTGAAGTATTCACTGTCTTAATGGCTTCTCTTGCTTCTTCCATAATTTGCACCTTCTTCTGTAGCTGTTCAAATAACTCCTCACCAATATATTTCTTCTGGTTCTCCACTTCTAGGGTATTCCCTTTATTTGTGGCTTCTATAATTTTTTTTCCTATCATTTGTACTTTCTTTCGTAGCTATTTGAATGATCTTGGGTATGCTATATTCTCTGCTTTTTGGAAAAGGCTTAATTTGTTTTTTCACAGTGTTTGAAGCTACCTGCTGCTTTCTTGACATTACGTGAAGGTTTTCTTGATAAGTATTAAGCCATTTCTCTTTTGCCTGTGTAAGTTGCTGGTAGTTCTTATCTTTATAGTGTATTGATTATTTGCCACCTTAAAATGTTCATTTTATTGGGTGAGCCACTCACTCTACTGGAAGTCCTTTCTGGTAAAATTTGCCTTTCTTAAAGTCCTTCAGATTCTTTCTGGTCTACACTGAATTCCTGCAGGAATCTTGCCTTAATGTAGTCACATCTTCCAAACTCTATTGTCTTCCTTCAGCTATGGAGTGGCTGGTTGAGTGATGTGAGACCAAGTAAATCCGCGTGAGCAGTTTCTGTCCAGAGGGGTTTCAAGTCAGCTCTCTTTTACACAGCTCAATGTGTTAGTTGAGAAAGCTGATTAAGTCTTTACCCTGCCTGTAGCTCTGTGTCCCAAACTCTCCTGTCCTTTGGTCCCTGGGATGGCATTGCAGCCGTGGAGGCAAGAATTCTCAAATGCAGGGACTTTTCCCCAAGACTGATTATTTTTATGCCTCTCATCAAAGAACAACAACCATCTCTCAGAAAACCTGATGGGGCAAAGCTGAATATTCCATGGCTAAGGGAAAGGACCTGGCATCTATTCTTATAAGGATTAGGGACTAAGAGCTCTGTGGACAGTTGTAGTTTGTACATGGAGTTACCGTGAGTCAGAACTAACTCTAAACATCAAACAGTATCCGGACAGCAACAAAAACACTATCTCCCTTCTCAGTGCATTTCCAAGTTTATACTTAATTGAGAGTGACATAACAATAGATTTCTTTGGGTTGTGGTGCTAGAGAAGAGCACTAAATATCCCAGGGACTACCAAGAGAACAAACAGGTCTTGGAGAGTGCAGCCAGATTGCTCCTTGAAGCAAGGATGGTGAAACTTCCTCGCACATATTTTGAGCATGTTGTTAGAAGTGGCCAGTCCTTGGAGACGGACATCATGCTTGGAAAAGTGGAGGACCAATAAAGGAGGGGAAAATACTCAACAAGATGATTTGACACAGAGACTGTAACAATGGGTTCCAAAAACTTTATCACTTGTGGGTTCTGATGTCATTGCTTCAACTCTTATCAAGTGGCCAAATGCTTTTCCAGAAACTTTATACAAGGCAATCCTTTCTTTGAGATGGGTCCCATTTTCAGGATTTAAGCCTCAGCTATCACAAAAGATCCTGGAAGACTGTTCATAGTTAAAATGGTCACACTTAGAAGTAAGGTGTTTGGATTCCAAGATGGTGGCGGCAGAGACAGCGTGGCAAGCTGCGGGAGCAGCTGACCACATAGAGGAAGGCCATCATGGCCTTCAACAGACCTCTGTTGATTGATAATTGAACAGTTAAACAGTTGATGGCTGGTCTTCGGTGCAGATTGAGACCCAGCAGCAGGAGATCAAGGATTCCCAGGGAGGAATGGGTGAGTCCCACGGCTCCCAGCCCCCTGCTGCTGAGCCCACACTGCAACCGCAGCTCCATGAGGCTCCCACAGCCGGACCCCACGGATCCCCTCACCTGGGATGGACAGTAGGCACCACCCCCATCCCCACCCTCAGGCTGGTGCAGTGGAGCCACCACACTTCCACAGAGTGGACTTGTTCTGGGGAGAATTCTTGGAGCCAAGATGGCAGCGGCAGGAGATGCAGCAGCAGGATGGGGTTTCCTTGGGCAGGCCAGAGATGAAGATCACCAATACAATGGATTGTTAAAGTCACTGTGAGCTGTCTACGACTTGATGATACTTAACAGTGGCAGCATGTCCAAGACAGCAGATATCCTAAAGGCACCACATCTTTTGATCTGTTGAAAGTCTCTGCCAAGAAACGTTTAGACGTGGGGGGAGTCTGTTCACTACTCTCAGGTTCCCTTCTCCATTTATAAAGGGAGAGGGCAGTGACACCTGCTTCAAATTACAGTATGACCACTTATTTTGGGGGGAGGGGTAAAGGTGACAGTGCTGGAATTGGGCATGCTGTCCCTGGCCACATGGTCTTCAGTGAGGCACAGGGTCTGGATTTTGGGGGGAATTTTGGTGGGGGAGTGTGCCAGCCAGCCATTCTCAGCCCCCAGGGTGAGCCATGTTCAGTCCCTGGGGTGAACCGTTCTTGGCCCCCGGGGTGAGCCTGCGCTCAGGGTAAGCTCCTCAGCCCTCAGGTTGTGCCATCCAACCCCTGGGTAGGAAAAACTGCCTAGGGTGTACAGAGAATTTTATCTAGGCTACTTTCCTCCACCCTCTCCTCCAGTACACCCATAAGTAACACCCCAGAACCCTTCTATTTGTAACTCACAAGTTTGTTCTCTCTAGGTTTGCTCCCTTTTCTATAGGCAACCTTAATACTGAGTTTTACTCTAGACATGACCCTGAACCCAGTGTCAGTGACAAAAAGGAAATACAACGGCCAGCTAAGGAAGCAAAGGAGGATGGAGCCTCAGGGTTCAGTCAGCCATCCCCACTGGGCCCACCTGGGAAAACACTTTGCAGTCCAGAGGGGAGTAAATGTCAGGAAAATATCTTCTAACAGAACAAGAAGGCAAGCAGCTTTAACTCAAGACCACCAGTAAGGTGATAAAGTGTGTTCCCTTTCCCCCTTCACATCAACGCTGCTGTTTAGCATGAAGAAGCCAGAGAATCTGCACTCAATTCCCAAATGAGAAACCTACAAGTGAATAACACAGTTTGTTTAATCACCATTGGACTATGCTTACCATTGCCCTGTAACATTTGGTCCCCACTGGATCCTTTTCATTTCCTTCACCTGCTCCCCAACCAATCAAATTGTGCAGCCTTGCAACTGCATCCCTGCCATTTTCATCCCTGCCCATCCTTACCCTTCTGCTCCCAACCCTCACCTCCTTGTATCCCCAACATGTTTTTCCCAATAAAATTTTTTTTAAAAGGCTTGAAGCCCAACCCCTCCCCCCCAAAAAGAAGTAAGCTGTTTGTTAGGTGTCATCAGGCAGGTCTCAAACAGTGACCTTATGAATAAAGACCTGCCATCCTTACTATTTATTGTGTTCAAGCCCATTGTTATAGTTATTGTCAATCCATCTTGTTAGAAGTCTTCTCTTTCTTTGACCTTCCACCTTTCCAGCATGCTATCCTTTTCCAAGGATTGATCCCTCCTGACAACATACTCAAAGTACCTGAGACAAAATTTCACCATCCTTATCTCTAAGGAGTACCCTGGTTACACTTCCTCTAAGACAGATTTGTTAAATTTTTTGATAGTCCATGGGATATTCTGTACTCTTCTTCAACAACCTAATTCAAAGTAATAAATTCTTCTATCATTTTTTCCTAATAGTTTAACTTATCTAACAGATGCCTAAGAAGCAGATGAAAAGACTATGACTTGAATTTAATTCACCTTTTACTGACATCTTTGCTCTTTAGCACTTAAGGGTGGTCTTGACAGCATATTTTCCCAATGCAATATATCTTTTGATTTCTTGACTCCTGTTTCCATGGATGTTCATTGTGAATCCAAGTAAAATGAAGTTACAATTGTGAGGCTATATCAGGCTTACTTCAAGATATGTGCAGAACACTGTCTAATGGCTGAGATTTACCATACACATTTATGTGGAATATTCACTCTGAATAATCCTTCCTAATATTTCTGCAAAACAATTACTGAGTTTGTTAATTTATGGCCATTTTTCACACTCAAATTTTGAAATCTGTGTTTCAGAAATGATGGAATAAGAACTCTTTTAAAGGGTTAAACATCTGTTTTATTTTAGGAGACAATAGTGAGGAACAATAGCACAACTTTTTCTGTGATAGAGGAAATCTAGGGGAGGCTGTTAGCCTGGAGGAAAAAGCAAGGAGAGCTCTGTTGAGGAAATTAAAAAGACAGGAATATTAAGCATCTAAATGGAATTTGGAGTGCTCTGGTGGCCTAGTAGTCAGGGATCATACTGCTAACCCAAAGTTAGACCGTTTGGATCTCCTAGTTGCTCTGTAGTAGAAAGATGGGTAATCTCCTGCCACATGATTTATAGCCTCTAGAGACCCACTGGATTTTCATTGCATACTGAAAAATACTGAATGATGGCATACAACAAGAAGACTGAATTTAGTTGAGAGGGTAGTAGCACAGGATAGGGCAAGGTTAAGATCTTTGTTCAGAGGGTTGCTATGAGTCACAGTCAACTTGACAATGGCACCTAACAACTCTCAAACTATGAGAGTCACGAGGTTTATCTAATCTAATCTTTCCACATAGAATGATCCTTCTCCACAGGCAGGTCTTGCTTGAACATCCCCCTGAGTATTGACAGCTGACCAGGTGACTGTAATGCTTCTTGGTAGAATAGACCTGGATTTACTTCCTGGTAATTATTAAAGTAAAAAAAGAAAAACGATTGATTTCAATTTGGAATGGACTCATAGCTAACCATGTTGCAGGTTTTTAAAGCATAAATTGCATGAGAAAAAGATTGTCCATTTATCTCCCTCTGAGCTCCTGGTGGATGTGAATTACCAGAGAAGAGCAGCCACCGGGTTAGAAGCACGGCTCTCTACACAGTATGCCAGCAGGGCTCCTTTGTTAATTTCTGTCTCTGGAATAATAAGTTGTGTTGTTGTTTTTATGTTCCATCAAGTTGCCTGCAACTCATAGTGACCCTATGTACAACAGCCCTAAAACCTGCTCTATCCTGTGCCAATTTATTTTCTCTGACACACCCATCTCTCTTACCGCAGTCACTGAATCAATCCATCTCGTCCATCTTCATCTCATGTGTTATCCCTTCACCCTCCCAAGCACGATGTCCTTCTCCAAGGACTAGTTCCTTCTTGCAACATGTTCAAAGTATGTCAGACTAAGCTTCAGAATCCTTACCTCCAAGGAGCAGCCTGGTCTTACCCTTTCTAGGATGAACTTGTTTGTTCTCCTAGCAGTCCATGATATACCCAATACTCTTCTACAACACCAGAGCTCAAAGGCATCAATTTTCCTATCATTCTTAGTCATTGTCCAGCTTTCTGATGCATAGTAAGTAATTTCAAAGATCATGGCCTAGATCAGGAACACCTCAGTCTCCAGACTGACATCGTTGCTCTACGGTACTTTGGAGAGGTCTCTCACAGCAGACTTTCCCAATGCAATTTGTCTTTTAGTTTCCTGACTGCTGATCATGCAAACTAAAGTTGCTAACAATCTCAATCTCTTCACCATCTATTATGATACTGCCAATTGGCCCAGTGGTGAGAATCTTTTTTTAAAAAAATATTTTTAATTTATTATTAATTTCAATGAAAATTTACAGAGACTTGGATTTGCATTCATTCATTGTTGCACTTTTCTCCCCTCCCAACTCTCCCCCCTGGTACACTACCCTCTTGGAAAAGTAACAGAAAAATTCTTTCATTTTTTTACAATCCTTCCCCCCAGGTCCACTCCACTATACAGCCTTCGCTCTGGACTCCTGTCATGACAAAAATCCCTAATAATTTTCTCTCTTAAACAGTTTTCTCCCTCATATGTTTCAATGGAGTATACATTATTTAACCCGTTTTTCTCAGTCTCGTCCCAACCCCGAGGTCAGTCCTGTTTTACAACAGTGGCACCATGCAGTATTTGTCCTTTTGTGACTGAGATACTTCACTCAGCATAATGTCCTCCAGGGTCATCCATTTTGAATAATATTGCATGAGTTCTTTGTTTTTCAATGCATCATAGTATTCCATTGTGTGAATATACCATAGCTTCTCTATCCATTCATTTGTTGATGGGCACTTAGGTTGTTTCCAACTCCTTGCTATTGTGAACAAAGCCGCAATAAACATGGGTGTGCATATATCTGCTTGGATGTCAGTTATGGTCTCTTTGGGGTATATTCCCAGTAGTGGAATTGCTGGGTCAAATGGTATCTCTATTTGCAACTTTTTGAGAAAGTGCCACACCGCTTTCCACAGTGGTTGCACCATTTTACACTTCCACCAACAGTAAATAAGGGTTCCAGTTTCTCCTCAACCTCACCAGCATTTGTTGTTTGTTGTTGTGTTAAATTTTGCTATTCTGACTGGGGTGAGATGATATCTCATAGTTGTTTTGAGAGAATCTTTATTTTCTTGATGTGGAGCTTCAATCCATATTGAAGGCTACAGTCTTTGCCCTTCTGCAGCAAGTGCTTCAGGTCCTCCTCAGTTTCAGCAAGCAGCGTTCTGTCATCTGTATAATGCAGATTGTTGATGAGTCTTCCTTCAATTCTGATGCCACATTTCTCCTCATAGAGCCCAGACTCCCGGATAATCTGTTTTGCATCTAGATTAAAAAGTTAAGGAGATACGACACATCCCTGGTGTACACACTTCCCAGTTTTGAACCATGCAGTGTTTCCTTGCTCTGTTCTGACAACTGCTTCCTTGTCCAAGTATAGGCTTCACATAAGCACAATCAAATATTTTGGAATTCCCATTCTTCTCAGAGTCAGCCACAGATTGACCAAAGATAGATGTCAGAAGAAATTGAATATTGCACTAGAGTTCTCAGAAACCAAAGCAAAGGAAAGAAATCAAGAAATTAAGGAGTTGAGCAGAAGATTCCAAAGGGCAGCACAGGAAGACAAAGGTAAGTCTTACAACGAAATGTTAAAAGAGCTGAAGTCAGAAAATCAAAGGGGCTGAACTCGTGCAACATTTCTTAAGCTGAAGGAACTGAAGAACAAATTCAAATCTCGAGTTGCAATACTTAAGGATGCTTTGGGCAGAATATTAAATGATTCAGGAACCATTAAAAGAAGATGAAAGAGTATACAGTGTCACTATACCAAAAGGAATTGGCTGACACAGAAGAATTGGCATTGAAAGAATTAACAAAAAACAAGGCCCCAGAAATTGATGGCATATGAATTGATATATTTCAACATACAGACACTGCCCTTGATGTGTTCACCAAGTTATGCCAAGAAATCTGGAGGACGACCACCTGGCCAACTAACTGGAAGGTATTTACATTTGTTCCCATTCCAAAGAAAAGTGACCCGACAGGGTTCAGAACTTATTGAGCAATATCACTGATACCATATACAAGGAATATTCTGCTGCAGATTATCCAAAAAAGACTGGAACAGCACATCAACAGCGAACTGCCTGAAGTACAGGCTGGGTTTAGAAGAAGCTGTGTTACTAGGGATATTATAGCTAATGTCAGATGGATCTTGGCTGAAACTGGAGAGTAGCGGAGGAATGTCTATCTGTGTTTCATTGACTGTGCAAAGGAATAATAAGAGTCTCTTTTATATGCTTGTCTTTCAAATAGTTGAACACAATTAGTAGGTCTTATAATAATTATTTTCTCAGATGAAGAGAAAGTAATAATTAGGAACAAAGTACAATACAGATCCCACACACTCAGGTTATCAGTACTTCCTCCTTATGCCAAAAGGAAAAGCATTCTAGGTTTATGACAAGGCTGTTGATCAAATCCTAATGCTCTTGTTTTGCTGTTGAGTCAGGACCACCCGTAACTGGCCCTCCAATGGGTTTCAAAGGCAGTAAATCACAAAGGAGGAGTTTACCCATCCTTCTCCCATGGAGCATTTGATGAATCAAACCACAAGCCTTCGGGATTGCAGGGCAGCTTCTTACCACTAGGTAACCAGAGCTTCCTAAATTCTTATGTGAAATATATATTAAACCTACACTCTCAGGAAGAATAAGGATATGTTTGGAGAAAATAGAGTCCTATTAAAGACTATCATTGTCAAACCTCTATTTTATGATAAAAATTGAGAAAAAGAGAAGACAAGACAAAAATATTTTCAAAATATATATTATTGTTAGGTTATTGTAAGATGCTGTAAAGTTGATCACAACTCTTAGTGACCCTGTGAGCAATAGAACTGAACTCTGACCTCTCTTGCACCACCCTCGTGGTCTGTCATGCTCAATCCCATTGTGCTGGTTATCGTGGCAATCCGTCTTATTGAAAATTTTCCTCCTTCATTGACCCTCTACCTTCCCCAACATGGTTGTCTCTCTCCAAGGATGAGTTTTCCTGAAAATGGGCTCAAAGTTAATTGAGATGAAGTTACATTATCTTTGCTTCTAAGGAGAACAGTGTTTGCACTTACTTCAAGAAAGA
>NW_006399911.1:289702-298368 GCF_000299155.1 Elephantulus edwardii | reverse complement strand
TGTGCATATATCTGCTTGGGTGTCAGCTATGGTCTCTTCAGGGTATATTCCCAGTAGTGGAATTGCTGGGTCAAATGGTATCTCTATTTGCAAGATTTGTTTGTTCTTTTGGCAAAGTATATATAATATCCTTCACCAATACCATGCAAAATAATTGATTTTTAATTTGCAAAGTAAATCATAGGGACTCCTGGTGCCCTAGTGACAAGAAGCTGTGCTGCAATCCTGAACACACACGGTTCGAATCCACCAGCTTCTCCAAGGAAGAAGGATGGGCAATCTCCTCCCGTGGGATTAACCACCTCTGAAAATCCACTAAAGGATCAGCTATGGGTTGGATCCAACTCAATAATACACAACAACAACAACAACAACAACAACAAAGTAAATCATAGAATATACTCAAAATTTAAATAATATTCTCTAAAAAGTGACAAGGGAGTTTTGGTGGTATAATCCAAAGGGTTTTATGCTGCTAATCCAAAGGTGGTACCTCTATAGCAGGTTGAGTTTATCAGCAGTTTCTCACTGGTGGGAGAAAAATGAGCCTTCTCATCCCTTGCAATCCACAGGCTCAGAAAACCCCCTCGAATGTCAGTGATGAGAAGGTTCTCACTCAAGTACAATGAGAATGATGAGTTTAAAGAGTAATAAAGTGCTCACAGCTAGACCAATAAGCAACACCATGGCAATGGAGAAACCTTCAACGTTGTCAATATTTTATTTACATGTAATCATAGTCAATCAGTCACTGTGCCAGTCTACCTGGTTGAACGTCTTCCTTTATTTCACTGTCCTCCCACCTTTCAAAGGATCATGCCCCTCCCCAAGGAATAGCCTTTCCTAGAAACACATGGCTGCAGCAATAGGCTTGAGTGTGTCAGCGATTGTGAGGTTAGCACAGGATAGAACGGAGTTCAGATCTGTTGTTCATAGGTGTTGCTCAGTGGCACCTAATAACAGTAATAACATAGTTAATGCTTACGGTAAAAATAATCAAGAAATGAAAGAATTTGTTGCATTGGGCAAATGTGCTGCAAAACATCTTTTTAAGATGTCAATTTGAATCCACCAGATGCTCTGCTGAAGAAGGAGGGAAAATCTCCTCCTGTACCAGTCAGATCTGATTTGACAGTACCTGCACAAAAATAATAATAAAATAAAACTTAACAAATAAATTTTTTAAAAAGATATCAATTTGAGTAAAATAGTTCACCTGATTAAAAAAATAAAACTGATAAATGCAGGAACAAAAGGGGAGGGAAGAAATCTTGCAACAGTGAATAGATTTTTTTTTTTTAAAGAAAGAGAATTAGGGATGGAGAAAGGGAGGCGAGGAGGAAAATGCACAAAGATGAATGAATGAAAAAAAATTTCAACTTTTCTTTGAGTTTTCAAAAGAAAGAAAGAGAGAGAGAGAAAGAGGGAGGGAGGGAGGGAGGGAGGGAGGAAGGAAGGAAGGACAGGCAAATAAGTCACTGAGAACTAAAGTGGGTATGATAGAAATCATGGTATTTTCAATCACCTCATATTCAAGGGAAATCTGGACAATGGATATAGAAGACTGGTGAAGCATTGATGCATTTGAATTATGATGCTGGCAAAGATTATTCAATGTACTGCCAGAAGAATGAGCAAATCTGTCTTGGAGGAAGTTTGACCAGAATGCTTCTTAGAAGTGAGTCTGGGGAGACTTTGTTTCACGTTCTTTGGACCTGCTGTAAGGAGGGGCCAGACCTTAGTAAGAGAGTCAGCAAAAAAGAGGAAACTCTTCAGTGAGATGGATTGACACAGTGGCGGTAAGATGACTTTAACATATCTATGGTTAAATGCACAAGATAGGATACTGCAATATCTACTTTTGTTGTACTTAAGGTCACTTTGAGTTGTCATAACTCTTTGGCACTTATAAACATCCTCATTCCTAGAAAAATTCCATTCTCTTTACTCTTTTTATAAAGATAAACTCAATATCTTAGAGTTGGGGGAAAGGTGATAAGGAAAAGGAAAAAAGATATAAGGATACACTATCCTTTTAAAAAATGCTCCTCTAAAACTTATTTTTAATGGACAAGTAATGTGTTGTTAGTTGCCGTTGAGTTGAATACTATTGACAGTGACTCTGTAAACAACAGATCAGAAACGTTCCCTGTCCTGTACCGTCCTCATTATCTCATGCTTGATCCCACTGTTACAGTCACTGTGCTAATCCATTTCCTTGAAAGTCATTCTCTCTTTCACTTACCCTTCACCTTCCCCAGCAAGATGTCTTTTTCCAAGAACTGACCTTTCCTAATAGCATGTAGAAGACTGAAAACTACAGCCTCCAGTATAGATCACATCTCAACGTAAAGAAACAAAAATTCTCACCACTGGATCAATAGGCAGCATCATGATAGATGAAGAAAAGATTGACGTTGTCAACAACATTTTACTTGGACTCACAATCAATACATGAAGTAACAGCAGTCAAGAAATCAAAACGTGTGCTGCATTGGTAAAAGCTGCTGTCAAGGATCTCTCCAAAATGCTAAAAAACAAGGATATCAACATTACAATTGTTGTTTTTGTTTTTGTTAGGTGCTGCCAAGTGGAGTACGACCCATAGCCACTCTAAGAACAACGTATCTGAACCCTGTCTTATCCTGTGCCATCCACACACTTACAGATACACTAGAGGTCATTGTGGCAATCAGTGGGTCAATTCACCTGGTAGAAGGTCTTTTCCTCTTTGCTAATCCTCTGCTTTTCTGAGCATCATGTCCCTCTCCAAGGATAAGCCCCTCCTAGCAACAAGCCCAAAGTATGTGAGGGAAAGTTTTATCATTTTCACCTCCAATGAGCTCAAAGACATAAATTCTTCTTCTGTCATTCTTATTCATTGTTTTGATATTGAATGAATATTAAGACTAAGGTGTACCTAAATCTAAGCTGTGTTCTTTCAATTACTTCCTATGCATCTGAAAGTTGGATGATGAATAAAGAAGACCAAACAAGAATTGTATTGCAGTGTTGGATAAGAGTATTGCATTTCTAATGCGCTGTCAAAAGAACAAACTGTCTTGTAGTAAGGGCAGCCAGGATGTTGCTTAAAGGCAAGCATGGTGAAACTTCATCTCACAGACTTGGAACACCTTTGCAGCAGAGCAAGTAGTAGGTAACAGTTATTGGGTGCTTCCCACTAGCAGGCACTATCTGAAATGTTTACCCATACAAACTCATTTAATTCTTACAGTGGCTATATGAGTTACATATTATGCCATTTTGTTGTTGAAGATGATGCTGTCTCTGTTCAATCTGTTCCTACTCATCTTGAATCCATGTGTTACAAAATAGAACTGTTGCTTTGATTTTCCTGGCTTTGATCTTTACAGAAGCATGCCTTCTTATGTGGAGCAGCTGGTTATGTTCGAATTGATGACCTTTCAGTTAGCAGTCAAATGCAAAACCTTCTTGTATTACTGGGGTGGGGGCAGATTGAAATGCACATATTTGCTTAAGATGAAACAGTTGAAACACGAGACGTGGACACAGCCAGTTCTCCACCAGTGCCCTTGATCCCTCATTATACTGTCTCTTGGGAATAATGACAGAGCAAAAGAAAATAAATCAACAAGGGAGAGAAAGAAATCTCAGTAGTATTTAGGAACACACAGAACTTGAAAAGGAGCAGAAAACAGACACTTTCTGGACTCTTAGTGGGATGGAAAAGATAGTTTAAAGCCTTTCTGGAAGACAGTTCAGCATCAGGCATAAAGAAGTGTGGGTGACCTTGGAAATGTGATTTGTAAGAGCTTGCTCTGAAAAATAAATAAGAATGCACACAGACTTAGATACAAAGAAATATAGAGGTGGTATGATAATTTTAGTAAGATGAATATGTTTGATATAGTACACATTTTTAACAGTAGGGGATTGGCTAAAGAAGTGGGGTACTCCTTAGAATAAGGTAGCAGGCAGACAATGGAAAATGTGTGGAAGGCTACTAGAAATATATCCTAAAGAAAACAGAGCCACAACTCAAACAGATGTATGTATGCTTAGGTTTATTGCTGCCTTATTCACAATAACAAAGAGATGGAAAGAACCCAAGTGTCCATCAACAAATGAATGGACAGAAAAACTATGGTACATTCACACAATGGAATATTATGCAGCGTTGAAAAATAGTGAATTAGTAAAAGATTATACAACATGGGGGGGCCTGGACATTATGTTGTTGTCGTTGTTGTTGTCTTCGAGTTGAGCACAACTGATAGTGATCCTATGAACAAAAGACCTGATGACCCTTTACAACTGTCAACATTTATCAAACTTCATATTTTCTGGAGGCATGTTTTTTAGGAAGTGGATACCACTCTTGCTTCCAAACCTCTCATAGTATATTATGTGCCATTTAGTCACCTGTGATGTACAAATGCCCTATGTACAGCATCTCTGTCCTGAGCAAGTCTCACTAATTCTGACACACCAACCCCCATTGCCCCTGTTACTGTGACAAATCATCTCATGCAGGATCTCTCCTGCTGTCAGTCCACCCTTCCGAGCATGATGTCCTTTCCAAAGACTGGTATCTTCTGGTCATGTGCTCAAAGTAAGTCAGGCAGAGCTTCAACATCCTAGCCTCCAAGGAGAGATTTGGTTTCACCCTCTCCAAGACAGACCTATTTGTTTTCTTGGCAGTTCATGGTATATTCGAGACTCCTTTCCAGCACTACAACTCAAAGGTATCTATTCTGATTCTGTTATCCTTAGTCATTGTCAAACTCTCTGAAGCATAACAGGCAATTGAGAAGACCATGGCCTGGATTAGATGCATCTTTGTATCTAGACTGACATTGTTGCTCTTCAGCACTCTGGAGAGGTCTGTGACAGCAGATTTTCCCAGTGCAATTAGTCTTTTAATTTCCTGACTTAAGAGTGCTGATTGTGGATCCAAGCAAGCTGTAATTGCTAACAACCTCAATCTCTTCTCTATCTAATATAGTGCTGCCAATTGGCCCAGGGGTAAGAACCTTTGTCTTCTTGATGTTGAGTTTCAATGCATATTGAAGATTACAGTCCTTGACCTTTTGCAGCAAGTGCTTTAGGTCTTCTTCAGTTTCAACAAGCACGATTGTGTCATCTGCATGTTGTAGGTTGTTAATGAGTCTTCCCCCAATCATGATGCTACCTTCCTTCTCATAAAGTCCTGCTTCCTGAATGATCCGTTTTGCATACAGTTTGAAAAGGTATCCCTGACACACTCCTTTTCTGATTTTGAACCATGCAGTGTTTCTTTCCTCTCTTCTGAGAACTGCTTCTTGCTCCAAGTATAGATTTCATATAAGCATGATCAAGTGTTCTGAGATTCCCATTTTCCTCAAGGTTAGCCACAATTTATTGTGATCCACACAGTGAAATGCTTTTGTGTAGTCAAGGAAACACAGACAGATTTTTTTTTTGGTACTCTTTGCTTTCTACCAAGATCCATCTGACATTGGCAATAATGAGAGGACATTATGTTGAGTGAAATATCTCAGTCACAAAAGGACAAATACTGCATAACAGCACTATTAAAAACAGGACAGACATGGGGGGATTGGGGAGAAGATGGGAAAAGGGTGAATAAATAATCAACAGTACAATAGAACAGATCAGGAGAAATGTATGAAAGGAACAGATATGATTCGGCCTTGTATATATGAGAATATTCTGATACAAAGAATGCATTGTGTGGTGGGCTGGGAGGAGGGGAAGAAAATGTACAACAACGACAAAAAATAAATACATTTTTGAAAAGTAAAAAAAAAAAGACAATGTGTGGGAGGGTTTTTAATACTTGGCACTATGTTTATAAGCTGAGAACAATAGTTTCAATTAAAACTCCCCCACATTTTCTCATCTTCATGAATCAACTCCTTATAATGCAATAAATAATGATTATGAAAATATAAACTAAATTGGTAATGGGTAATGGTGATTTAAATCTTCTTCTTTAAATTTATCTTTTAGTATGTAAACTTATTTCTAAATTCAACATATAAAATAAAAATTTAATAGCCAGAGAAGTTATTTTTAATTAAACATAAGACAGCGAGAAGAAGTGGAAAATGCCACAGTAAAGAACCTTTTGGGATTCTGCTTTGAGATAGAAAATTAGACCATGTTCCCTGGTGCCTTGGAGGTCTACAGAGGTTCTCTGAAGGAGATTATTAGAGTGTTGTCTTGCCATTAAAACAAAACAAAACAATCCCACCAGAACTCAGTAATTTTCTTGCAAAGGAGAAATTACCAGTGAAGGAATTCATGTTTATTGCTGCTTTAGTCACAATAACAAAGAGATGGAAGCAACCCAAGTACCCATCAACAAACGAATAGACAGACAAACTGCGGGTACATTGTTAGATAACATACCATTGTTAAGTACCTAACAATAACATGATCTTTAAATACATCTTGAAAGTTTTGTACCTGAAAATGTAATGTCTCAAGAAAAATAAGGGTGTGTTTAGTTTACCAAAAATCCACACAACTGGACCATAAATGGAGAAAAGATGGACATTGTCAAATGATTTTATTTACGTCAGCAATCAACACTCATGGAAGACACAGTAAAGAAATAAAATGAAATATTATTTGGGGCAGATCTGCTGCAAAAGACTCTGAAGTGTTAAAAAGCAAAGACATCACACTGAAGACTAAGGTGAACTGGACACAAACCATAGAATTTCAATTGCCTCATATGCATCCAAGATCTGGACAATGAAAAAAGAAAGGCAAAGATGAATTGATGTCTTTGAATTACTGTGTTGGTAAAGAACATCTAAGATACCATAGATTGCCTGAAGAATAAAAAAATCTGTCTTGGAAAGTGTGCAGCTAGAATGTGTCTTAGAAGCAAGGCTGAAGAAAAGTTAGTCTCACACTTTGGATCTGTGCCTGGATAAGTATATCATGCTTGATAAAGTAGAGACTCACTGAGAAAGACAGACTCTCAACTAGATGGATTGACACAGTGTTTGTAACAATGGGTTCAAACAGCAAGGACTGTGAGGATGGTTGGTGTAGGACTGGGCTTGTGTTGTTACAAGTCAGAACAACAAAGGAAGGTCTAATCTAAGGAGCATTTTTATCAGAAAGTGAAGATGACTTGAAGTACTTACTAAAAAAGAAATTGTTCTTTTTCTGTCTCAGGCAATTCTTTTACCTGCATTTTTTATCTTATTACCTGCCTTCTTCATCAACTTTGCTCCATGAACTATCCCTCTATCTTATCTCAAGTTTTTTGTGCTATGTGCAGTGAAGAAAGTATTTAGGGGGCAGAGACGAAGAGGTTGTGTTAGGCAGGGTGGTTGAGGAAGACCTTGATAAAGAAGTGACATTTAAAGAGAAATCAAATATTGCATTAGGAAAGTCTGCTGTCAAGAACCTTTCCAAAATACTCAAGAGCATGATATCAGTTTGAAGACTGAAGTGTGCTTGATCCAAATCATAACCTTTTCAATTACTTGCTTAACAGATGAAAATTGTACAATTTATATGAGTGACAGAAGGAGAATCAATGCCTTTGAGTTGTGATGTTGAAGAAGAGTGTTGAATAGCCCATGGACTGTCGAGAACAAACAAGTATGTCTTGGAAAAGGCACAGCCATGGTGCTCCTTGGATGCAAGGGTGATGAAACTCTATCCCACATACTTTGGGCATGTTAGGAGAGGCTAGTCCTTGGAAAAGAACATCACGCTTGAAAAGGTGGCAAATCAGTAAAAGAATGAAGACTCTCAAAGAGATGAACTGACACAGTGACTGTGATGTTGGGTTCGAGTATATCAGAAATGGCCAAAATAGTCTTACGTTGACTATGAGACATAGTCAACTCGATAGCACCTAAAATCAACAACTAAGGAGAAGGCATGAATTTACTAGAGGCTAGAATGGAAAAGGAAAAAGTATTTCCTGTATTAGGAATGCTATCTTTTAAGAAGATTTTACTTTGAGGAGTAGTGGGTCAAAATAAAACCAGGCATACGTATGGGGTGTTGTTGGGGTGAGTGAGCAAAGTTGTTATTAGGTGCTGTTGAGTCATGTATGACACATAGTGACCCACCGAACAACAGATTTTAACTCTGTCCTATCCTGTGCCTTTCTCACACTTCTTGACATACTAGAGAGCTCATTATGGAAGTCACTGTGTCAACCCACCTGGTTGAGGGTCTTCCTTGCCCTTCACTTACCCTCTTCCTTTCTGAGCATCATGTCACATTCCAGGGAATAGCCCCTCCTGGCAACACGCCCAAAGTATGTGAGGTGAAGCTTTATTATCTTTGCTTCCAAAGAGTACATCGGCTGCACTCCCTCCAAGGTGTACCTGTCTGTAGGCAAAGTAGGGAGAGGTATTATGTGAGGATGGCAGAAAATCAGGCAGGATTTTGTTCTATTTTACATGAAGTCTTAGCTAATGAGTAGGTCCCTACTCATAATGACCCTCTATCAGGTTACCAAAACATAACTGCAAGGATGGAAGTTGATCATCTTTCTCCCAATGACCTAATCATGGTGGATTCTAATCACCACAGATGAGAAAAGCCTTTGTGTTAGAGTTGTGCTGTTGTTGTTGTTGTTGTTATGTGCCGTCGAGTCTTTTCCGACTCATAGCGACCCTATGCACAACAGCCCTAAACCCTGC
>NW_006399911.1:287282-288807 GCF_000299155.1 Elephantulus edwardii | reverse complement strand
AAGTACAGGTTTCGCATTGGCACAATTAAATGTTCTGGGATTCCCATTCTTCTCAGAGTCAGCCACAGTTTGTTATGATCCACACAGTCAAAAGCCTTTGCATAATCAATGAAACACAGATAGACATTCTTCTGGTATTCTCTGCTTTCAGCCAAGATCCATCTGTCTGCACTTCTGTAGAAGTTTGAATTCACAAGTGGCTCCTTGGGAGAAAGAAAAGTCTCCATTCATGTCATTTACAGTGATGGATATCCAATGGAAGATAGGCTGTGAGTGGGTTGTGATTGCATGGCAATGTGTTACGTTCTGTATGTTGGACGTGAGTAAGGGCAGAAAGAGCATAGATTTTGTTTGAAAGGTTTAGTGGATATACAAGAGAGCTCTTGTAGCATGTTGTTGTAGTTGTTAGGAGCTGTCAATTCTACTTTCTTTCCTAGCTACCCTTTGAATACCATACCTAAACTTTGCCCTATCATCGTGATCTCCACCGTGTTCAATTTTATGTTACAATCATTGTGTGAATCCATCTTGTTGGGGGTCTTCTTCCCTTTCTTTGATCTGTCTCCTTTCCCAATATGATTCCCTTTTGCCACGGACTAGTCAATTTTGAAAATATGTCCAAATTATGTGAGATGAAGCTTCATCATTTTTACTTCAAAGAGCACCCTGATTGCACTTCCTCCAAGATAGACTCATTTGTTCTTTTAGCAGTCAATAGGATATTCAATATTCTTTTCGAACACCACAATTCAAAAGCACCCATTTATCTTCTGTTATCCTTATTGGCCAATTTTCAGATGCTTAAACAAAAATGGGGGGGAAAATGGCTTGTGTCAGGCATACCTTAGGCTTTAAACCAACATCTTGCTCTTTTACACTTTGAAGACGTTCTTAACAGCAGATTTCCCCAATGCAGAATGTTTTAATCTGTTGACAAATGTTATCCTAACTATTGATTATGGATTCAAGCAAAACAAAATGGTTGACAGATTAAATAATTTCTCTGTCTCTCATGATGTTGCCTACTAGTCCAGCAGTGAGGGTTTTTGTTCTCTTGTATTGAGATGTAATCTGTGTTGAAGATTGTAGTCTTTGATCTTCTGTAGAAAGTATTTAAAGTTCTTTTCACTTTCTGAAGCAAAAGTGTGTCATTACATAATGCAGGTTGCTGAAAGAGACTTCCTCCAATCTTGATGCCACATTTTTCTTCATATAGTCTCAAATTATTTTCACAGCACACAGATTAAATAAATAGAAGAATATAACACACACCTTTCCTGATTAAAATAATGCAGTTTTTCTTTGTTCTGTTCAGATAACTGTTTTTTTGTTTTTTAATATAGACATTTTTGGATAAGCACAATTAAGTGTTCTGGGATTTCCATTCTTTTAATGATACTCATTATGTGAAGAGATTGAGATTGTTCATAGCTTTAGTTTGCTTGGCTCCAAGTCAACACTTTGGCACCAGTAGCCAAGAAATTAAAAGGCATATTGCCATGAGAAAGTCTGCTGTTAGGAACCT
>NW_006399911.1:285939-286777 GCF_000299155.1 Elephantulus edwardii | reverse complement strand
GCGACTCGACAGCACATAACAACAACAACAACAATTCACAGGGAGCTGCACTGGTAACCCAAGGCCATGCATCTTCTCTGGAAGTTCAAACCTACTAGTAGCTCCATGGTGGAAAGAAGTGCAATATTTTCCTGCCATATTTATAGCCATGGAAACCTGTTGGAGGGTCAGATATTACTTGACTCTGATGGTAATAAGAAAGAAAGTGGTATAGTAAAACAAATACATCAATTTTTTAAAAACTTACTCCTGTTCTGACTCACAGCAACACTGTAGGACAAAGTAGAATTGCCTCAGAGTGTATCTCTCTCTTCTATGAGCAGCTAGTGGATTTGAACCAATATTTTGGTTAGATTTCTGTGGGAATAAGTGAGAGCCCACATTCTAAGTGACTCTCCAGATCTCACTATTTCAAATGGATCAACTTTGATCTTTGAATTTAGAGAATATGAATGTTTTCTTGAAATTTGAAAGAACTTGAAGAGACTTTTATAATATAGTTTTAAAAACTATGTCTAGGAATACCTTCTCAGCAAGAAAATAATAAACAATACCCCAAGACCTTCTTGGGGTAGACCTTCTTGGGGTATTGTTTATTATTTTCTGGCTGGGAAGGTATTCCTAGACATAGTTTTAAAAACTAAATTATAAAAGTCTCTTCAAGTTCTTTCAAATTTCAAGAAAACATTCATATTCTCCAAATCTGAACATTCACATTGAGACAGACTAGGAAGAAGGATTGGTCATCCACTTCTGAAATAGCAGGCCTCTGAAAACCCTTTGTACAACAGAACACATTTAGATAACCGAAATGGCAAAGGAGGTTGAGTTTTCAAGT
>NW_006399911.1:266646-281284 GCF_000299155.1 Elephantulus edwardii | reverse complement strand
AACAACAACAACAACAACAACAACCCCAAGAAAACAAGAACTGAGGCTCAAATGGAAACTTATAAACCAATGTTCATAGCAGCGTTATTTACCATTGCAAGAACATAGAAACAGCCCAGAGGTCCAACCACAAATGAATGAATTGAGAAGTTGTGGAACATTCATACAATGGAATACTACGCAGCACGCAGGAACAAAGATTATGCTTGGGAGGGTTGAGGGACAACGCAGGAGGGGAAGACCCTCTATGAGATGGATTGATTCGGTGACTGGGGTAATAGGGATGGGTGTGTCAGAGGCGGTGCGGTTGGCGCAGGATAAAGCAGGGTTTAGGGCTGTTGTGCATAGGGTCGCTATGAGTCGGAAATGACTCGACGGCACATAACAACAGCAACAACCACTACCTAACTTGGGAGGGACTGGAGAGCATTATGCTGAGTGAACTAACTCAGTCCCAAAAGGACAAATACTGTATAAAATCATTATTTTAGAATAAATATGAGAATCCAAGGTGGGGATTGGAGGGAGGGTGGAAATAGAGGGGTGAGGATGGGGAAGTAGGTTGTTAATCACAGGGTTGGACAATTCGATAGGTGGGTGAGGTGAAGGAAATGAGAAGGATTTTTTGTGAAAAACAATGTATTTGAACTTGGTAAATAAATCAGAATAAAATTTAAAAAAGAGAGATAATATAGCACATCTTTTGGGCCCAGAGATTCTTGTGCCAGTTAGACCTAGAGCAGGAGCCTCTGTGATTGAAGCAGAGAACAAAAGATTTAACATGAGATAGACCTGACCTTGGAAATGCTCCTCTCAAATACTACCTTTGGGCATTTTGAGGGTCTTCCTCTCCTTTGCTATCCCCATCTTTCCAAGCATGATGTCCTTCTTTGAGGAACAGACTTTCCTAGTAATATAGTCAAAGTATGCAAGGCGAAGAAATACCATCCTTACCTCCGAGTAGCATTCTCGCTGTTTCTCCAGGACATATCTGTTTGTTCTTTTGGCAGTTCATGGGATATTCAGTATCCTTCCCCAGCACCACAATTCAAAGGCATCAATCTTTCTTCTGTCATCCTTACTGATAACCCAGCTCTCAGCAGCATAGCAAGTGATTGAAAAGACCATGGTCTCAATCAAGCTCTCCTTGGTCCTCAAACTAACATAATTAATCCTTAATGATTTGGGGAGGTCCCTGACTTTCCCAGTGCAATATATCTCCTGACTACTGGTTCCAAGTGTATTGATTGTGGATCCAAGTAAGATGAAATCATTGACAATTTCACTCTTTCTCCATCTATCGTGACGTTAACTGTCAGCCCAGTGGTAAGAATTTTTGTTTTCTTGGCATTGAAATGCAATACATATAAACAATTATGAAATATCATCTCACCCCAGTCAGAATAGCAAAATTTAACAGAACAGCAAGCAACAAATGCTGGCAAGGCTGTGGAGAAACTGGAACCCTTATTCACTGTTGGTGGAAGTGTAAAATGGTGCAACCACTGTGGAAAGTGGTGTGGCGCTTTCTCAAAAAGTTGCAAATAGAGATACCATTTGACCCAGCAATTCCACTACTGGGAATATACTCCAAAGAGACCATAACTGACATCCAAGCAGATATATGCACACCCATGTTTATCGTGGCTTTGTTCACAATAGCAAGGAGTTGGAAACAACCTAAGTGCCCATCAACAAACGAATGGATGGATAAACTGTAGTATATTCACACAATGGAATACCATGCTGCATTGAAAAACAAGGAACTCAATGCAATATTACTTAAAATGGGTGACCCTGCAGGACATCATGCTGATTGAAGTATCTCAGTCACAAAAGGACAAATACTGTGTGGTGCCACTGTTGTAGAAAGTGACTGACATCAGGGTTGTGGTAAGACTGAGAAAAACTGGATAGATTATGTATACTGAATTGAAACAGATGAGGGAGAGAACAATTTAAAATTGATATATGATAGCATATTATGATTATCACAGGAATCCAGAATTAAGGTTGCATAGTGGAGTGCATTTGGAGGGGGGCAGGGTCGGGGTCGGGGGGATTGTATACCAATGAAGAAGTTTTATCTTTTGCTTTTCAAGGAGAGGAGCGAACTGGGGAGTGGGTGGGGGTAAAGAAAAAAAGTGCAACAATGAATGAATGAAAATCCAAAATTTCTATAAATTTTCATTAAAATTAATAAAATAAAATTAAAAAAAGAAATGCAATATATATTGAAGGCTGCAGTGTTAAACCTTCTACAGCAAGTTTTTAAGTCTTCCTCACTTTCAGCAAGCAAGGTTACGTCATACTTCCATCCTGATGCCACATTTGCCTTCATAGAGCCCAGCCTCTCGAATAATTTGTTCAGGATACAGATTAAACAGGTATGGAAAAAGGATATAATTCTGATACATGCTTTTCCTAATTATAAATCATCTACTATTCCCTAGCTCTGTTCACATAATACCTCTTGATCTAGGTTTTGCATAAGTATAGTAAAATGTTCTGGATTCTCACTCTTCTCAATGTCAGTAATAATTTGTTATGATCTCTTGTTGTTTATTGCTATGTGCCATTGAGTTGCCTGTGACCCTATGTACAACATCTCTGAACCCTTCTCTGTCCTGAGCCAGTCTTACTAATTCCAACACCCCAATCATTGCCCCAGTTATTATATCAGTCGCTCTCACTAGGGGTCTTCCTCTCCTGCGCTTTCCATCCACCCTTCCTAGAATGATGTTCTTCTCCAAGGACCGATATCTCCTTGCCAACGTGCCCAAAGTAAGTGAGGCAGAGATTAAAAATCGTAGCCTACAAGGAGAGACGTGGTTTCACCTTCTCCAAGACAGACCTATTTGTTTTCTTCGCAGTCCATGGTATGTTCAAGAAACTTCTCCAGCACCACAACTCGAAGGCATCTATTCTTCTTCTGTCATCCTTAGTCATTGTCCAACTCTCTGAAGCACAACAAGTGAGAAAACCAAGGCCTGGGTTAGGCACACCTTTGTATCTAGACTGACATCATTGTTCTTCAGCACTTTGGAGAGGTTCATGCCATTAGATTTTTCCAGTGCAATTCATCTTTTGATTTCCTGACTGCTGGTGTTAAGAGTGCAAGCTGTAATTGCTAGCAACTTCAATCTCCTCCATTTAATATGGTGCTGCCAGTTGGCCCAGTGGTAAGAATCTTTGTCTTCTGGATGTTGAGCTTCAATCTATATTGACGACTACAATCCTTGATACAGTCAAATTCTTTTGCATAGTCAATAGAGGAAAAATTAGACATTCTTCTGATTGGTTTTTTTTTTCTTCTTTCAACCAGGATCCATCTGACATCAGCAATGATACATCTGGTGCCCCAACATCTTCTAAATCCAGTTTGAACGTCTGCAAATTCTCTGTCTATGTACCATTCTAGCCATTTTAAAAAAATCATCAGCAAGTTTTTGCTTGCATGTGGTATTAATGGTATTGTTCAATAATTAAAGGAAATGCTTTAATGTTATTAACTCCATTCCAAGAGACTGATTAATTATTTTTACCACCTTGGGACTCCTTTGTGAAGAAACTTTTCAAATTATTCTAGATTAGTGTCTCTTCATCAATTTTTCCATGGAAGAACTTTTACTTTTTAAGATTAATTTAAAAGGAGAGAGACAAACTGACTGGATGATTTACTTATTAAGGGAAGGATGTGCCCGGCCTTGTCAAATAAAGGTATCTTGTGATTCAACAGAATGTGAAAATTATTGAGCAATATCATTAATATCACATAAGTAAAATCTTGCTAAAGATTACTAAAAATCAATTGAAACATTGCATAAACAGGCAACTGCCAGAAATTTAAGTTGGATTCAGAAGAGGTTGTGGAGTGAGGGATATCCATGCTGCTGAGGCCAGATAGATCTTGGTTGAAATGAGAGAATACTAGGAAGAGGTTTACTTGAGTTTTGTTGATTATAGAAAGGCATTTGACTATGTGGATCATAACATTGAGAAGTATGGGAATCCCAGAACATTAAATTGTGAAACCTTTATACAGATCAAGAAATAGTTGCCTCAAAATGAGGAAATACTTCTTAGTTTAAAATCAGGAAACATATGTATCAGGGTTGTATCCTTTCTGCATATCCAATTTGTATGCTGAGCAAATAATTTGAGAAACTGAAGTGTATGAAGAAGAATGTGGCATCAACGTTGAAAGAAGACTCATCAGCAACCTTCCTTTCGCTGATAACACAACTTTGCCTGCTAATAGTAAACTTGAAGCACTTACTGTAGAAGATCAAAGACTACAGCCTTCAATTTGAGTTGCATTTCAACATCAAGAAAATGAAAAGTCTTATTAGTTAGACCAATAGACAATATCATGATAGATGGAGAAAGATTGAAGTTGTCAATGACTTCACTTTACTTGAAGCCATAATCAACAGTAAAAGTAACAATAGTCAAGAAATCAAAAGAAGTTCTGAATTGAGTAAATCTGTTGTTAAGGACCTCTTTAAAGTATAAAAGAGCAAGGATGTTAGTTTCAAGACTAAGGTACAACTGACTCAATCAATTTTCAATTGCTTCATATGAGTCTTAGTGTTGAACAATGAGCAGTTAGAACTAAAGAATGACAGATACCTTTGAATTGTGGTGTTGGAGTATTGAATGTACCTTTGACTTCCACAAAGATAAACACATTTGTCTGGAGCAAATACAACCAGGGTACAATTCCTTCTCACGTACTTTGGGCATGTTATCAGGAAGGAGTAGTTCTTGGGGGGGGGGAACCAAACCAACAAAACAACAACCCATTCTTCTGGAAAAAGTCAGCAGAAGAGAAGAAGATCCTCAATAAGGTGGATTGACACAGTGACTATAACTATGGCTAGCTTTGGATCAGACAAAGATCAGGTCTGTGTTCTTAGGGTTATTATGAATTTTCTTGCACTTCATAGCATCTAATAACAATAATGTTTTTGTTGTTGTTGTTATGTGCCATCGAGTAGTGTGTGACTCATAGCGACCCTATGTACAAGAGCCCTCAATGCCGTTCTATCCTGTGCCAACCTCGCTGTCTCAAACACATTCATTCCCACCACTCCAGTCACAGAATCGATCCATCTCATCGAGGGTCTTCCTCTTCTGCGCCATCCCTCCACTTTCCCAAACATGATGTCCCTCTCCAAGGACCAGTCCCTCCTTGCAACATGCCCAAAGTATGTCAGATGAAGCTTCAGAATCCTTGACTCCAGGGAACACTCTGGCTTCACCCTCTCCAGGACAAACCTGTTTGTTCTCCTAGCAGTCCATGGTATATTCAACACTCTTCTTCTGCACCACAACTCAAAGGCATCAATTCTCTTTCTGTCATCCCGATTCACTGTCCAACTCTCCGATGCATAGCATGTAATTGCAAAGACTATAATCTGGATCGGGCTCACCTTAGTCTCCAGCCTGGTGTCGTTGCATTCAGTACTCTTGAGAGGTCCCTCACAGCTGACTTTCCCAATGCAATTCGTCTCCTGATTTCCTGGCTGCTGTTAATAACTTTTTAAATTGTGGCATAATATTTCTAATTACTAGAGTTTCGACCTAGATTTATGTATATTGATTTTTAAGAATTTTCTGATATCCTATATCTATCTTCTCCATTTTCTCATGCCTTTGAAAGCCTTAATTATTCCTAAAATATCAAGTAAATGGCTTCTTTCTCCATGAAGCTGATCTTGATGTGTCTCCACTAACTAAAAAATGAGCTCTCTTCTTGTGAGTGTCCCAAACAGCATATTCTTCTATGTGTATACTCAAATACGTGTGTTTTGGTTATTTGTCTCCATTTTTTCTCCTCTATGATAAAGCAAAATCTGGATATAATTTATCTTTGTATTCTGTTTAGTCCTTACCACACAGTTTCTCACTATGTAAGAATGATGTTACATTCTTAGTTTAAAAATCCCATTTCAAGGTCTATATGAAGAAGAGTTGTGATTGATAGGATATTATCCATACACATACAAAAAGGGATCTTATTATTCAAATTTACTTGGAATTAGAGAATAAAAAGGGAAGAACTTGCATTGCATTTCTCAAGCAGAAAAAATGGAAAAATAAATTTAAGCCTCAACTTGCAATATTATAGGATGTTATGGGAGCTCTGGTGGCCTAGTGGTAAGAAGTTACGGTGCAATCTCAAAGGCACAAGGTTTGAATTCACCAGCTTGCTCTGTGGGAGAAGAATGGGCAATCTCCTCCCTTGCAATTTACTGCCTGTGAAATCTAGATAGTACAAAATAGCTACAACAATGGGCATGTGTACCTCAGGCTCAAATTCATCAAATATAGTGGGCAATATATTGAATGATCCAGGAAGAACCAAAAGAAGGGATTACACAGAGTCACTGTACCAAAAATAACTGACTGACACTGAAAAATTTCAGGAAGCACCATATTACCAAGTCAATGGTAATGCAAGAAGAAGTTGAAGCTGCACTGAAGACACCGGCAAAAAAAATAGGGTCCCAGGAATTTATGGTGTAACAATTTACATGTTTCACCTGACAGATGTAGACCTGGATGTGCTTATCCGTCTAGGCTAGGAAATTTGGAGGACAGATATATGGCCAACTGACTTGAAAAGATATATTTTTTTCCCTTCCCAAAAAAAGATGATCCAACAATGTGGGAACTATTGAGTAAAATCACTATTATCACACACAAGCGAAATACTGTTGAAAATCATTAAAAAATAGCTAGAACAGTACATATATAGAGAGAACTGCCAGAAATACAAGCAGAATTTCGAAGAGACCATGCCACCAGGGAAATAATTGTTAATGTCAGATGGATCCTGGCTGAAAGCAAAGAATAATAAAAGATCTATTTATGTTTTATTGACTATGCGAATGCATTTGACTTGCTTATAATAACAAGTTATGGCTAACATTGAGAAGAATATGAATCCCAGAATACTTAATTGTGCTCATGTGAAATCTATACTTAGACAAGAAGCTGTTGTGTGAATAGAGCAAGGAAACACTGCATGGTTTACAGTTCAGAAAGGAGTACATCACGGTTGTATCCTCCCTCCATTTGTATTCAACCTGTATGCTGAGCCAATTATTCAAGAACCTGGACTCTGCAGAAGAATGCAGCATCAAGATCAGAGGAAGACTTGTCTATAACCTGTGTTATGCAGTTGATGCACCTTGCTTTCTGAAAGTCAGGAGAACTTGAGTACTGTTGCAGATCAAAAAATAAGCCTTCAAAATGAATTTCATCTCAATGTCAACAAAAGAAATTCTTAACACTTGGACTAAAAGGCAACATCATGATTGATGGAGAAAAGATTGAAGTTGTCAATGATTTAATCTTACTTGGATTTACAATCAATATCCTTGCTACTAGGAGTCAGGAACTCAGGACATGTATTGCACTCCAAAGTCTGCCGTCGAGGATCTGTTCTAATTATTGAAGAGCATTGATATCAGATTCAAGACTAAGGTATATATGAGTTAGGCTATGGCCTTTTCAATTACTTGCTATGCATCTGAGATCTGGATAACAAACAAGGAGGACAGAAGAATTCATGCCTTTGAGTTGTGGTGTTAGAGATGAGTACTGAATATCTTATGGATTGCCAGAAGAATAAACAGCTATGTCTTGGAGAAAGTGCAGCCAAAGCGCTCCTTAGAGGCAAAGATGATAAAGTGTTGTCTTACATACTTTGGAAATGGTGGTAGGAGAAGCTATTCCTTGGAAAGGGACAGGGTAATTAGAAAGGTGGAGCGTCAGCGAGGAAGACCCTCAACCAGGTGGGTTAACACAATGACTGCCACAACGGACTCTAGTGTGTTAGGAAGTGTGAGGATGGCACAAGATAGGATAGGGTTCACATTTGTTGTCCATAGAGTTACTATGAGTCGTACTAGACTCAATGACACCTAACAACAACAGTGAAAAGAACATTCTGTAGAACTGTTTAACCAAGATTAGTCTGGTGGTTTTGTTTCCTCTGAGTTCAGGCTGCTGTCGAGCAGACCCACTAAACATTGCCTCTTAATCTATAATTCTTAAACTTCTGGCCTAACAATAAATTTTTATTGGAATAGCCCAAAGTCTCTTTAGATGCTTGCCTCTTGTATTACTTCTTCTACTAATGGACTCTGACATAATCATCCTCTTTTTACTGATTATCAATTGAGTGACAACCTTGTGAAAATGGGGAAGTTTGATGATAGCTGTTCAAGCACAAAATGAACTTTAAGAAATTCACATATAGTCAAATGCTTCCTCCTCCATTAAAGTAGCTCTTTGGTTCTTCCATTAACTGGAAGTGAGTGAGCTCTCCTTCCTTCATTTGAACTTCCCCAACATACTATATATATATTTTGATCTCCATTTTTCCTGGGTGGAGAACTTAAAAGGGTTAATGTGAAACTTCAGTCATTTCCACCTAAGACCTTTGGAAGAGAAATGATTTATGTGACAAATATTTAATTATGCCTCTCCTACAGGCAATTTTCAAATGTATTCTAGTTTATAGTTTATAGTGCAAATGAAAATAGGTAGTGGAACATTTGATTGTGCTTATGTGAAACCTGTACTTGGACCAAGAAACAGTCCTCAGAACCGAGCAGGGAAACACTGCATGGTTCAAAATCAGGAAGGGAGTGTGTCAGGGATGCATCCTGTCTACATACCTTTTCAATCTATATGCATAACAGATCATCCAGGAGTCTGGACTTTATGAGGAGGAATGTAGTATCAGAATTGGAGGAAGACGCATCAACAACCTATATTATGCAGATGACACAATCTTGCTTGCTGAAACTGAGGAGGACCTGAAACACTTGCTGCAGAAGGTCAAAGACTGTACTCCTCAATATGGATTTAAGCTTAACATCAAGAAGACAAAGATTCTCACCACTGGGCCAGTTGGCAGCACCATGATGGATGGAGAAGAAACTGAGGTTGTTAACAGGTACAGCTTGCTCGGCTCCACAATCAACACTCTTAACCCCAGCAGTCAGGAAATCAAAAGACAAATTGAATTAGATAAATTTGCTGTCAGGGACCTTTCCAGAGCACTGAGAAGCAACAATGTCGGTCTAGAGACTAAGGTGTGATTGATCCAGCTCACAGTCTTCACAATTACTTGCTGTGCAACAGTGAGCTGGACAATGACTAAGGATGACAGAAGAAGAATTGATGCCTTTGAGTTGTGGTGCTGGAGAAGAGACTTAAACAAACTATGGACCAAAAAGAAAACAAATGGGTCTGTCTGGGAGAGGATGAAACCAATTTTCTCTTTGGAGGTTAGGATTTTGAAGCTCTGTCTCGCATACTTTGGGCATGTGGTCAGGAGGGACTGATACATGGGAAAGGATATAATGCTCGGAAGGGTGGAGGAACAGTGCAGGAGAAGAAGACCCTGGATGAGATGGATTGATACAATAATTAGAGCCATGGGGGTAGGTGTATCGGGGTCAGTGAGACTGACTTAGGACAAGGCTGACTTGAGAACACAGGATGTCTATGAGTTGCAGGCAACTCGATGGCACATAGAACAACAACAGTTAAGCAAAACTATCTAGAATGCCTCGTTTTTGGTCTTTTCTCTTTCCCTCCTGTCATTTAATAATCTTTTGCTTTCTTTGTGAATGATGCCCTTGACATTGTCCCTCCACTTATCTAATCTTGTAATTGGTATTCAATGCGTCAAATGCAGTTTTGAGATTACTTTTTAAATTTTATTTGTGTGTGTGTGTGTGTGTGTGTGTGTGTGTACCGTCAAATCAGAACTGACTGGTACATGAGGAGATTGCCCCTCCTTCTCCAGCAAAGCATCTGGTGGATTTGAACCATACACCTCTGGGATTGCAGTGCAGCTTGTTGCTACTAGGCCACCAGAGCTCCCTTGAGATTATTTTTAAATTCAGTTGTGATAGACAGTTGGGTCATATTTTTATTCTTGTAGGCTTGTTTCCATTTTCTTAAGTTTCAATTTGAATTTGCATTTGAGTAATTAATTGATTCAGCCCTGGCCTTGTTGTTACTGCTGATGTTGAGCTTCTTTGTCAACTCTTTCTACAGATACAGTCAATCTGATTCATATTAGTCTGGTAGATGAGATCCAAGCATCTAGTCACCATTTATGTTTTTTAGAAAAGGTATTTGCAAGTAATAGATCATTTACTGTATAAAATTCTATCATTTGATCTCTAGCTTTATTTTCTGTCAACAAGGCTGCACTTTCCAACAACCAACCCTTTTTGGTTTCCAATTTTTACATTCCAGTCACCAATTATTACTAATATATCTAATGTACTAATATATTTTGATGACATGTGTGATCACTTTCAGACTGCAAAAGTGGGCAGAAATCCTCAATTTCTTCATCTTTGACTTTTGTGGTTGGTGTGTATATCTGAATAATTATTGTATTGGCAGGCTGTAGTTGATTGATGGCACCTAACAACTACAAGTTTAGGATAGTTGTTAAAGCATTGGAAAAGTATACCATCAAATATAAGAGTAATTTGCCAAAGGGGGAAAAATGTGTAAAACTCTGAACTTGACTAAATAGACAGAATTCTTAATTATTCTTTTAATGAAAGATTTTCTTAATACCTAGCTCCCTGTGTAAAATTAAGGTATTAGTTTTTTGGATTTGTTTTTTTTTAATGCTGGAGAGACTTTAAACACTTACATTTTACAAGAAAAGAAATACAGACCATCTGTTTTATTCAGTCTGCTTCCAGGACTCTTGAGTTCTTTGGAGAAAAATCATCCAGCAGAGAAAATAAATGTCACTGACAAGCTAAATCACAACTTCAATTGTGGTCTTAGTACCACAGGGCAATTTAGAAATTTTTTTCTTATGTGTATATCCATTATTTTTTAAATTTTAGTCAAGGTTTACAAAGAGTTTGGTTTCATTCATTCATGCATACTTTCCTCCTTCCCTCTCCTTCTAAAATTCCCATTGTAATGTTTGCCCTGTTCCAGACGATTGTTATACACATAGACTCTAATCATGGATTTCTTTCAGATTGTCCTTGCTTTCACTCAGTTTAGTGTAGTGTTCATTATGTATTCATTCTTTTTTGCTAAAATTTCTTTTTTTTTATTATTGTACATTTTCTTCCCTCTTCTTCCCCTGCCTGCCTTAATCCTCCTCACAATGCACTTCTTGCTCCAGATTGTTGTCATACATGTAACATCTAATCATATATTCCTTTTGGACAGTTCTTCCCCTCCTCTGATCTAATGCAATGTTCATTATCTATCCACTGTTTTCTCATTCTTTCCCCAAACCAACCCCCAACGTGTGTCCTATTTTATAACAGCAGTGTTATGCAGGATTTGTCATTTTGTTATTGAGATATTTCACTCAGCGTTAAGTCCTCCAGGATCCCCAGGTTGTGAATGCTGTGAAATGCTTTACAAGTTCATTCTTTTTCAATGCTGGGTAATATTCCATTGTGTGAATGTACTCACACATCCCTTGCTCTGTCTTGATCCTGTTGTTACAATAGTGTACATACATTTGTTCCTTTGTGACTAAGATATTTCACCTGGCAAAATGTCTTCCAGATTCAACCATGCTGTATAGTGTATTACGAGTTCATTGTTTGTCAATGCTGTATAGTATTCCATTGTGTGATTTTAGCAGTTTCTCTACTCATTCAACTGTTGATGGGGACCTGAGCTATTTCCATCTCTTTGCTACTGTGAATAAAGCTGGTTTGTTTCCCTTCAAGTGTTATCCAAACCTTTCTTATTCTCTCTTCCTTCACAGAGTTGTTTGTAACAGCTGACATTGTCTTCAACAAATATTTATTACGTATCCCAGCTGATGCCTAGAGTATCAAAGAGTAAATATGGCTGATGCTAACTGAAAACCTGAACTTGAGTCTACCTTGAGGTGTCTTGGAAGAAAGACTTCACCCTCTAGCTCTGAAAAATCATCCACTGACATTTCTATGAAACATCAACCTATTCTGATTCACATGAGGTCACTATGAGTGGAATCTACTGATATTTTCTAGATACAGGTCTTGAAGCAGCGTTACAGTTGTGTAACAAGGTCAAGTCGAGTCAAGGTTGCTGATCCTAAGAGCTTCCATTTTTGTTGGGAGCTCTGGTGGCTTTTTTTTTTTTATAAAATTTTTCTTTTATACTGGTTTTCTTACAAAGTTCATATACATTGTTTTTCACACTGGATCTTTCTCATTTCCTTTACTCATCCCTTCCTGCCTTCTTCTTCTTCTTGTTAGGTGCTATTGAGTTAGGAATAACTCATAGCAACCCACTGTACAACAGATCTGAACCCTGTCCTGTGCCATCCTCACAATTTCACACTTGAGCCCAATTGCCAGTTACTATGTCAATGTACCTGGTTGAGGAACTTCCTCTCTTTTGCCATTCCTCCCAAGCATGACATCCCTCTCCAATGAATAGTCTCACTTAGCAACATGCCTGAAGTATGCGAGACAAAACTTCATCATTGTTGTCTCCAAGGAGCACTCAGGCTGCACCTTGTTCTAGATATATCTGTTTGTTCTTTTGATAGTCTGTGAGATATTCAGTACTCTTCTCCAACACTGGAGTGCAAAGGCATCAATTCTTCTGTCATTCTTACTCACTGTACACCTTTAAGCAGCCTAAAAAGTGATTGAAAAGTCATGACCTAAATGAGACACACATTAGTCCTCAAACTAATATCATTGCTCCTTAATCATTTGGAGAGATCCTTGACTGTAGACTTTCCCAGATCAAAAGATCTCCTGATCTCCTGACTGCTGGTATGAAGTGTATTGGTTGTGAATCCAAGAAAGATGAAAACAATGACAATTTCTATCTTTTCTCCATCTATCATGATGTGATCTATAGGTCCAGTGGTGAGAAGTTTTGTCTTCTTTATATTGAGGTATAATCATATTGAAGGCTATATCGTCTTTGATCTTCTGCAGCAAGTGCTGAAAGTGAGCAAGGTTGTGTCATCTGCATAACAATTGTTGCTGATGAGTCTTCCTCGATTCCTGATGTCACATCCTTCTTCTTTTTTTATTGAATTTAATGAAAGTTTAGAGACTTAAGGTTTCCAGTTATTCATTGTTACATTTTTCTCCCTGCCCGCCCCCTCACCCACAATTCACTTTTCTCCTTGATGAGTAAAAGAAAAACTCTTTCATTGCTATGTAATCCCTCCCTCCAAGTCCACCGCACTGTTCAGCCTTCATTCTGGACTCCTGTCATGACAATAATACCTATTCATATATCTCTTTTAAACAGTTGCTCATCTGTTGCAATGCAGTGTGCATCATTCCTCCCCTTCTTCTCTGTTTCCCCTCAACCCCAATGTCAGTCTTGTTTTACAACAGTGAGATCGTTCTTTATAGAGTCGAGATTCTTGAATAATTTGCTGATCCTCCAGTTAGAATATGTATGGAGAAAGGATACAATCTTGATGCAGCCCTGATACACACCTTTCCTAATTTTATGCCATGCAGTGTTCCCTTGTTCTATTTGCAATATTTGCTATATCTGCCTCTTGGTCTAGGTACAGGTTTCACATGAGCATAATTAGGTGTTCTGGGACTCCCGTTTTTTCTCAATTTTAGCCACAACTTGTTATGGTCCACACAGTAAATTACCTTTGTATAGTTAATAAAGTACAAAAAGACATTCCTCTAATATTTTTTCCTTTAAGCCAGGATGCATCTGACATCAGCAATGATATTGCTGGTGCCATGGCCTCTTCTAAATCTTACTTGAACTGCTGGCAGTTCTATGTACTGTCATAGTTGTTTTTTAATTATCTTCAGCAATATTTTGTTTGTATGCGATTATTAATTATGTTGTTCTTGTTATTACATGTTATTGAATCGTAGCAACCTGATGAAACAATAGCTATGAACCCTGTCCTATCCTGAGCTAGTCTCACTGCCTCTGACACATTTACCCTCACTGCCTCAGCAGTCACTGTGCCAACCATCTCATCCAGGGTCTTTATTTCCTACATTGCCTCTCCACCTTTCCAAAAGTGATGTCCTCCTAGGACTGGTCTTTCCTGACCACATGGCCCAAGTAGGTGAGATAGAAATCATACTCCTTGCTTCCAAGGAGCAGCTTGGTTTCACCATCTCCTAGACAGATCTGCTTGTTCTCTTGGCAGTTCATAGTAGGTTCAATACTCTTGTCTTGCATATCTCAGACTTTCAGGGATATCGTTAGATAATTTCGGTATTCTGTTGGATCACTTTTCTTAGGAATGGAAATAAATGTGGATCTTTTCCAGTCAGTCGACAAGCTGTCCTCCAAATTTCTTGGCATAGACTGGTGAGCATGTCCAGAACTACACCTGTCATTTGAAACGTGTCAATTGGTATGCTATTGACTTGATTGATTTCATTGATTTTGCCAATGCTTTCAGTGCTGCTGAAATTCTTCTTTCATTACCATGGACTATCGATCATATATTGTTGTTGTTGTTATGTGACATTAACTTGCGACTCATAGCAACCCTATGTACAACAGCCCTAAACCCTCCTCTATCCTGTGCCAATTGCACTGTCTCTGACACATCCATCCTGATTACCCCAGTCACTGAATCAATCCACCTCATAGAGGGTCTTCCCGT
>NW_006399911.1:253615-265311 GCF_000299155.1 Elephantulus edwardii | reverse complement strand
CTTCCCTCATCACCATAGGCTCTTGCTCATATGTTATTTTATTAAATTCTTCTGTGTCTGCCAGTTCCTTTTGATACAGTGACTCAGTATATTCTTTCCATCTTCTTTTAGTATTTCCTAGATCATTTAATATTCTGCCTAAAGCATGTTTGATTATAGCGACTCGAGGTTTGAATTTGTTCTTCGGTTCCTTGAACTTAAGAAATGCTGAGCGAGTTCGGCCCTTTTGACTTTCCGACTCCAGCTCCTTGCACATTTCACTGTAATATTTTGCTTTGCCGTCTCGTGTTGCTGTTTGGAATCTTCTGTTCAGCTCTTTGGTATCTTGAATTCTTCCTTGTGCTTTGGCTTCTCTACGCTCCAGTGCAAGCTTCAGAGTTTCTTCTGACATCCATTTTGGTCTTTTCTTCCTCTTCTGTCTTTGTAATGACCGTCTGCACTCTTCCTGGATGATACATTTGACATCCTCCCACAACTCATTAGGTCTTCGCTCATTAGTGTTCAAGGCCTCAAACCTGCTCCTGAGATGGTTCTGAAATTCGGGTGGGATGAACTCAAAGTCATATTTTGCTTCCGTGGATTCAGTTTAACTTTCCTCAGCTTCATCTTGAACTTACATATGAGTAGCTGGTGGTCTGTTCCACAATCAGCTACTGGCCTTGTTTTTACAGCTGATACTGAGCTTCTCCAGTGGTTTTTTTCCCACAGATGTAATCAATCTGATTCCTATACATACCATCAGGTGAAATCCATGCGTATAACCTGCGTTTATGTTTCTTATAAAACGTATTTGCAATGACTAGGTCATTGATTGTGCAAAATTCAATCATTCTATCTCCAGCTTCATTTCTCTCACCAAGTCCATGTTTTCCAACTACTGATTCATATATTACTTCCTGAAATGTTTCCGTGTTGGCTAACTCTTTTTGGTACAGTGATTCTGTATATTCCTCCTGACTTCTTTGGGTACTTCTTGGGTCATTAAAAATTTTGCACAATGAATCTCTAAGTATTGCAATTCAAGAATTGAATTTGTTTTTCAGTTCTCTTAGCTTGAGAAAGGCCAAATAAATTCTTTATTCTCCAATTCCAGAACTCTGCACATTCCATTATAATACTTCTCTTTGTCTTCTCAAGCTGAAATCTGTTCAACTCTTTTACTTCACTATCTCTTCCCTTTGTTTTGGTTTCTTGATGCTCTAGTGCAATTTTCAAAGTTTCTTCTGACCTCCATTTTTATTTTTTTTTCTTTGCCTTTGTAGTGAATAACCTTTTGCTCTCTTCATGGATGATATCCTTGATGCATCCCACACACATCTGGTCTTTGATCATTGGTATTCAATACTCCAAACTTATTCTTAATATGATTTTTAAATTCAGGTGGGATAGACTCAAGACCATACTTTGGTTCTCATGGAAGTGTTTTAAGTGTCTCCAGCCTCAATTTTGGCTTTCCCATGAATAATTAATGATCTATTCCACAGTTAGCAATTGTAGTGCTAACGAAAATGCATGTGGTTCAAATCCACCAGCTGCTCTGTGGGAGAAGCCTGGGCAGTCTCCTTCCCTGTGACTTACTGACTCTTAAAACCCACTGAAGAGTCAGTTATGGGTTAATTCTAAGTTGATGGTCTATAACCACCACTATAATATTCTTGGTGGAGGCAGATAAAAGCCAAATAACAAATAAATAGGTAAACAAACAAATATATTTTAAACTGGTTGTAAAGGATAATTCAGAAAATGATGTGATAGAGTGATGGTGTAGTTACTTTACACTTGTTCGTTGTTAAGTCAACTCCAACCTATCATGGCCTCACATTCAGCAAAACAAAATGCTGCTTAGGTCTATACCATTGTCACAATTGTTGACATAGAAGAGTTTGTTGTATAATATTCTGTTATGATTCACAGAGTTTTCACTGGCTCATTTTTGGAAGTAGATTTTCAAGCTTTTCTTCCTATTATATTGTAGTCTGGTAGCTCTGTTGAAACCTGCCTAACATGGCAGTATTTTAAATACCAAGGGCACAGATTCTAGCACCACTGCAACACAGCCAAAAGAGCAACAGTACATTGACAGATGATATTTTAAAGTGAAAGAAAATTCACCACTAATGAATCAATTCCAACCTAGAGTGATCTTGTATGACAGAGTAAAACTGCCTCACAGAATTTCAAGGTTGTAATATTTGCAGAAGCAAACTGCCCTATCTTTCTCCTGTGAAGTGACTCATGAGTTCTAACCTCTGATCTTTTGGTTAGCACCTGAGTACTTTAACTACTGCACCACTTGAGTTCCTTAGGTGGTCTTCAAGAAGTTTCTAGTGGATGGTTGTTAGGTGCCATCAAGTCAACTATAACTCATAATGACTCTATGAAAAACAGATCAAAATCTTGCCTTATTCCACACCACTTGCAAATCTCTTTTACGCTCAAGCCCATTGTTACAATCATGCCAGCCCATCTTCTTGAGGGTCTCCTTCTCTTCACTCTCTACTTTTCTGTCTTTATAATGACCTTTTGCATTCTTCGTAGATGATAGTAATGATATTTTCCCACAGCTCATGTGATTTTCGTTCATTAGTGTTCAAGGCCTCAAACCTCTTCCTGAGATGGTTTTTAAATTCAGGTGGGACAGGCTTAAGGTCAAATTTTGATTCCTGTGGATTTGATTTGACCTTCATTAGCTTTAATTTGAACTTGTATGTGAGTAGCTGATGGACTGTTTCACAATCAGCACCTGGCCTAGTTTTCACTGCTGGTATTGAACTTCTCCAAATATTCCTTTCACAGATGCATCCTATCTGATTCCTGTTCATGCCATCAGGTGAAATCCATGTGTACAACCTGTGTTTATGTTTCTTATAAAAGATATTTGCTATGAATAAATCATTGATTGTGAAGAATTCTATCATTCTATCCCCAGCCTCATTCTGACACCAAGTTCATGTTTTCCAACTAGTGATTCTTCTTCCTGGTTTCCCACTTTTGCATTCCAATCACCCATTATTATTAAGTCATCTTGATTGCATGTTCAATCCATTTCCGACAGCAAAATTTGGTAGAAATCATCTATTTCCTCCTCTTTGGCTCTGGTTTTTGGTGCATAAATCAGAATTATCTTGGTATTAACACATCTTTCTTGTATGCATATAGATATTATCTATTATCCTGTGACTCATTTTATTTCAAGATGGATCTAAAAATGGCCTTTTAAACTATGAAAGTTACCCCAGTTTTCCTCACCTTTTCATCTCCAGTGTAATAGATAATAATGATCATCTGATTACAATGCCAATCCATCTCTTGTCACCAATACCTAATATGTAAATATTTATACATTCTATTTCTTTCTTAACAATGTCTAGTTTTCCTACATTCAAGCTTCCATTCACATTCTATGTTCCAAACATCAGTTTCTGCTTATATCTGTTCCTCCTTCTTTATGTATCCAAATTTGAGGACTCAGCCTCAGTTGTCATATGTTATTCATTCTACTCTATCTGTGCTCTATAGTACATAGGGTTTTCAAAGGCCTGTTGTATTTTGGAAGTGGATAGCCAATCCTTCTTCCTACTCTGTCTTAATTTGGATGCTTAGCTTTGGAACAACATCTGACAAACAAGTATCTTAGTGAAAGGAGCAGATGAAAGACACTTCCCCTTACACAGAGAACCCTACATGCAGTAACCTCCCCCTGTATGTGTGTCTTGTCCCTTTCCTTTCCCTGAATATTAGCATCATTTGCACTCCCTCCTGCCCCACCCAAGACTCCTCTCCCCCTCCAGCAAGCTTTCATATGATGGCTTAGGCCACAAGTCACTTCTGTGATGTCTTGCACTTCACAATGTTGCTGGTTTCTCATGATGATTTCTGTCTCACATTTTAAAGGATTTAAGTCCAAATCCTATGTATTGGCTACAAAGAGGGATTTTTGTCTCAGGCAGTACTGGGGAAAGGTTCTTGCCCTTGACCTTCTGCTCCAGGACTGTCATCTTGTGGCATAGTCTCTCTGCTCCTCCTTTTGCAACACATGGCTAAGGAGGAGGCAAGATGGCAGTCTCAGCTTCCTGCCTTGTGCTACGTGCTGGTGTTTCTGACACAAATTAGGGACACAAAAGGTGAAACCAGACTCTGGTTCTGTGCGGAGCTCTGCATTTGCGGTGCAGCTCCTGGCCTGAATGTCCCCTCTGGCCTAGGCTAGCTGATTGTTAACAAAATTGGTATGATCCTGGGAGAATGGGAGTACCTGAGGGGGAGGTCATAAAAACAGAAGACGAAAAGACCAAAATGGATGTCAGAAGAGACTCTGAATATTGCACTGGAATGCAGAGAAGCCAAAGCAAAGGGAGGAAATCAAGAAGCTAAGGAGCTGAATAGATTTCAAAGGGCAGTACGGGAAGATAAAGCAAAGTATTATAATGAAATATGCAAAGAACTAGAGTTCGAAAATCAAAGAGCCAAATTTGCTCAGCACTTTTTAAGCTGAAGGAACTAAAGAACAAATTCAAGCCATGAGTCGCAATAGTTAAGGATGCTATGGGCAGAATATTGAATCATCCAGGAAGTGTTAAAAGAAGATGCAAGTGGTATACAGAGTAACAGTACCCAAAAAATTGACTGACAGAAGAATTAAAAAAAAAATAACATATGGTCAAGAGGCAATAATGATGAAGAAGGAATTTCAGTCTGCTCTGAAGGACTTGGCAAAAAAAAAAAGCCTCAGGAATTGATGGAATATCAGTTAACGTATGTGCTCACCTGGTTGTACCAGGTTATGTGAAGAACAGCTACCTGACCAACTGACTGGAAAAGATATATTTGTTCCCGTTCCAAAAAAAGGTGATCCAACTGACCATGAAATGATCATAAAATATCACTCATATCACACACAAGCAAAATTCTGCAGAAGACTATCCAGTAATTACTGGGACATTGACAGAGAACTGCCAGAAATATAAGCTGGCTTTAAAAGAGATCATGGCACTAGAGACATTATGTCAATGTCTGATGGATCTTGGCAGAAAGTAAAGAGTGCCAGAGGGATATGTATCTGAATTTCATTGACTGTGGAAAGGCATTCGACTGTGTGGATCACAACAAACTGTGGCTAACCTTGAGGAAAATGGGGATCCCAGAACACTTGATATGTGAAACCTATTCTTGGACCAGGAAGCAGTCCTCAGAACAGAGCAGGGAAACACTACAAGGTTCAGAAATGAGAAGGGAGTGTATCAGGTCCTGTGTCCATACCTTTTCAATCTATTTGCAGAACAGATCAGCCAGGAGTCTGGGCTTTATGAGGAGGAATGTGCTATCAGAATTGGAAGAAGACTTGTCAACAACCTACGTTATGCAGATGACACACCTTGCTTACTGAAACTGAGGAGGACCTGAAGCGCTTGCTGCAGAAGGTCAAGGACTGTAGTCTTCAATATGGACTGAAGCTCCACATCAAGAAGACAAAGATTCTCACCACTAGGTCAATTGGCAGCACCATGATGGACAGAGAAGAGATTGAAGTTGAACAGTTACAGTTTGCTCAGATCCACAATCAACACTCTTGGCATCAGAAGTCAAGAAATCAAAAGACAAATTGAATTAGGTAAATATGCTGTCAGAAACCTCTCCAGAGTACTGAGAAGTCATGATGTCAGTTTAGAAACTAAGGTGCACCTGATCCAGTCCATGGTCTTTGCAATTACTTGCTATATGTCAGAGCTGGAAAATGACTAAGGATGACAGAAGAAGAATTGATGCCTTTAAGTTGTATGCTGGAGAAGAGTTTTGAGCATGGACCACCAAGAAAACAAATATGTCTGTCTGGGAGAGGGTTAAACCAAGTTTCTCCTTGAGGCTAGGTTTGGCTAAAAAAAAAAAAAAGATTTATTTTATACTGGTTTATTTATAAAGTTTGTGTACATTGTTTTTCACATTGGGTCTTATTTCCTTCAACTGCCCCCCCATAAAATTTTGCAACACCCCCCCAAGCCCATCCTCACCCCTCTGTCCTTCCCCAACTTGAATCTTCTTACTTGTTCTACAATAATGGTCTTAAAGATTATTTGCCCTTATGAGCCTGAGTTAATTCATTTAGCATAATGCTCAGGAATCTCTCCCAAGTTAGGTAGTAATTTACAAAATCATTGCTCCTGCGTGCTGCATAATATTCCATCGTGTGAATGTACCATAATTTCTCAGTCCATTAGATTGTGGTTGGATATTTGGGCTGTTTACAGGTTCTTGCTATGGTGAATAATGTTGCTATAAACATTGGTGTACTCCATTTGTGCCTCAGTTCTCATTGTCTCAGAGTATATTCCAAGTAGTGGCATTTGTATGGATTTTCTATGTTCAGTTTTTTTGGGGAAATGCCAAACTGACTTTCAGGATGGTTGTACCATTTAAAAAATTCCACCAACAACGTACAAGAGTTCCTATAGCTCACCACATCCCCTCCAACATTTATTACTTGTCCTGTTGAACTTTGTGACTGTTAGTGAAGGGAGACGGTATCTCATTATGGTTTCGATTCACGTCTCTTACTGCCAGTAATTTTGAGTATTTCTTCATATGTCTGTTTGTCATCAGAATATCTTACTCTTTGAAAAGTCTTTGCTAATGCCTTCAGTGCAGCTTGGACTTCTTCCTTTAGTCCTGTTGGTTCTAAATCTTATGCCCCTTCCTGGTGGTTATGTTGACTTGTTTGTACAGTGACAGTATATTCTGCCCATCTTCTTTTGATGTTTCTCTGTTGTTGTGTATTGTCAAATTGGAAAGAATGCTAAGCTGACCCTCCACCTAGTTTACAAAGGCTGTAAATTGTGTCAGAAGAGACCCATTTTTCTTGCAAAGAGCAGCTGGTGGATTCTACCGTGTGCCTTTGAGATAGCAGCACAGTGCCTTACCACTAATCCATCAGAGCTCTCAATGCTTCCTACATTATTCTTTTTAGTATCCATTGAATACTTCAGTCTTGGAACTCAAGGCTTGCTTTTTTTCCTTCTTCAATTTTTTCAGCTTTAGAAATGTCAAGCACATACTCTATTTTTATTTTCTAATTCCAGGTATTTTCTTATCTTATTATAATACTTTGTTTTTTTCCCCCTTGTGCTGTCCCTTAAAATCATCTCATATAGTTTTCTTATAGGACCTCATGCACTTGCTGCAGAGGGTCAAGAACTGCAACCTTCAGTATGGACTGAGGCTCAGTGTCAAGAAGACAAAGATTCTCACCACTGGACCAATAAATTGGTAGCATCAGGATCGATGGTGAAGAGATTGAGATTGTTCACAGCTTCAGTTTGCTCGGCTCCATGGTCAACACTCTTGGCACTAGCAGCCAGGAAATAAAAAAACGTATTGCAATGGGAAAGTCTGCTGTTAGGGACCTCTCTAAAGTACTCAAGAGCAATGGTGTCTCTCTGGAGACTAAGGTGCATCTGGTACAGGCCATGGTCTTTGTAATCACTTGTTATGCACCAGAGAGTTGGACAATGACTAGGGAGGACAGAAGGAGAATTGATGCCGTTGAGCAGTAGTGCTGGAGATGAATCTTGAATGAACCATGGACTGCCAATATAACAAACAGATTCATCCGGGAGAGGGTTAAACCAAGCTACTCCTTGGAGGCAAGGATTCTGGGGCTTTGTGTGACATACTTTGGGCATGTTGCAAGGAGGGACAGGTCCTTGGAGAGGGACATCATGCTTGGGAGGGTGGAGGGATGGTGCAAGAGGGGAAGACCCTCTATGACATGGATTGATTCAGTGACTGGGGTAATCGGGATGGGTGTGTCAGAGGCAGTGCGATTGGCACAGGGTAGAGCAGGGTTTAGGGCTCTTGTACATAGGGTCACTATGAGTCACAACGACTCGATGGCACATAACAACAACAACAACAACAACAACAACAACAACAACGTTTTCTTACTTCGTCATTCCTTCCAGCCTATTTATTTATTTTGGAGTGGAAAAAAGGAGAAATTTTATTATATGTAAATCATGTAGACAACAAGGATTATGAGTGTCACAAATATGTCTTAGCAAGGAAAGGTTATGAGGGAATATTTTGTAGGCAAGGTTAACAATCTTCAGCAGCATTTTACTTGTATGTGATATTAATGATATTGTTTGATAGTTTCCACATTCAGTTGGGAATGGGAACAAATATGTACCTCTTCCAATCCATTGGCCAGACAGATGTTCTTCAAATTTCCTGACATAGACTGGTGAGTGCTTCCATGGCTATACCTGTTAATTGAAACAAGTCAAGTGGTATCACATTGATTCCTGAAGCTTTTTTTTTTGCCAACTCCTTCAATATAGCTTCCACTTCCTCCTTCATTACCATTGATTTCTGCTCATATGGTACTTCCTGAAATGTTTCCATGTCAATTCTTTTCAGTATAGCGACTCTGTATTCTCTCCGTATTCTTTTGATGTTTCCTAAGTCATTCAAGATGCCCATGGCTTCTTTCAATATTGCAACTCGAGGCCTAAATTTGTTTTTCAGTTCTCTCTGCTTGAGAAATGCAGTCTAAGTTCTTCCCTTTTTATTCTCCAATTCCAGCTTTCTGCACATTCCATTATAATACTTTCCTTTGTCTTCTCAAGCCACCCTCTGAAATCTTCTATTAAGCTCTTTGACTTTGGCATGTTTTCCCTTTGTTTTGGCTTCTCAACACTCTGGTGCAATTTTAAGAGTCTCTTCTGACATTCATTTTGGATTTTTCTTTCTCATTCTTTTTAATGACCTTTTACTCTCAGCATAAATATCCTTGTTATTATCCCACAACTCATCTGGTCTTTGACCATTGTTTCAGAAGTTCAAGCAGGATTTAGAAGAGCATGTGGTACCCTTGCTGATGTCAGATGAATCTTGGCTGAAAGTCAAGAACACCAGGAGAATGTCTATGTATGCTTTATTAACTATGTAAAGGCATTTGACTCTGTGTATCATAGCAAGTTATGGTTAACATTGAGAAGAATGGGAATCCCAGAGCACTTAGTTGTGTTAATCTGAAATCTATGCCTATACCAAAAGGTTGTTGTGTGAACAGAAAGGGGAACACTACATGTTTATATTAAGAAAGGTGTACATCATTCTATCTGTATGCTGAGCAAATTATTTGAGAAACTGGACTCTATGAAGAATGTGGAATCAAGATCAGAGGGTGACTCATCAATAGCCTGCATTATGCAGATAACACAACCTTGCTTGCTGAAAGTGCGAAGGATTTGAAGTACTTATTGCAGAAGATCATAGCATACAGCCTTCAACACTGACCACATTTCAATGTTAAGAAAACAAAAATCCTAACCACTGAACTGAGAGGCAACATCATGATAGATGGAACAAAGATTGAAACTGTCAACAACTTCATCTTAGTTGGATTCACAATCCACACCCTACATACCAGCAGTCAGGAAATAAGGAGACATATTGCACTAGGAAAGTCTGCAGTTAGGGAGTAATAATGTCAGTTTAAGGACCAAAGTGCATTTGATTCAAGTTATGGTCCCTTGATGAGGGATGTGATGCTTGGAAAGGCAGAAGATGCTTGGAAAGGAGATGAAGACCCTCAGTCAGGTGGATTGATATAGTAACTGTCACAATGGGCTTCAGTGTGTCAGGAAGTATAAGAATGGCACAGAGTTCAGATCTGTTCTTCTTACTTAAGAGTGTGGGTCATACTCTCAATGGCACCTAACAATAATAGACTAAGTATATGGGGAAGGGTTCATGCTTACTCAGTACTTTAAGCAGGGAAAGGAGACTTATTTTAGCAGAAGAAAAATTACTGGCTTCCACACTGGCATCTTTCTGGTTTGCTGTTTAATCATACCAGGACTTACTTCCTCTTTCAAGATGGCATCTATTTGGTTATGTGTTTAGTCATCAAGGAACTGCCCTTTCAAGATAGCTGACTTCTACGGCGTTATACAGGAGTCATTTTCATGGGACCTGAAAGCCCTTAGCTTTCTTAGAATTAAAGATTAAGAAGGAATGCCAGGAGGTGTTAGCCCTGTGGTCAGTGCCCTAGTTTGCCCTTCTCACAAAGGCAAAAGAATTGTTTCAGGCAGAAGAGACTAGAGGTGAGGACAGTGCCTGAGTATCACGGTAGTACTGTGTGCAGAAATTGTAGACTTTCTTGCGAGAGCAGACTTTAGTTCTTGGATCATTAAAGTGTTGGCTGAAGCTTTTTATTATAGGGTGGGGATGAGAAGAAAAAGACAAGGAGGCAGAAGTGAAGGTAAAAAAAAAGATAGATTTATTAAAAAGCTACATTCTAAAAGTATGGACCTCCCTCCTTGAAAGGAAATATGGAGGAGAAGCGGTGTGCTAGTGAGGTGAGGCTTTATTTATGGCCTCCTTTTCTGGGTGGGCCTTGGAGCTGCAGTCTGAGCCAAGGAGACGATGCCAGGGGAGTTTAGTGAGTTCAGTTTATTGAGTGGTTCTTATTCTGGTCCATATTTTCTGACATTATTCATGCTCCCAAAGCATCCAGTGTTTCTGACATCACTTATGTGATTAAAGCATTAGTTTTATGTATTTTAATATTTGCTTCCTCACTCTGACTGGTTCGTATCCTAACAGAGGTGCTCAACCTATTCATGTAGGGTATGTTCCTACGTTTTGTGATGCTTGAATAAGCTGAATGTTGGTCTTGGTCTAAGCTTTCTTAGAGGAAAATTCAGCACATCATGGAAAGAGGGAAAATAAGGAAGTGTGTGGTTCAGAGCAAAACTAGCAGTAATCCAATTAAATATTAAAAGAGTTAAAGTATTATTCCTTATTCATTCAAAGGGGCAACTTTGAGACAAGGTCACTCACTCTTGTCATTGATTCAGAGCTAATTCTCCAGCAGATGGTTCTGCTGGGGTTAGTAATGGGAGGTGGGGGGTGTGATGATCATGCCACCAGAACTCATACAAGATCAAGAAGTTTTATTATTAATGCTATCTAAACAGGAGTGACACTCAGCTATAGATTGTAGAGGTGAAGGTAACTACTAATAAAATATTTGAATCTGATCAGGATGTCCACCTCTAAATTGTTCTTCTAGACTTAGAGGACAAAGGGCTCCAGAAAAAGGAAAAGTTCTCTTTTCCTTCTACACTTAAAAACAAATATACAACTGCTCTCCTTATAAAAATGTTGTTGTTGTTGTTGATTGCCTTCAAGCAGAGCATGACTCATAGCGACCCTATGAACAAAAGACATGAAGCCCCTCTACAACCATCAACATTTCTCAAAGTTCATAGGGTTTCTGGAGGCATGCTATTTAGGAAGTGGATGCCACTCTTGCTTCCAAGAAATATGTCTTACAACTTTTTTACCTGTTGTAATTCCTCCATTTTTTATTTGTGAGTTTCCTAATTTGGGGGAAAAGGAAAATGATACTGTGGATGAATTCTAGGTTTATTACAGATGGCTCTGATTTTAACAGCAAGAGGAAACGGATTCCTTTCAAATTCTAATGTCTAGTGTGAATGTTAAAGAAACTTCCTGGAATGGCTGCTTCTCCAGTTTGAAAGAGGAGATTAAATATGACTCTTTCCAAGATAACACCTGAACTTGTCCAGCTATAAATGACAATGCTTTTCCTGCTAATCATAGCACTGTTAGACGGATCTTAGCTGAAAGCAGACAATACCAGAGGAATGTATATCTGTGTTTCATTGACTATG
>NW_006399911.1:227354-250660 GCF_000299155.1 Elephantulus edwardii | reverse complement strand
CACATGTTGTAAGGAGGGACCAGTCCTTGAAGAGGGACATCATGCTTGGTAGAGTGGAAGGACAGCGCAGGAGGGGAAGGCCCTCTGGGAGGTGGATTGATTCAGTGACTGGGGTAATCAGGATGGGAATATCAGAGACAGTGTGATTGGCACAGCACAGAGCAGAGTTTAGGGCTGTTGTACATAGGGTCGCTATGAGTCTCAAGCAACTCGACAGCACATAACAACAACAACAACAACAACAACAACAACAACATCCTAACTTTTAAGGCAGAACATAGCTTATCTGAATCTCCACCTCTCTCTCACTCCTTATTCTTAAAGGCGACATGATAGATCTCCTTTTCTGCAATTTATTCACTTAGTTGTTGTTGTTAACTGTAATGTCCAGTATGACCCAGAGAAACCCAATGAACAACAGACCTGTATGCTGTTCTGTCCTGTACCATCTTCATCATCTCTGATGCACTTGAATCTAGTGCTGCAGTAACTGTGTCAATCTATCTCCGTAGGGAGGCTTCTTCTCTCACTAACCCTCCACTTTTCCAAGCATGACATCTCTTTCCAAGGAATAATCCTCCTGGCAACATGTCCAAAGTATGAAGCTTTGCCATCTTTGCCTTCAAGAAACACTGTTTTGAACGACAAACTGGGGAGGAGGGTAGAGAAAACAGTGCAACAATGAATGAATGAAAACCCCAAATCTCTGTAAATGTTCATTAAAACTAATAAAATAAAAAAAATTTAAAATCTCACTTAAAAAGAATTCAGGATTTGTAAACTTCTCAAGAACATTCTTTGAGCTGCTGTGAGAAGATGCTCTTTCCCAGGACATGATAAAATCACTGTTACTGAAGAAAGAGCACACGTGTTCAGGGAGGAGCAGGGCAGTGTGTAAGTGAACACTGTCTCCTGTGAAAAATCTACTTATGTGCTTTTTGACCCTTACACCCAATACAAAGTTCTGTGTATTCTTTAACACTGAAAAATAAAATCCCCTGGAACTTAAAAAAAAAAAAGAAACACTCTGGCTATACTTTTTCCAAGACATATCTGTTTGTACTCCATGGGATATTTAGTACTCTTCTCTAACAGCACAGCTCAAAGGCATCAATTCCTCTTCTGTCATCCTTACTCACTGTCCAGCTCTTAGAGAGTGAGGGAAAAGATCATGGTTTTGATCAGGCAAACCTTAGTCTTCAGACAGACATCATTGCTCTTCAGTATTTTAAAGAGGTCTCTGGCAATGAACTTGCCCAATGAAATACATCTCCTGATCTCCTGACTGCTAGTATCAAGGATGTTGATTATTGAATCTGATGAGGTGGTATGTTTGTGTGTGAACATACCTGGGTGTGAACGATTTTCTTTCAGATATAGAAATTCTTTTATTTTACTAACGAAAGTTTATTGTTAAGTAAGTTGGTGTCTCACCCTCCTATAAAAGTCCATGACCACTCCCAGAGGAGGAGGCAGTCTTGGAGGTGACTCGCTGTCTCCCAGATCTGTGTAATAAAGTGCTTATGGATATTGCAATCCATTTGTCTTATTGGCAACAGACAATATGGAAAGAGCCCCTTGTGTTCAGTAACAAACCAAGATGAAATCCTCGACAATTTCAATCCTTTCACCATCTATCATGTTGTTGCTTATTGGATCAGTGATGAGGACCTTTTTTTTCTGTAATGTTGAGATGTAATCCATATTGAGGGCTGTGGTGCTTAATCTGCAGCAATCATTTCAAGTTCTCCTCTCTTTCAGCTAGCAAAGTTCTGCCTTCTGAAGAATGCAGGCTATTGATGAGTCTCCAAATTTCTTTTCAGACAGTCCAGCTTCATGAATTACTTGTTCAGCTTACAGATTTAATAGGTACAGAGGTAGGATACATTTTGACATACACTTTCCTGATTTTAAGGCATGCAGTGTTCCCTCCTTCTGGTCACACTCAACTGATTTCTGTAGAGTTCTGAATCATATCTAACCCTCTAAATAGGAGACCCACTTAAAAACACCAAGTTTCTCCTTGGAGGCTAGTGTTTTGCAGTTCTAATGCATATATTTTGGGCACTTGACCAGGAGGGACCAGAACTAGGAGAAGGACATCATGCTTGGAAGGGTGGAGAGACAACACAGGAAAGGAAGACCTTGGATGAGATTAACTGACACAGTAACTAGGATAACAGAGGTAGTTGTGTCTGAGTCAGAGGGATCTGCTCAGGATAGGGCAGGCTTCAGAGCTATTGTAGCTAGGGGTCACTATGAGTCTTAAGCAACTAAATGGCCCATAACAATGACAACTGGGTTTTCTTCTTAGAGGGTAGATTCTGGATGATTTGAATCCAGTATACAGATTGACTAGATATGGGGCAAGGATATAACTTTGATGCACACTTTTCCTAATTTTAAACCATACTCTGTTCAGACAATGGCATCTTGGTCTATTTATAGGTTTCATAAGAGAATGAGTAAATGTTCGGGGATTTCCATTCTTTTCAATGTTATCCATAGCTTGTTATGATTCACACAATCAAATGCCTTTGCATAATCAATAAAAAACCACTATACATTCTTTTGGTATTCTCTGCTTTCAGCTAGGATCCATCTGACATTAGCAATTATACCCCTGATGCCACAATTTCTTCTAAATCTTGCTTGAACTTCTGCCATTTCTCTGTCGAAGTACCATTCTAGTCATTTCAGGATGATCTTCAGTAATATTTTGCTTGCATGTGATAGTAATGATATTGTTTGCTAATTTCTACATTCTATTAGTTCACCTTTCTTCAGAATGAGAACAAATATGGATCTCTTGCCATCAGTCGGTCAGCGAGGCAATTTTCCCTCCAAATATTCTGGCATACACTGGTGAGCACATCTACAGCTGTATTTGTCAATTGAAACATGTCAATTGCTAACCCACTGAATCCTAGGGTCTTATTTTTTGCCAGTGCCTTCAGAGTAGCTTGAACTTCTTCCTTCATTACCATGAGCACTCTCTCTCTCATCATTAGCTCTTGATCATATGCTACTTCCTGAAATACTTCGATGTTAACCAATTCTGACATCCATTTTGGTGATTTATTTCTACTTTTCGTAACGACTTTTTGCTCTTTTTAGGGATGATAGCCTTGATGTCATCGCACAACTAACCTGTTCTTTAATCATCGGTGTTCATTGAACGCACCAAACATATTCTTAAGATGATGTTTAAGATATTTTAAAAATTGGCCACATGCCCAAAGTATGTGATGTTTTATTTTTAATTCTATTATTATTTTAGGTTTTAGCGACCTCTCCAGAATGATGATTAAAAGCAACGATGTCAGTCTAGAGACTAAACTGTACCTAATCCAGGCTATGGTCTTCTAATTTACTTGTTATACTTTAGAAAGATGAACAATGACTAAGAATGACAGAAGAAGAATTGATGTCTTTGAATTGTGGTGCTGGAGAAGAGTCTTGAACATACCATGGACTGTCAAGAAAACAAAGAACTCTGTCGTGGAGAGGGCAAAACCAAGTCTTTCTTTGGAGGCTAGGATCAAGTTCCATCTCACATACTTTGAACACATGGCCAGGAGAGAGACCAGTCCTTGGAGAAGGGTGGAGTAACAGTGCAGAAGATCCCGGATGAGATGGATTGATACGGTATCTGGGGCAATGGGAGTTGGTGTGTCATAATTAGTGAGACTTGTTCAGGACAGGGCAGGGTTCATAGCTGCTGTACATAGGGTTGCTATAGGTTGCAGGTAACTCAACGACACATAACAACTCTTAAAAGATTTAGGGGGGATAAGCATCTGATATTGGATCATCATTGTTTTTCATCTAAGCAATTGCCACAATTTCCCACATCAGGCTTTTATGGGTGGAGCTATCTTTGTTATCCAGCAGATAACAGAATTATCAGAATAAGAGGATATCTGAATAACAGGATATCAGAAATACCATAGGTGGAAAACTATAACAAAACAAAAAAAAATATTCTTCCACAATTTGGGAGACCAGAAATCCAAATTCAGAGTATAAGTTCTAGGGGAAGGCTTTCTTTGTTGGCTTTAAATAAAGTTCCTGTCTCCTTTCAATATTTATGGACCTCGTGTTCCTTGGAGAGCTCCATATGTCTTGGCCGTCTCCTCTGTTGAGGAGGTTCCTGGCTTAAGAACTTGAGCCCAAAGTATGCACTTTGTTCTTGGCTCTTTTTCTTGGTGAGATTGTGGTTCCTTTCTCTTTGTGTGCTTTTCTGTCCTTTATCTCTTGTAAAAAGTGTTTAGACCATATCTCAGGGAAACTCTATTTAGGACCTATAGCCATTTAGGACTCCATATAGGGCTGTAGCAAGGAGTATTGTATTCCACCCTAATTCTTTTACAACAGATAGGCTTAGGAGCTTATGGAAAGTCATTACACAGAAGCTAAACTCCACCATTACATCCAAAACACTGAAAATCATCACTCAGCTAAGTAAACATATATTTTTGAGGGAAACACAGGGGAGCTACAAAGCAATACAGGCTACAAATGTCCAAGGGAAAAACTTTCTCTACCAGTGCTGGAGGAACCCCCTTGTCTCTTTCCACATTTCTATATAGATCCAGGTTTCCTTGGTGATCTCTACGGATCTTGGAGTCAATTATTTTCTGGATCTAAGGGGTTTGCCATGTATGGACCCTGGGTCCAAAGAACATGCTCAGACATTGGTTTTCTTTGTAAGTGGTGCTTTGCTGTCTTCCTGTCTGCCTTTCTTCTCTCTCCTTTTATCTCATATAAAAGTCTGTAGCTCACACTCTGGGAAAAATCCCCATAGACAAGATCATGGCAGTGATTGCATTCACCCTTAATCTTTAATACGGAAATTGATATCTAAGTTCATGAAATATCATTAAATAACTCTACATTACAGCATTATGTCCAAAATACTAAGAACTATGGCCCACGTAAACACACATTTAAGTTGGATATATTTAGATCAATATCAAGGGAATGAGTGGGGAGATGGGACTGAGACATCCCTGGTATTATAGGTTCCTCCATCTGGGAATCCTTGCCTCTGCATCTGTGGGGCCATCCGGAGGCCAAACAGGACAAGAGACTTTAGTATACAGAACTGCAAACAGAGGAAAGCATTTTTTTTAGCTCTCTGTGACTTGAAAGCTTCTGCATACTCGCTGCCTGAGCTGGCACCTGATCTCCTGCACACCAGAGATAAAGGAAGACACTAAGATGCAAGAAAAAAGGTGAGGGAGGTGAGGCTCTTTGCGAGAGTGAGCACTCTCCATTGTTTGCGGGGAGATGAGACTGAGGCATCCTGGGGTGATAGGTCCCTCCATCTGGAGGTCCTTGTGTCTGTGGCTGTGAGGCTAACACAGGGGCCAAACAGGACTTTAGTATACAGAATTTCAAGCAGAGGAAATAATTTTCTTTTTTGGGGGGGGGTGGGGGAGGGAGGGAGAGAAAGAGAGAAACTGACTTGAGACCCCCTGAACCAAAGCTGCTTTAGCTGGCAGCCCTGGTCTCTAATCTCTTGACACTGCAGAGACAAAGGAAAAAACTAAGCTCCAGAAAAAAGGTGTATGAGAAACTGCTTGAGTAGAGCTCCTGGTCTCACACCACTCAGCCATTTTATACATGAAGGAAGCCTATACAGTTTTTGTCAGAGAACTAAATCAAGGCGAGATTCCTACAGGGCTGCCATGGAGAACAGAGAGAACCACAAGGACTTTAGGAGAGGCAAATTTTCCCAAAAAGACTTACAGTAAAATGAGTAGCTTTCCCCATAGACTGAACATTATAACTTGGCAACTAATGAATAACATTATAAAGACAAGAATCATGACCAGCTTTTGCAGACACAATGGAAATAACTTAACACATAAAAAAAACCCAAACCCTCCAAATACTGTTGAGAAAGCAGCAGGCAGCTTCAAACACTGTGAAAAAATAAATTAAGACTTCTCAAAAAAAGTATAGAATATTACAGACATCGTGAATACCCCAGAGTCAAGAAAGCAGATGATATATGTTGATATGGAGACATTTAAACTGTGAACGAAAGTACAAATGGTGGAAGAAACAATGGAAGCAACAAATAAATGAAATAACCTAGAGGTAGAGAAACAGAAAAAAAATCTTGATGAAGAGTTATTTGAACAGCTGCAGAAGAAGGTACAAATGGTGGAAGAAACAATGGAAACCATTAAGAAAGCATTCCAAAGACACAGAGCCAGAAGAAATATATTAATGAGACAAAACTTGTACAAGTATAGAAGAAAATGCAGAAATGGAAGAAAGAATTGGAACTATAGATAAAGAGGCTGTTGTTGTTGTTATGTGCCATCAAATCACCTATACTCACAGAGACCCTATATATAACAGCTCTGAAGCCTGCCCTGTTCCAAGCCAGCTTCACTGACTCCAATGCACCTACTCCCATTGCTCTAGTTACTGTATCAACCCATCGCATCCAAAGTCTTCCTATCCTTCTCTGTCCCGCCACCTTCTGAGCATGATGCCCTTCTCCAAGGATCAGTTCCTCCTAGCCACACGCCCAAAGCACGTGAGACAGACCTTCAAAATCCTAGCCTCCAAAGAGAAACTTGATTTCATCCTTTCTTGTCTGTCCATGTTTTGTTCAAGACTCTACTCTAGCACCAAACTCAAAGGCATCAATTCTTATTCTATCCTCCTTAGTAATTTTCCAGCTCTCTGATGCATAGCAAGTAATTACAAAGACCATTGACTATATAGGGTACACCTTAGTCTCTAGACTGGCATCATTTTGTCATCTGCATAACATAGGTTGTTGATGAGTCTTCCTCCAATCCTGATGCCACATTCTTCCTCATAAAGCCCAGCCTCCTAAATTATCTGTTGTGCATATAGATTGAAAAGGTATGGAGATAGGTACAGGAACTTAAAAAGTCATCACAAGATAGAGAGGGTGTGGCCAACATAGAAATAGCAGAAAGGCATAACAAATAGAATCCAGAATGGCAGAAGTGTCCAGCACACTTGAAGGACAAAAAAGTAGAATAGAAGAGATGGAGTGGACTCAGTGAGCTGGAAGACAAGATCTACAACAGACACACACTAGAAGAAAAATCAGAAATGAGACATAAAGAAAATGAAGAAACATTAGAATCACGTGGAATTGCATCAAAAGTAACACCATACATATAAATGGAATTCCAGAATATGAGAGGGATAGGGAAATCACTGAGAAAATTGTGGAACAAGTATTAGAAGAAAAATTCCCAAGTGTTATGAAGAACAAGGAAATCCACATTCAGGAAGCACAGAAAACACCAAATAGATTAGACTAAAAAAAGGAAAACATAAAGACATTTCATAGTCAAATTGTACAAAATGAAAGATAAGGATAGAATACTGAAAGCAGCATGAGAAAAACAGAGTCACCTAAAAAGGAAAAGCAATTATACTATGTTCTGATTTTTCAGCAGAAACCTTATGAGCAAAAGAAAATGGGATACAGAAAGTTGAAAGAAAATAATTGCCAACTAAGGATCCTGTACTCAGCAAAGCTCTCCATCAAATATGAAGAAGAAATAGCATCCTTTGCACAAAAGAAAGAACTTAAGCAATTTGTGAAAACAAGAGCAAATCTACAAGAACTATTAAGCAAAGTCCTTTGCACAGAGACATCAAAGGAAAGTGGATGGACCATAGTAATAGGCAAACAACAACAACAACAAAAAAGAAACACAGCAAAATGGCAATGATAAAACTTGGCTTGTCAATAATCACACTTAATCTGAATTAACTAAATGGATCAATCAGGAGAAAAAGAGTAGCAGAATGGATTAAAAAACATAAAGCCCATCAATATGTTGTCTACAAGAGACATATCTAATAAATGAAGAGAAAGAGAATAAAAATTAAAGGTTGGTGGGGAGGGGTGGAATATATCAAGCAAATGGCATCCACGGAAAAGCAAGAGTGACACTACTAATCTCTAATAAAATAGACTTTATAATGAAAATCACCATTAAAAAATAAGGAAAGGCACTATATAATGATTAAAGTACAGTAGATCAAGAAGACATGACATTGGTCAACATCTATGTACTGTATGAAAGATACGCTAAATGCATAAAACAACTGTTAACAGAATAAGAAAGAAACAGACAGTACCACAATAGTGGTAGCAGACTTTAACACACCACTCTCTCCAAAGGATAGGTCAATACTCAAAAGAAACTTAACAAAGATGCAGGAGGCTAAACTACACAGTCAGCCAACTCTACGTTGGATGTATTCCAAGCACTGCACTCAACTAAAGCTCAATCCAAGCAAGCCTTGACAAATTAAGAAACATTGAAATAACACAAAGTATCTCCTTAGACCACAATTCCATAAAAATAGAAATTAACCACAAGAGGATAAAGCTTATAAACTCACCAACATGGAAGCCAAAACACTATTGGGTTATAGAAGAAATAAAGAATGAAATAAAATAGTTCCTTGAAACAAATGATAATGAAAATACAGCACACCAAAACCTCTGGGTTGCATACAAGGCAGTCCTCAGGGGGCAGTTCATAGCAACAGGCAAACACATACAAAACAAAGAAAGAAGCAAAATCAATGATCTAATTGAACACCATCATCAAATAGAAAAAGAACAACAATCTAACCCCACAGCCTCTAGAATGAAGGAAATTATAAGGATAAGAGCTGAAATCAATGAGCTAGAAAACAGAAAATAAACTGAAATCATCAATAAAACCAGGAGCTGTTTTTTCAAAAGGGTCAATAAAATTGACAAACCATTGGCAAACGTAACAAAAAAAAAAAAAAAGGAAGACACAAATAACTTAATTAAGGAATGGTAGAGGTGACATCACAACAAAACCTGAGGAAATTAAATCTATATCAGATTATGAAAAGCTATACTCTGATAAACTTGAAGACTTAAAGGAAATGGACAAATTCTTTGAAACTCATGCCATACTCAGATTGACACGATCAGATGTAGAACACTTGAACAGACCCATCAACAAAAAAGAAATTGAACAGGTCATAAAAAAACTCCCTCACATACACAAAAAGCCCTGGATCAGATGGCTTCAAGCTGAATTCTACCAAACATTCAGAAAAGATTTATCACCAATTCTACTTAAATTATTTCAATATAAAAAAAAAGAAGGAACACTCTCAGAGACATTCTATGAAACAAGCATAACCGTAATATCAAAACAAGGCAAAGATATTACCAAAATAATAAAACTATAGACCTATATCTCTCATAATCATAGACACAAAAATCCTTAACAAAATCCTAGCTCATAGAATCCAAAAGCACATAAAAAAAAAAGAATTCGTCATGACCAAGAGATTCATACCTTGTACACAAGGATGGTTCAACATAAGAGAAGCAATCAATGTAATTCACCACATTAACAAAGCAAATAACAAGAACCAAATGATCCTAGAAATTGATGCGGAAAAGGCATTTAACAAAATCCTACCCTGTTCCTGATTAAGACAGCAAAATTGGAATAGAAGGGAATTTCCTCAACATAGTGGAAAGTATATATGCAAAACCAAGAGCCAATATCATTCTCAATGGAGAAAGACTAAAAGCAATTTTCCTTGTGAACAGGGACTAGTAAGCATCCTCACTGTCACCACTTTTATTCAATATTGTATTGGAAGTAGTTGCCAGGGCAATACAACAAGAGAAGGAAATAAAAGGCATCCTGATTGGCAAAGAGATGGTTAAACTGTTGCTACATGCAGATGATATATGACAGTGTAATCTTTCAGATTTCTTTGCACAGCCTGGTGAGCATGTCCAAGGTTGATGGATAATTGATATTCCACAATTCCTGGGGCCTTATATTACTAATGTCTTCAATGCAGCTTGAACGTCTTTCTTCATTACCATTGGATTTTTATTACACGTTACTTTCTGAAATGGTTCTGTTTCAACTATTTTTGGTGCAATGATTCTATGTATTCCCTCCGTCTTCTTTTGCCTATTCCTGAATTACTCAGTATTTTGCCCATGCCATCTTTGAATATTGCAACTCAAGGCTTGAATTTGTTCTTTAGTTATTTCAGCTTGGGAAATATCATGTGAGACCTTACTTTTTTATTTTTTTTACTCTATCTTTTTTCACATCTTGTTATAATCATTTGCTTTGTCTTCTCAAGCTGTTCTTCAAAATCTTCTGTTCAGCTCTCATCAATAACCTGCATTATGCAGATGACAGAGCCTTACTTGCTGAAAGTACGGAGATCTTAAAACATTATACTAAAGCTCAAGGACTATAGTCTTCAATATGAATTCTGTTCTATTATTGCTGCTGTTATGTGCTGTCAAATTGTATGCAACTCATAGCAACTCTATTTATAACAGCCTTAAACCCTGCTCTATCCTGTGCCAATCTTATTGTCTCTGACACAACTATCCCCCATTTCCCCAGTCACTGAATCAATCCAGCTAATTGAGGGTCTTCCTCTCCTGTGCTGTTACGCTCCCAAGCATGATGTCTCTTTCCAAAGACTGGTCCCTCCTTGCATCATATCAAAGTATGTCAGATGAAGCTTCAGAATCTTTGCCTCCAAGCAGCCGCCTGGTCTCACACTCTCTAGGATGAACCCATTTGTTACCCTAGCAGTACATGGTATGTTCAATACTCCTCTCCAACACCACAGCTCAAAAGCATCAATTCTCCCATCTATCATTCCTAGTCATTGTCCAGCTCTCTGATGCATAGCAAGTAATTGCTAAGACTATGGCCTGTATCAGGCACACCTTAGTCTTCAGGCCAACACTGTTGCTCTTTAGAACTTTGGAGAGGTCTCTGACAGCAGACTTTCCCCAGTACAATTTGTCTTTTAATTTCCTGGCTACTGGTACCAAGAGCACTGATTGTGTAGCCAAGCAAACAAAATCTCTTAATAATCTCAGTCTCTTCACTATCTATTATGATGCTGCCAATCAGCCCAGTGGTGAGAAACTTTGTTTTGTTGATGTTAAGCTTCAATCCATATTGAAGGCTACAGTCCTTGACATTCTGTAGCAAATGCTTCAGGTTCTCCTATGTTTGAGCTCAGGTGGCCTAGTGACAAGAAGCTGCACTGCAATTTTGAAGGCACGCAATTTCGCCACCAGCTGCTCCATGGGAGAAGGATAGGCAATCTTCTGCTGTGCTACTAACTGCCTCTGAAAACTCGCTGGAGTTTCATTCCAATATTAAGAAATAAAAAATCCTCACCACCAGGAAATCAACAACATCATGATAGATGGAGAAAATATTGAAATTGGCAACAGTTTAATCTTACTTAGATCCACAATCAACACCCATGGTGATAGTAGTCAAGAGATCAACAGATGTGTTGCATTGGAAAAATCTGCTGTCAAGAACCTTTCCAAGGGGCAATAGGGAGGAAAATGTGCAACAATGAATGAATGAAAATCCAAGTTTCCTGCAAACTTTTGATAAAATATCAATTTTTTTTAAAAGTCCAAATGGGGAAGAAGAGGTGTAGGGAGAGATTACAGAGGGGTGAAAATGATAACAGAGTATAATAAGGGGGATGTGGTGAGGGAATTAGGAAAGATCCAGTATGGGATAGTAGATTAATAGATTAATTTTATAAGACACCATGTACATGAAGTGGTCATTTGAAATACAATGACAATATAAAAATATGGGAAATGCAATGTACATAAATGATACACCGTGTGTACGAGTTTTGTATGTAGACCAATATAAAATAAAAATGAAATAGAGAAGGGGGAACCCCTCTAAAGTGCTAATGAGCAAAGATGTCACTTTAAAGACTAAGGTTCATATGATCCAAGGCATGAATCTCTCAATTGCTTGCTATGCATCTGAAAATTAGACAATGGCTAAAGAGGACAGAGTAAGAACCAATGCTTTTTGAGCTGTGGTATTGGAGAAGAATACGGAATATCCCATGGACGTGGTTCTCTTCATCAAAAGAACAAACAAATATGTTTTGGAGAAAGTGCGGTCAGGGTGCTGCCCGGAGACAAGGATGGTAAACTGTCTCACATATTTTGGACATGTTGTTAGAAGGGGCTGGTTCTTGGAGAAAGACATCATGATTGGAAAGGTGGAGGGTAAGTGGAAAAGGAGACCCTCTAGAGTGTGGATTGACACAGTGACTCTGTTGTTGTTGTTATGTGCCGTTGAGTCGCGTGCGACTCATAGCGGCCCTGTGTACAACAGCCCTAAACTCTGCTCTGTCCTGTGCCAATCGCACTGTCTCTGACACTCCCATCCCAATTATTCCAGTCACTGAATCAATCCACCTCATAGAGGGCCTTCTTCTCCTGCGCCGTCCCTCCACCCTCCCAAGCATGATGTCCTTTTCCAAGGACCGGTCTCTCCTCACAACATGTCCAAAGTATGTTAGACAGAGCCTCAGAATCCTTGCCTCCAAGGAGCCACCCGGTTTAACCCTTTCCAGGACAAATCTGTTTGTTTTCCTAGCAGTCCATGGTATTCTCAATACTCTTCTCCAGCACCACAGCTCAAGGGCATCAATTCTCCTTCTATCCCCCTTGGTCATTGTCCAACTCTCTGATGCATAATAAGTGATTGCGAAGACCATGGCCTATATCAAACGCACCTTAGTTTCCAGGGAGACACCATTCCTCTTCAGTACTCTGGAGAGGTCCCTAACAGCAGACTTTCCCATGGCAATGCGCCTTTTAATTTCCTGGCTACTGGTGCCAAGACTGTTGACTGTGGAGCCAAGCAAAACTGTGTACAATCTCAGTCTCTTCACCATCCATCCTGATGCTGCCAATTGATCCAGTGGTGAGAATCTTTGTCTTCTTGACATTGAGCCTCAATCCATATTGGAGGCTGCAGTCCTTGACCCTCTGCAGCAGGTGCTTCAGGTCCTCTTCATTTTCAGCAAGCAGGGTTGTGTCATCTGCATAATGCAGATTGTTGATAAATCGTCCCCCAATCTTGACCCACATTTCTCCTCATAGAGCCCAGTCTCCCGGATAATCTGTTCTTCATATAGATTGAAAAGGTATGGAGATAGGATGCATCCCTGGCATATGCCCTTCCCAATTTTGAACCATGCAGTGTTCCCTTGCTCTGTTCTGACGACTGCCTCCTGGTCCAAGTATAGGTTTCACATTAGCACGATCAAGTGTTCTGGGATTCCCATTCTTCTCAGAGTCAGCCACAGTTTGTTATGATCCACACAGTCAAATGCCTTTGCATAGTCAATGAAACACAGATAGACATTCCTCTGGTATTCTCTGCTTTCAGCTAAGATCCATGTAACATCGGCTACAATATCCCTAGTACCACGACCCCTTCTAAACCCAGCCTGGACTTCTGGTAGTTCTCTGCTGGTGTGCTGAATGGATATATCAAAGATAATGAAACAGGCTCAGGATAGGACAAGGTTCAGATCTGTTATTCAAAGGATCTCTGACTATTAGTTGACTCAATGATACATAACAACAACATGCTTTTTGTGGAAAACCAACACTATTAAAAAGAAACAAACAACAAATAGAATATCGTGAACTCAAGGAAGCACAGCTAACACAATAGGAAGAGGACTTCAAAATGAGTATGGTTAATATCCTCAGATTATGAATGGTTAGAAGCACATCCAAAGAAGGATAAGAATATGTGATGGAGAAAAACTATGGAAAGAATTTTTATTTTAAAAATCTTTGAAATGAAAACCCCATATATATTTTTTTTTAAAATCAGTAAGATTTTTTTAAATTGCAGTAGAGTTCACTGATTTCTGGGGAACCAATGTGTATCACAGGAGAAGAGTACTTGACACGTAATTTTTCATAAGAATGTCTATTTGTGCTTTATTGACTACTCAAAGGCATTTGACTATGTGGATCATAACAGATTATGGCTAACAATGAGAAGAATGGGAAATCCAGAACACTTGATTGTGCTTGTGTGAAGTCTATCCCTATCAACAGAGCAAAGGAAAACTATGTGGTTTAAAATTAGGGAGTGTATCAGGGTTGTATTCTCTCTACATACTTGCTCAAACTGTAGCTGAGCAAATTATTTAAGAAGCTGGACCCTATGAAGAAAACTGTGGCATGCAAAAGATACAATGTTTGTCAGATGATACAGCCTTGCTTGCTGGAAGTGAGGAGAACTTGAAGCATTTCCTGCAGAAGGTTAAGCACTGTAGCCTTCAATATAGATTGCATCTCAAAGCAAAGAAAGTGAAAATCCTCACTACTGAATTGATATGTCCATGATGGACAGAGAAAGGATTGAGACTGGCAATGATTTCATCTTACTTCGATCCATGATCCATAAGCAATACACTTGGTACCAGCAGTCAGGAGATCAGGGGATGTATTGCACCGGGAAAGTCTGTAGTCAAAGACGTCTCTAAATTATTGAGGAGTGATGATGTCCGTTTGAGGACTAGGTGTGCCTCATTATGTCCATGGCCTTTTTGGTCACTTGTTATGCATCTGAGCTGGAATAAGAATGACAGAAGAAGAATTGATGTCATTGAACTGTGGTCAAACAAGTAAGTCTTGTAGAAGGTGCAGCCAGAGTTCTTCTTGAAATAAAAAATGATGAAGCTTCATCTCGCATACATCTTGACACATTGCTAGGAGAGGTTATTCCTTCAAGAGCAGTATCATGCTTGGGAAGGTGAGGGGTGGCAATAAAAAGAAAGACCCTGAACCAGGTGGGTTGATACTGTGACTGTGGCAATGGGCTTGAGTTTGCCAGGATTGTGAGGATGGAACGAGTTAGGACAGGGGTCAGATTGGTTGTTCATAGAATCACAGCAATAATCTTTCAGAAGTAGATCACCAGGCCTTTCTCCTGAGATGCTTCTGGGTGCATTCAAATCACCCCCTTCCAGGTAGCAGCTGAGCATGTTAAGTGCTTGCACCAATTAGTGACTAAAAACTCATTGTTGTCTGCCACTGACTCAAAGTCTACTCAGAATTGCCTGGGAGGAAAATGTCCATCATTTTTCTGTGAAGTAGCTGGTGATTAGAACCTCATATATTTGTGTTGGTAGTGCAATTCATTACCACTAGCAAATGTATATTTGTGCTTTTTGGATTGTGTAAAGGCATTTGACTGGGTAGCTTTTGACAAATTGTGGCTAACATTGAGAAGAATGGGAATCTCAGAACACTTAATTGTGCTGATATAAAACCTATACCTAGACTAGAGGGTGATGTGTGAACAGAGCAAAAGAATATTATATGGTTTACAATTAAGAAGGTATGGAGAACTTGAAGTACCTGTTGCAGAGGGTCAAAGACTATAGCCTTCAATATGGATTACATTTCTACATTGAGAAAACAGAAATTCTCACCATTGAACTGACAGGCAACATCATGATAGCTGGAGAAAGGAATGAAATTGTCAATGACTTCATCTTACTTGGATCCACAATCAATGTCCTTGGTACCAGCAGTCAGGAGATCAAGAAATGTATTGCACTGGGAACGTCTGCCATCAGAGACATCTCCAATTTAGAGGCGTAATGAAGCCAGTTTGAAGACTAAAGTATGCCTGATTCAGGCCAGGACATTTTCCTTTATTTAAAGAATTGATGCCTTTAAGCTGAGATGTTAGAGGAAAGTACAGAATGTCATATGGTCTGAAAAAAGCCCCCCACAAACAAACAAACAAACAAAACCCCACAAACAAATGAACAAAAAACCCCACAACCAAAAAACAAACAAACAAAAACCCCAAGCCACACACACACAAAAAATCCACATAAAACAAACAAACAAGCAAACAAAAACCCCAAACAGCTATGACTTAGAGAAAGTACAGCCAGAGTGCTCCTTGAAGGCAAAGGTGACTAAGCTTCATTGTACATACTTTGGATATATTGTTTTGGAGAAGCTATTCCTTGGAGAAGGGTATCATGCTTGGAAAGGTGGAGAATCAGTGGAAAGGAGGATGACTTTTTGAGATATGGATTGACCAAGTGACTGCAGTAATGGGCTCAAGTATGTCAGAAATGATGAAGAGTTGGATTCAACTCAATGAATTTTAACAACCACCTATCAGAGTCAGTCAATTGTTGTTGAGTATGACTTATATCGACTTCATGAATAGATCTTAACCCTTTCCTTTCCTGCACCATCCTCACAACCTCTGACACACTCAAGCACAACTGTGACAGAAGAGAGTAGATTAGTGATCTGGAAGATGTTACTGAAGTAGTCTCTTATGCTATTGCACAAAGGAAAAGCAAATGAGCACTATTACTTGGAAGACAAGAATCACAGAGAGGGGAAAAAAAGGAATCACAGATAAATAGAAAGTCTAATATTTCTTGAATTGGAATCCCACAAGAAGGCAATAGAGACATAGGAATTAAAGGCTAGAATCCTCCAGAACATTAGTTCTCATATTAAAGAACCCACTAAATGTTGAGAATGAAAACAAACCAAAAAACTCTTCATCTGACATGTAGTAGTTAAGAAAAGAAGAGGGAACATGCTAAAATCAGAAAGAGAAGGCAAGTAACCTATATACAAGTAAGAATTAAATGTCCTTTTATCAGCCACTTTGCCTAGAAGGAGAAAATGGAATTATATCATTAAAGTTTTGAGGAAAGTATCTTTTAGGGTTTCAGTTTCTATCTTCCGTTCAATATTAAGAATAAGTTAAAGATAGATCTTGAACTTAGGGAGTTCTGGTGACGTAGTCTGTAGGGAATGTGCAGTTAACTCAAAGGCCTTGCCTCTCTGGCACCTGGAATTCACCAGAGATTCTCAGGAAAAAGATGGGCAATCTCCTCCCACATGATTAACAACCCAATTTGATGAACATGAGAAGGGGGGCGGGAGAAGAGTAAACTAAATACATATTGAGACCTGCAAAAACTAAGAAACTTAACCATCTACAAATCAGTTCTGAAGAAAATATTCTACAGTCAGACTAGAAATGAATCTTACAAGAAACAATGAGCTCCAAGATAAGAATGTGTACAAAGAAATGAATTTAAAAGCACTTTCTGTCCATGTAACTATTAATTTTGAATTGTTTTAAGATTTTGATTTTCATTTGTAACTGAAAGAAAAATGAGGCATAGAGAGAAAAACTAACTACTTCGGCTCAGAGCCAAAACTTTTAATCCTCTGTTTTGAAGACCTTTATTCTAGTGCTTACTAATAGAACAATTGCTTAAATTGCTTGTTGCATGAATGAATGAATGGAGTAGTATGGTCAAGATAAAGCCTTTCCCAAGAATTAGCATTTTCATTAGTATAAAATCTACCACCTCTTCTATGAATCCACTACCACCATGAGGTTAGACACAGGGAGACTGGAGATTTTGCTGTCAAACTATCCTGGAGACAAGTTTGGATTGTGTTCCTTCCAAGGATTTCTGGGAAAGATGCCTCCTATCTGGCAGTTCTGCCCCAAGGCCTGTGGCCAAGAACTCTTTGAACAAATAGTCTGCTGCTTGGTGAGGGAGGCAGGGTGGATAACTGTGTGTCTGGGAGCATAAGCTTCCTGTTTACCGCGTGCCAGATGGGACATTCTTTTGCTTATTCCAAATCAGGTCTAGATACTTTAAAACACAAATAGACCATCCTAAGAGCAAACCTAATTTCTTTCCTCATTGGAGAGAAAAAAAAATGAGTTAAAAATAAAGATCTCTGATGTTCCAAACATTAAGATTCACTGAAGAAATCAATACCTGAAAACTAGAATTGCTGGGTGTTCCTGGGTGGCACAGTTATTTGATTGGCTACTAACTCAGGTTAATTGTTTAAACTTACCCAGAAATGCCTGGGAAGAAAGACTTGGCAATCTGCTTCTTTTAGAATCACAGCCTTAAAAACCACGTGGAGAAGTTCTGCTGTGGTGCCCATGAGCTGAAGCTGCTTCCACGGAACTAGTGTTTTCGTTATTGTTTCTAGCTGACATTGAGCAGGTCCCCAACTTACAGATGACCTCATGAAAAATGGATTGTACTGTAGTGATGCTTGGGTTTTTGTTGGCTGATTTTTGGAACAGATCACAAAGCTTTTCTTTCTCATTTATCTTAGTTTGAAAAGTCAGCTGGAATCTGAAAAACTCAGCATCATAGCAACAAGAAGCCAGGATTCACTTAAATATCACGAATTCAGATGGTGAGGAACTACAGGAAATCATGTAATTGCATTTTCCAATGTTAGATGGAAGGGGATAAGGTGAAAGCAAACTATATTCTTGAATTCCCAGTAAAGAGCACCATATTTTAGAAATTGTGCTGTGAAATCTTGAATATCTGAACTAATTTATAGCAATAGCTTACAAGGTAAGACAAAGAGAATATCAGAGTTTGTTGATTAACTGCTCTTGTGAGTGGACTGTACCACCTTTCTTTCTGGAAAGAATTTCATGGTTTTTAATTTATCCCTTGAAAGAATTCTGGCACTATGGTCTTTAGGGTTCTTGTGTTTGCACCATTGAGTCAGAACCAATTCATAGCTGACCCCCTCGCTGGTTTCCAGAGGCAGTTAATTGTGCAGGAGGAGATTGTCCATCTTTATCCTACGGAGCAGCTGCTGGGTTTATTCATCAGTCCTTTGCATTGACAATGCCATTCCTTACCACTAAACCACCAGAGACCCCTAATAAGTCTAAAATTCACCTTAGTGTGCCTGAAACAGTTTCCTAATTTCCTTTTGCCGCTCTTATTGATTTACTCGTGTTAAATTACCCAGTCATTCCCTTTAATAAGAATGTTTTACAGATCAGCTGCTATTTTAAAACCACAATCTAGTATTCTGAGGCTGTTTGGTGCTATGGAATTGGTTCAGACTCATAGTAACTTTGTACTAGCACAACAGAAGAAAACACTGCCCGGTCCTGCACCGTCAGGGCTCACAATACTCACAATTACTCAGTATTTAAAGCCACTGCTGCAGCCCTCTTGAGGGTCTTCCTATTTTTCACGAATCTTCTACTTTACCAAACAAAAGACGTTCTTCTCCAAATTAAAATATCCAAAATACATGGGCCAAGTCTTTGCATTCTAACTTCTAAAGAACATCCTGGTTATACTTCTTTAAAGTTGATGAATTCATACTTCTGGAAGTCCACAGTATATTTGGTATTCTTTGCCAGCATCTTAATTGAAAGGCATCCATTCTTTTCTGTCTAATTCATTGTCTGGTTTTTACTCACATATGAGATGATTGCAAATACCATGGATTGGGTCAGCTTCTCAGTAGAAAACCACTGTTCTACACCTGCTGTGGGAGAAACAAATTCTGGAGACAGGGTTTAGAATAGAAAAGTTGATGATTTATAATTGTTGTTAGTGCCTTGGAGTAACCCTATAGCAGCCCTGTGAACAATAGATCCAAATGCTGCCCTATCTTGAGCCATTGTCATTAACTCACACATACTTGAGCCCATTGCTACAGTCATCCTGTCAGTTCATCTGGTTGAGGTCTCCCTCTCCTTTGCTGACGTTTTCCAAGCATGCTGTCCCTCTCCAAGGAAAAGCCCCTCCCAACAGCAAGCATGAAGTATATGATATATACCAATATATAGGAGACTATCCAAATCTATCTCAAAGTAAGGAAGTTTGAGGAATTAGTTAAAGGTTAAGAAGTTGGTTGTTTATTTAGCACTTTAAGTGGGGGGAAAGTAGAGAGATTATGCAAATCAGGAGGCTTGAAAACTGACCTGCAAGGTGATATCTAACTAGGTGCTTAATCATGTAGTGTATATGCTGTGGTCTTCTCTTTGTCATTGCTCCCTTGAAGTGTATATTGTGGTCACTCTTCTTGCTTCTTCATATGCAAGATGCCCAAAATCTTTTAGACTACTAAAATGGATTATTAGCAAAGTAAAAAGTCATTGCTCTTTGTCATTGCTCCCTTGAAGTGTATATTGTGGTCACTCTTCTTGCTTCCTCATATGCAAGGTGCCCAAAATCTTCTTTTAGACTACTAAAACGGATTATTAGCAAAGTCAAAAGTCATTAGGAAATGGGACTTCCTGCATTAGATGAACACTGGGTTTCTTTATATGAACGGTGTGGTTGTTTTGTTGTTATTATGTGCCACGCGATTCATAGTGGCCCTGTGTGCATTAGCTCAGAACCCTGCCCTATCCTGAGCCAATCTCATCATCTCCAAAGACCTAATCCCATTTTTCCAGTCACTAAATTAATCCATCTCATCCTGGGCCTTCCTTTCCTATGGTATCCCTCCACCCTTCTAAGCACGATGTCCTTCTCCAAAGTACCTTCTGACCACGTGCCCAAAGTATCTGAAATAGAGCCTCAAAATCCTTGTCTCTAGGGAGCAGCCTGTTTTTACACTTTCCAGGATAGATCTGTTTGTTCTCCTGGTGGTCTACAATACGTTCAACACTCTTCTTCAGCACCACAACTTAAAGGCATCAGTCTTTCTTCTATCATCTGTAGGTATATTCCAGCTCTTGGATGCTCAGTAAATAATTATGAAGACCATAATCTGGATCAGGTGCACCTAAGTCTCCAGAATGACATTGTTGCTCTTCAGTACTCAAAAGAGGTCACTGACAGCAGACTGTCCCTGTGCAATTTGTCTTTTGATTTCCTAATTGCTGGTGCCAAGAGTGTTGATTGTGGAACCAAGCAAGCTGAAGTTATCAACAACTTCAATTTCTTTCCATCCATCATGAAGCTGCTGATCAGCCCAGTGGTGAGAATCTTTGAACTGTCTTAAGGACAAAACGATTTTCCGGGAAAGAAAGGTAGTTATATTCACTACATCACCTAAAGACAAAAGCAAAATGAGAAAAGAGGAAAGTCTGTGATTCAAAGCAAACCTTCAGTTAAAGTTTTCCTTCCTAGTCAAGGAAAAGGTTGTCTTTGATACAAGGTCAGATACAATCATCAACATTTATCAAAGTTCATAGAGTTTCCGGAGGCATGTTATTTAGGAAGTGGATGCCACCCCTGCTTCCAAACCTTTTATGTTACTGTTGTTATGTGCCATTGAGTCACCTGTGATGTATAGCAATCATATGTAAAGCAGCTCTGAACCTTTCCTTGTACTGAGCTAGTCTTACCAATTCTGACACTCCAACCGTCATTGCCCCAGTTACTTCATCAATCCATCTCATCCAGGTTCTCGCTCTCCTGCACTGTCTGTCCACCCTTCCAAGCATGATGTCCTTCTCCAATGACTGATCTCCCCTGACCATGTGCCCAAAGTAAGTGAGGCAGAGTTTCAAAATCTTAGACTTCAAGGAGAGATTTGATTTCACCCTCTCCAAAACAAACATATTTGCTTTCTTGGCAGTCCATAGTATGTTCAAGACTCTTCTCCAGCACCACAACTTGAAGGCATCTATTCTTCTGTCATTCTTAATCATTGTCCAACTCTCTGAAGAGTAACAAGCTATTGAGAAAACCATGGCATGGATTAGGTGCACCTTTGTATCTAGACTGACATCGTTGCTCTTCAGCACTCTGGACAGGTCCATGACAGCAGATTTCCCCAATGCACTTCGTCTTTAGATTTTCCTGACTGTTGATGTTAAGAGTGCTGATTGTGGATCCGAGCAAGCTGTGATAGCTAACAAACTCAATCTTTTTTCTATGTAATATAGTGCTGCCAGTTGGCCCAGTGGTGAGAATATTTGTCTTCTTGATGTTGAACTTCAATCCATATTGAAGACTACCGTCCTTGATGTTTTGCAACAAGAGCTTCAGGTCTTTTGTTTCAGCAAGCTAGGTTGTGTCATCTGCATATCGTAGGTTGTTAATGAGAATTCCATCAATCCTGATGACACACTCCTTCTCATAAAGCCCTGCTTCCTGAATGATCTGTTTTATATACAGATTGAAATGGTATGGAGACAGGATGCATCCCTGATGCACTTCTTTCCTGATTTTGAACCATACAGTGTTTCCTTGCTCTATTTTGAGAACTGCTTCTTGGTTCCAAATATAGGTTTTGTATAAGCACGACAAAGTATTCTGAGATTCCCGTTTTCCTCAAGGTTAGCCACAATTTATTGTGATCCACACAGTGAAATGTCTTAGTGTAGTCAATGAAATACAGATAGATATTTTTTCTGGTACTCTCTGCTTTCTGCCAAGACCCATACGACATTGACAATAATGTCCCTAATGCCATGACCTCTTCTAAACCCAGCCTGTATTTCTGGTAGTTCTCTGTCCATGAACTGTTCAAGTCTTTTCTGGATAATCTTCAGAAGGATTTTGCTAGTGTGTGATATTAGTGATATTGTTTGATAATTTTCACACTCTATTGGGTCAACTTTTTTTGGAATGGGAATAAATATGGATCTGTTCCAATCAGTTGGCCTAGTAATTGTCCTCCAGATTTCTTGGCACAACTTGGTGAGCACATGCAGGGCAACAACTCTTTGCTGAAATATGTCAATTGGTATTCCATCAATTCCTGAGGCTTTATTTTTTGCCAAGACCTTCAGGGTAGACTGAACTTCCTCCTTCATCACCATTGCCTCTTGCTTACATGTTGTTTCTTGAAATTCTTCTGTGTCAGGAATTCTTTTTGGTACAAAGACTCTGTATACTCTTTCCATCTGCTTTTAATGCTTCTTTTTTTTTTACTTCTTTATTTTAATTGAGATTTTAATGAAAGGTTATAGAGAACTTGGATTTCCTTTCATTCATTGTTGCACATTTTCTTACCTACCCACTCCTCCACCCCCTGTTCGATTTTCTCTTTGAGAAAAAAAATAATTCAATTTTATGCAAACCTCCTCCCACCCCAGCCACTTTACTATGTAGTTCTTATTCTGGACTCTTGCCATGCAAATAATACCTAATCATAGATCCCTTTTAAACAGTTAAATCCCTGATGTGTTTCAATGCACTGTACATTATTTATCCCCTTTTTTCTTAGTTTCCCCACAAACTCCGTGTCAGTCCTGTTTTATAACAGTTAAATTATGCAGTATTTGTCCTTTTGTGATTAAGATATTTAATTCAAAATAATGTCCTCCAGGGTCATCCATTTATATATTTCATGAGTTCCTTGTTTTTAAATGCTGTGTACTATTCCATTATGTGAATATACCACAGTTTCTCTATCCATACATTTGTCGATGGGCCCTTGGATTGTTTCCAACTTTTTTGCTATAGTGAACAAAACAGAAATAAACATAGGTGTGCATATATCTGCTTCAGTGCAAGTTCCAGTCTCTTTAGGATATATTCCCAGTGGTGGAATTGCTGGGTCAAATGGTATTTCTATTTGCAACTTTTTGAGAAAGTGCCATACTGCCTTCCATAGTGGTTGCACCATTTTACACTCCCAC
>NW_006399911.1:218436-227014 GCF_000299155.1 Elephantulus edwardii | reverse complement strand
AGGGCCCCTTTGGCAGTAGGAAACACATAGACTATTATGGAGATTGATTTTGGAATTTAGATGCAGTCTTATTGATTGTGCTTGGCCGTATATGTTCATATCCTTGAAGATGTATCATGGGGGTGTTGCAACCTGCTTGCCGCTCTGTTGACTTTTGCTATTCTTGCTAGAGTGAGATGACATCTCATGGTTGCTTTGATTTGAATTTCTCTTAAAGCTAGGGATTTTGAACATTTCTTCATGTGTTTTTTGACCATCTGAAGTTCTTCTTTGGTGAAGTGTCTGTTTATATCCTGTGCCCATTTTGCAATTAGATTATTTATCTTGTGGTGCTTGACTATTTTATAAATTCTAGATATAAGTCCCTTATCAGGCATATCATTACCAAATATTTTTTCCCAGTCTGTGGTTTTTCATTTTACCCTACTGGAGAAGTTTTTGGATGTGTATAGGGATTTGACTCTTAAAAGATCTCATTCATCTATCTTATCCTTTCCTGATTGTAGTTTTTCAGGATGATTGGAAGACTCTTCATGTTGTGGATTAGAGTTCTTCCAAGCTTTTATCTAATGAAGTTTATAGTCCTTGGTTTTAGTCCTAGGTGCTTGATCCACTTTGAGTTGGTTCTTGTGTATGGCGTGAAGTGTGTGCTTTGCTTGTGTTTTCTGCAGATACTTTTCCAATTTTGCCAGCACCTTTTGTTGAAAAGGCTGTTGTTTCCCCACTTGACTAATCACATCTCCTTGTAAAAAAAATCAGTTGACTATAGGTAGATAGGTTGTTTTCTGAGTTCTCAATTCTATTCCAATGATCTATGTGTCTGTCATTATACTAATACCATACTGTCTTGACCACCATGGCAGTGTAGTAGGATTTGAAATCAGGGAGTGAGATGCCTCCTACTTTGTTGCTCTTTTTAAGGAGTACTTTGCTTATTCGGGGCCTCTTTCCATTGGGATTGCACTGAAAGCATAAATAGCTTTGGTAGTATTGTAATTTTTTTACATATTTGATGGGCAATTTTTCTGGGTATAGTATTCTTGGTTGACAGATGTATTCTTTGGGTGTTCAGTATATGCCATTCCACTGTCTTCTTGCTCTCATGGCTTCTGCTAAGAAATCAATACTTAATCTTATCTGCTCTCCCTTATAAGTTACTCTTTGTTTCTCCCTCACTGCTTTCAGAATTCTCTCCTTATCTTTGATTGTGGCAAATTTGACTATGATATGCCTTGGTGTTTTTCTTTTGAGGTCTATTCTATATGATGTTAGCTCAGCTTCTCAAATATATATTCCCTCATTCTTTATTATTCCTGGGATGTTTTCTTCTAGTAATTTTTCCACGATGTTTTTTTGTGCCTTTACTTGTTTCTTCCTGTTCTGGGATTCTGATGTTGTACCTATTACTGCTCTTGATGGTGTCCCACATTATTCATCAGTTTTCTTCTTTTTTCTTCCTTTTTGATATGATATTGTACACAGAAAACTCCAAGGACACAGCAAAAATGTGTTACAGCTAGTAGACCAATTTAATAGAGTAGCAGGGTACAAAATAAAAGATTGATATAAAAAAATTATTGGGATTCCTTTACAGTAATGAAGAGGACTCTAAGAAGGAAACCAAGAAAGCAAGAACATTTACAATAGCCAATCACAAACTGAGACACTTGGGAGTGAACCTAACTAGAGACACATAAGACCTATAGAAAGAAAACTTCAAAATCAGATGAAGAATCACTCTGAAGCATTGAACACTAATGATCGAAGACCAGATGAGTTGTGGGATTGACATCAAGGACATCATCCATGAAGAGAGTAAAAGGTCATGACAAAGACAGAGGAGAAAGAAAATATCAAAATGGATGTCAGAAGAGACTCTAAATATTGCACTAGAGCTTAGAGAAACCAAAAGCAAAGGGAAAACATGCCAAAGTAAAAGAGCTGAATAGGAGATTTCAAAGGGAAGCTCAAGGAGACAAAGCAAATTTTTATAATGGGATGTGCAGGGAGCTGGAATTGGAGAATAAAAAGTGAAGAACTCACTCTCTATGTCTCAAGATGAGATAACCGAAAAACAAAGTTAAACCCTGAGTTGCAATATTTAAAGATGCTATGGGCAATATGTTGAATGATCCAGGAAGCATAAAAATAAGATGGAAGGGAATTGTAAAATGGTCCAGCCACTAAGGAAGACAGTTTGACATTTCCCTAAAAAGTTGAACATAGAAATGCCTTATGACTCAGCTATTCCACTACTAGGAATATACCCCAAGGATATTGGAACTGAGACACAGAGATTTGTACAACAATGTTCATAGTAACATAATTTCCCATTGCAAGAACATGGAAACATCCCAAATGTCCAACCACACCAGAATGGATTGAGAAAATGTGGTACATTCTCACAATGGAATATTATGCTACTCAGAAGCAGCAATTTTGAAAAATACTATGTCTTTTGGGAGAGGCTGGAGAGCATTGTGCTGAATGAACTAACAGTCTCATAAGGGCAAATACTGCATAATACCATTACTGTAAAAGTAAAATGGGGAGAGGGAAGTGAAGGGTTGAGGATACATAGGGTTGAAGCTACTGGGATGCACAGTTTGGTGAGTGGAGGAAGGGCAGAGGAAGCAAATGGGAAGGATCTTGGTAAAAAGATAGGGTAATGATGGGCACAGTCCAATGGTGTTTGATTTTATTAAATATAATGTATGAGAATGAATGTATGAAATACAATGTGAATGAATAATAATGTGAAACAGAATGTATATAAACTTTGTAAGCAAACCAATTAAAAAAGAATGTAAAACAGAATGTATATGAATGGTTGTATGAAACACAATGTAAATGAAAGATTATATAAAACAATGTATATCAACAAAATATAATGTAAAAGAATTATTATATGAAAATTAATAAAAATATTTTTTAAATAAGATGGGGGTACACAGAGTGACTGTACCAAAAAATAATTGGCACTGAAAAAAATGAGGAAGCCAATATGAGCAGGAGCCAAAGGTAATGAAGGAAAAGTTGAAGCTGCACTGAAAACACTGGCAAAAATAAATTCCAGGAATCGATAGGACACCAGCTGACTTACAGTTGCAGTCCAGATGCACTCACTAGTCCATACTAGGACATTTTAGGACAGCTGTCTGGCCAACGGATTGAAAGAGGTTCATATTTGTATCCATTCCCAAGAAAGGTGATTCAACAGAATGTGGAAACTGTGGAACAATTTTATTACTATCACATGCAAGCAAAATACTGCTGAAGATCATTAAAAAATGGCTAGACCAGTACATAGATAGGGAATTTCCAGAAGTTCACACAGGGTTTAGAAGAGGTGACACCAGAGATATTACTGCTGATATCTGGTGGATCTAGCTGAAAGTAATTACCAGAAGAATGTCTATTTATGCGAAGGCATTTGACTGAGCGAATCATAAAGTTATGGCTAAAATTGAGAAGAATGGGAATCCCAGAGCACTTATTTGTACTTATAAAAAAAACCACAACCCTATAGCTAGATTGGGAGGCTATTGTGGAAACAGAACAAGGGAACACTACATGCTTTAAAGTTTAGAAGAGAATGAGTCAGGGTTGTATTCTCTCTCCGCACCTATTCAATCTGTATACTGAGCAGATTATTTGAGAAGCTGGATTCTACAAAAAAGACTGTGGCATCAGGATCAGAGGGAGATTCATCACTAACCTATGTTATGCTGATGACACAACCTTGCTTGTTGAAAATGAGGACTTGACCCACTTGTTGCAGAAATCAAAGAATACAGTCTTCAATATAGATTGCATCTCAGCATAAGGAAAACAAAAATTCTTGCTAGTGGACCAATATGCAACATTGTAATAGATGGAGAAAAGATTAAAGTTTTCAACAATATATGTTTACTTGAGTCCACCATCAACATTAATGCAGTACAACTAAGAAATAAAAATGTATTGCAGTGGGGAAATCTTGCAGTCAGGACCTGTCCAAATTTGTGATCATCAAAGATGTCAATTTAAAAACTAAGTTATATCTGATCCAAGCCTCAGTGTTTTCAATTGCTTACAGTGTGTCTGAACAGGAGTGGTGATAGCAGACATCCTTGTCTGGTTCATATTCATAAGGGAAATGCCTCTAATCTCTCTTTATTGAGAATGATAGTTTTGTATATATGCTCTCAATTATTTTGAAGAAATTATCTTCTGTCCCTTTTTTTGTTAAGCATTTAATCACGAAGGGATGTTGAATTTTGTCAAATTCTGTATCTTTATCATTTAATGCTTTCCAATATAGAAGTGATGGATTACACTAATTTCTTTTCTTATGTTGAGCCATCCTTGCATACCTGATCTGAATCCCATTTGATCATGATGCATTACTTTGATAGGATGGAGGATTATATTGACTAGGATTTTATTAGAATTTTTTGCAACTATGTTCATGAGATATATTGGTCTAGGTTATCTTTTGTGGTGATTTCTATACTTGACTTTAGTATCAATGCTATGCTTGTTTCACAGAATGAATCTAGGAGTGTTCTATCATTTTCTGTGTTCTGAAAGAATTCCACAAACAACAACAAAGATTAGGGAAAGTTTGTCTTTCACTAATGTTTGATAGAATTCTCCAATGAAGATGTCTCAGTTGGTGCTCTTTTTTGTCTGTTTTTTTTTAAATGACCTGATTTATTTCTCCTGTTGCAATGTTCAAGTATTCTACTTGTGTCTTTGTCCATTTTCTCTAGATTTTTAAAAAATTTTTTAGAATATATTGTTGTTGTTGTTGTTATGTGTCATCAAGTCGCCTACAACTCATAGCGACCCTATGTACAACAGCCCTAAATTCTGCTCTGTCCTGTGCCAGTCTCACTGTCTCCAACACACCAACCCCCATTTTCAGATGCACCTTAGTCTCCAGTACTCTGGAGAGGTCCCTAACAGCAGACTTTCGAATTGCAATACGTCTTTTTAATTTGTTGGCAGCTGATGCCAAGAGTGTTAGCTCTTTTAAAAATTCTATTATTATTCTTTTATTTTAGTTGGTTCAATTGTGACATCATTTATTGCATTTCTTATTCACATTATTTCTTTTTTTCTCTTTCTTTTCCTTTGTCAGGTTTATTCATCAGCTTTATTCCTATTTTTTAATCATTATTAATGATTTCTGTTGTTTTTCTGGTTTTCACCCCATTTATTTCTGCTCTTGTTTATTCCTTTTCTTCTAGAAGTAGTGGGGTTTACTTGCAATTCTTTTTCTAATTGTTGGAAATGTTGAATTAAGAAGTTGGCTTTGATTACTTTTTTAAAATGTATTTATTTACTGCTATAAATTGACTTCTGAATACTGCCTTTGCTGTGTTCCAGAAGTTTTGGTATGCTGTATTTTCATTCTAATTTGTTTTAAAAAAATTAAATTTAGTATTTATTTCTTCTATTACCCAGAAGTGATCAAGTAAAGTGTTTCGTTTTCATGTACATGGTTCCCCTCCTTCATTCTCTTGTTTGTTTTTTTATAGTGTTTGTTTTCTGAGAAGATGCTCTTTGTTTTTGTTTTTATAATTCATTTTGTTAAGACTAATGGCAGACCAGTTATAAGAAGTGTTGAGACATTATGGTTCCAAATGCTTGGCTTGCTGTATAAATCCATGATTTCCAATATCAGTGGTTCCTCCTTTGTTCAGTTCCCTAGTTTCTCTATCTCATTTGGGTCCAGTGGTTTGCTGGAAGGTCTCTCAGTAACTCTGATCAGTTAGGAGAATGACTCATGTGACTGTAGTTGTGCAGACTGGTTTTGCAGAAACTGGTAAGTGATGAGCCAGGACCCTGTAGACTGTCAGTTGTGGCGCAGTTGTATAGTGACTGTGGGTGATGCAGGCCAGTATTGCAGAGTCTAAGGAATGATGGGCCAGGATCTTATACACTGTTGGTTGAAGGGCAGCTGAATGTTCTCTCCTAGGGGACTACGGGTCCCAAAATACTGACAGAGAGAGTAGCACAGAAGTCCCATGAGCATATAAAAGCCTCTAATAGGATGGACTTGAATCCCATCCTAATGTTCTCTCCTTAATCCATTAACTACTTCAGCACAAAATATACAATTAATGATTGGCTAGGAAAGACATTCTGATTGATTAACCTTAGATATCCAGTGTAGTATTTAAATGTTTTTAAATTTACCTAGGCCTGCTTTTTGTGACCTAACATGTAGTCTATTCTGGAGAATGAATTATGTGCACTGGAGAAAAATAATATATTGAGCTCTTGTTGGACATGTTGTTGTTGTTGTTGTTGTTGTTAGTGTTGTTAGGTGCCATCAAGTTGAGTATGACTCATTAGCAACCCTATGAAAAAAAGATCTGAACCTAGTCCTGCCTTGTATCATCCTCACACTTTTTGACACACAAGAGCCCATTGCAGCAGTCACTGTGTCAATCCACCTGGTTGTAGGTCTTCCTTTCCTTCACTGACCCTCCACCCTTCCTAATGTTATATCCCTCTCCAAGGAATAGCACCTCCTAGAAATATGTCCAAAGTATGTGAGGTGAAGCCTGATCATTCTTGCTTCTAAACGGCACTCCAGATTCACCCTCTCCAAAACATATCTATTTGGCCTTCCATGGGATGTTCAGTGCTCTTCTCCAACACCACAGCTAAAAGGTGTCAATTCTGGAGGGAGTGCTGGTGGCCTAGTGGCAAGATGCTACACTGTAACCCCAGAGGTATGGGGTTCAAATCCACCAGATGCCCTGCTGGAGAAGGAGGGGTCAATCTCCTCCTGTACCAGTAAGATCTGATTTGACGGTACACGTAAAAAATAATACAATAAAAAATTTAAAAAGTGTCAATTCTTTTTCTGTCATCTTTATTCATCGTCCAGGTCTTAGATGCATAGCTAGTAATAGGAAAGACTACGGGTATAATGTTCTGTATTTTCTGAGATCAAGCTGATTAATTGCATAGTTTAGCTTTTATGAATCTTTGTTGAGTTTCTTTATTGCTCTCTGTCCTCCTTCTAGAGAAAAGTATTGAAGTCCCATAGTGACAGATCTGAACGCTGCCCTATCCTATGCCATTCTCATCATCTCCAATACACTGAAATCACTGTGTCAATCTCCCTCTCTTTTGCTGACCCTCTACATTTCTGAGTGTGATATCCCTTTCCAAGGAATAATCTTTCAAGCAACACACCCAAAATATGTAGGTCAAAGTTTCTCCATCCTTGTCTCCAAGGAGCACTCTGGTTGTATTTTTTCCAAGACAGCTCTGTGATTTTTAGTTTATCTTTATTCTCATGTCTTAGATGTGTTGCTTGTAGACAGTGTATTGATTGGTCTTGTTTTCTTACCCACTCTGCTACTCTTTTCTCTTTAAATAGTAAACTTAATTTGTTCACATTTAATAAACTTATCTATAGGTATGACTTCACAGATGTCATTTTGTTGAATTCCTCCTCTTTGTGGTGTTGCTGATTACTCTGTTCTATTTACTTTTCTGTATTGTTTATGTGTGAAGAACTTCCTTTAGTATTACTTGTAAAGTTGATCTTGTTTTCATAAATTCCTTTAATTTCTGCTTTTCTGAGAATGTCATAATTTTGCTGTCATAACTGATGGATATATTTGCGAGGTACAGGATTCTCGGTTGGCAGCCTTTTTTTTTTCAAAAATTTGTATGTTTTGTATATGTCATTCCATTGTTTTCTTGTATGATTTCTGCTGATAAATTGAAGTTTAGTATTATTGGTTCCACTTTGTAGGTAACCCTTCACTTTTCTCAAATTGCTCTTAGTACACTTTCACTTTGGAGAATTTGACTGTGCTGATTTGATGTGTTTTTCTATCCTGTTTGGGATGCATTTGACCTTTAGAACGTATATTTTCTCAATTTTCATGATTCCTTGTAAGTGTTCTTCCAACAAATCTTCTGCAATTTTCTTGGTGCCTTTTTTTTAAAAATATCTCTTCCTGCTTTGGAATTCCAATTCCACACATATTATTTTTATTATTCTCCCCATTCCCCCCCCGGCCCCCAATTTTTCTTCCTTCTTGTTTCTGATTATACTTCAACTAGATTAGTGTTGAGGGCTTTGCCTTCTGTTTCAATGATTCTGTGTTCCATTTTTTAAAGGCCACTCTTTTGTCTTTCCAGCATGTTGAAAGTTTCTAAAATATTAGTCTTATTATTATGAATATCTGTTTTCTGTTATTTCCCCCCTATGGATTCTAATATTCCATTGCTATTATCTGTTTTGTCTTGCATTGATTTGAAAACTTCTTCTAGAATATTTTGTTGATTCTTTTAATTTTTCATACTTTTCTTTCATCCTGTAAAAACACTTGGTCAAAATTATTCTTCTGAATTTTTTCTCAGGAAGTTTAATGAATCTTTTTTTCCTCTGGAAGATCTACTGATTCTGTGTTTTGATCACTTTTTGTAGGGACATCCTGTTTTATTTTTTCATTGGGATTTGATGTTGATTTTTGCTTCTGAGGCATTGTGGTGATTTTGTTATTGTAGGGTTTTTTTTATTAATTTAGTTTGTTTATATTTCATTTCAATGAACATCTAC
>NW_006399911.1:198787-216966 GCF_000299155.1 Elephantulus edwardii | reverse complement strand
ATTCCATTGATCTATGTGTCTGTCATTGTACCAGTACCATGCTGTCTTGACTACCACGGCAGTGTAGTAGGATTTTAAGTCAGGGAGTGAGATGAGAGGATTTTTAAAAAATAGTATACTTCCCCTTGGCTTTCTTATGGTGAATATGTGATAGTTAATGTGATGTCTGTGTAATTAGCTGTTGTTCGTGCATGCCATTACCTGTGAGGGGGAGTGATAGTCACTGCCATCTAATACAAGTCCTGACTGGAGCAAGTACTGATCATTATTCTGCTGAAATATGTAGCACTTTAGTTGGATATGTCATGTTTGTGACCCACTATGGAGACCGGACACATTGCTAATAAAGTAAATAAGGCATATGCCACATAAACGTTATTTGAGGTGAAGGTCACAAAAACAAGGTGTATGGAATGTGGAAATTGTTCAGATTTACCATCCTCTCAGTGTCAATTGGTAGTCCATCAATTCCTGGGGCCTTGTTTTTCACCAATTCTTTCAGAGCAGCTTAAACTTCCTCCTTAATCACAATTGTCTCTTGATCATATGTTGTCTCATGAAATTCTTCTTTGTCAGTCAATTCTTTCTGATATTGTGACTTGATGTACTCCTTCCATCTTTTCTTAATGTTTCCTGGATCATTCGATATTCTGCCCATAACATCTTTAAGTATTGCTGCTCAAGTTTTTAATTTGTCTTCCATTCCTTCAGCTTGAGAAGTGTGAGTGAATTTGTTCCTTTTGATTTTCTGACTCCAGCTCTTTGCATATTTTGTTATAATTCTGGCTTGCTTGGTTCCACAATCAACACTCTTTACTCCAGCAGTCAGACAATCAAAATATTAATTGCATTTGGAATGTCTGCAGTCAAGGACCTCTCCAGAGTGCTGAAGAGTGAGAATGTCTGTCTGGAGACTAACGTGTTCCTGATCCAGGCCTTTGTAAATTACTTGGTATTCATCAGAGAACTGGACAATGACTATGGATGATGAAGGAAGAATTGATGCCTTTGAGTTATAGTGCTGGAGAAGAATATTGAAAGTACCATGGGTTGCCAAGAGAACAAAAAGTTTTCTATCCTGGAAAGGGTGAAACCAGGCTGCTCCTTGGAGGCTAGGATTTTGAGGCTCCATCTCACATTCGTTGGGCCTGTTACCAGTCTTTGGAGAAAGACATATGCTTGGATAGATGGAGAGCCCGTGCAGGAAAGGAAGACCCTGGATAAAGTGGATTGACACAGTAACAGGGATTACTGGTTAAGGGCAGGTGTGTTGGAGACAGTGAGATTGGCTCATGATAAGGCAGGGTTCACAGCTATTTATTGTCATGGGTCACTGTGAGTCACAGTTAACTGAATTGCATGTAACAGCAACAACAACCATCCTATCCGACTTAAAATGAGTCATCCCAGAAGTGGAAGGAGATGATACCATCCTAAAAGAAGAGCTAGAAGTGCAACATGTTTATTTGGGCAGGATTCCTGAGCCAAGTACTTCCTTGAACCAGGAGACAAAGTGTAGTAGCAGAGATGAGGAATTGGTGGCAGGCAAATGGCAGCAAAGGCAACAGAAACAGGAGACTGTCATGAGACAGAGCTGTAGTTTCCTGATCCAGAGTGAGAAACCGGATTCTCCTTTGGTCAGAGGCTTACTATTGGAGTTGGATGGCCTCAGGATTTGTTGGAGCTCTAGTTATGCTGACCTTTGGAGTTAGAGCTGAGTGTCTTAAAGCCTACATTTGCTTAGCGGAGATTGCCACTAAGCCACTGAACACAAAGAGCTTTATAACACTTGCCTGGCCTGAACAGAGACCGAAACTGATTATGTATGTGTCAGAGAGAGATCTGCTGTTAGGTATGACTAAGCGGAGAAGCTGTCCCTATTAAAGGACTGTATGCGAAGAGTTTCTGATCCTGTCACTTCCCTTTTAAATTCCATAATTATGAGTATTGTCTGTGAGTTCTGTGTGGCCCTTACAATGACTTATTAAACCTTGCAGAAAAATAGTGATTCCTTGAGATAGTTGCATAGGAACTGGTAAAGTAAGTTTGGGGAGTAGGGGGCATGTCTGACCCCACATGAATTGGCCTTGATCTGCCATTGATGCGGTTGTTGGTGATTCTCTTCTCTGGTAAAATTAGTGGAAGTCAGATGTAGCTGTCCCTAATTCATACCAATTTTACAGGCCTCATAAATATTTTCTGCTTTCATTAAAATAGTACATTAAAGGAAGCATTTAAATGGACTATTAATGACATTTTCCACATCTTAAATTACCAATAATGACTAATGTATAATTAGATTCTTTTTACCATCTGTTGATTTGAAAATGTTAGTATTCTCTTCCAAGAAAATTGTCATAAGATACTTATATAAAAACAAAATTAAACCATACACACAGAAATTAATTCATTTTCATCGAGTCAAGAACTGACTCATAGCTGACTCCCCAGTGGATTTCCAAGGCTGTAAATTACATGGAAGGAGATTGCCTCACTTACTTTGGCAGAGCAACTGGTGAATTTGAACTGCCAATCAGAGTTGTTGGGTTAACAGCATGACTTCCTATAGACTATGCAATGAGACTCCTTATTCCCTTAAATGGATCTACTAAATACTTGTTCTCTGTCTTGTTCCATGACTTGATTGTGAGATATACAGTCTTTAAAACACTAAGCAGTCTCATATGTGCATACACTTATTTTTAATGCAAAACATCTTCCTGTAGAACAGAAGATATAAAGAAATAAAATATAAAGAAATAAGACCTTGGTTTTTTTAAAATTTTTTAATTATTTTTTGTGTGTGTACCATCAAATCAGATCTGACCAGTACAGGAGGAGATTGCCCCTCCTTTTCCAGCAGAATGCCTGGTGGATTTGAACCATGTACCTCTGGGAATGCAGGGCAGCTTCTTGCCACTAGGCCACCAGAACTCCCTAAGACCTTGATTTTTAATTTCAATCTCTTCTCATGCAATTTACAACCTCGGAAAAACTCATTGGAAAGTTAGCAATGAATTGCTTGAAACTCAATGGCAATGAGTTCAGTTGATCGTATATTCTAATCTATTTTCTCTCTTACTAACTACTCTTTCCAGTAATCTGTTGGTTAGTCCATATGTTTATGAAAAATTATTTTTATGAAGCTTTAAAACAGTTAGGCTGAAAAGAAGTGATAGGGTTGTTTTTGGTGTGTTTTTTTTTCTGAGTTTGTTCTTTGGATAGGTCACCTCTTACGCGTACACCTCCTACCACTGCTTTCTCTGTCTCTACCATGCACTTGGCTTTCATAGGTGAACTTATGTGAACTAGTACAAGGAGAGGTTCTTCCTGCTTCAGTGAAGGTATGAGATTATTCGACTTTCTTCTAACTCCAAGGTTCTCTGTTTCTGTTCTTTATTGGCCACAATAGGCAAAAGTGACCATTGTATGCCATTGAGTTCTTAGATTGCAGTTTCACCATCTGTAAAACAAGAGTATAAGTATACTTTAAATCTAAAAATATATGGCAACAGATCAACACTGAATGGGGATACATAATAGTTATCTTTGGGAGTCGATAGTTTTCTTTTTCCATTCGATACACTTCTTCTAGTTGTTTCCATAGTGTGTACAAACCACAGTAAACTCTAATAAAATAAAAAAACCAAATATTGAGGCACACTACTCCAGACATGCTCATCATGATGTTGTTGCTGTTATGTGCTGTTGCATTGCCTATGACTCATAGCAACCTTATGCATGACAGCCCTAAACCCTACTCTATCCTGTGCTAACTTTATCGTCTCTCACACACCTACCCCCATTACACCAGTCACTGAATCAATCCATATAATCAAGGGTTTTCCTCTCTTGTGCTGTCCCTTCACCCTCCCAAGTATGATGTACTTTTCCAAGGACTGGTAATGCCTTGCAACATGTCCAAAATATGTCAGACGAAGCTTCAGAATCCTTGCCTCCAAAGAGCAGCTTGGTCTCACCCTCTCTACAATGAACCTGTTTGTTCTTCTAGCAGTCCATTGTATATTTAATACTCTTCTCCAGCACCACTGCTTGAAGGCATTAATTCTCCTTCTATCATCCCTAGCCATTATTATAAATGAAGAAGAAAAAAAATCAAGGTTGCCAACAATTTCATCTTACTTGGATTCTCAATCAACACCCAGGGTAACAACTGTTAAGAAATCAAAAGGCATGCTGAATTGGGGAAATCTGCTGTCAAGGACCACTCCAGTGTGCAATGATGTCAGTTTAAAGACTAAGATATTCTTGATCCCAACCATGATATTTTCAATTACTTGCTATGCATCCGATAGTTGGACAATAAATAAGAATGACGGGAGAAGAATCAATGCCTTTGAGCGCCAGTGTAGGAGAAGAATGCTGAATATCCCATGGACTGCCAAAAGAACAAATATGTCTTAGAAAAAAATGCATCTGGGATGCTCCTTAGGATAAGGAAGGTGAAACTTCATCTCACATACTTTAGGCATGTTTTTAGGAGGATCCAGTCCTTGGAAAATCCCTTATTCTCGGAGAAGTGGAGAGTCAGTGAAAGAGAGGAAGACCCTCAACAAGCTGGATTGACACAGTGACTGTATCAATAGGCTCATCTATATCAGAGATGATGAGGCTGTCACAGGATAGTGCAAGATTCAGATCCATTATTCATAGGAACATTATGGGTTGTAGTTGCCTTGATGGACCTAAGAATTACTGAATAACTAAACAATGGGCCATCCTTGGGTCCTACTCATACAATTATGTTTGTGGCACAACTCTCTTTTGCTTTCTACAGTAGGAGAGTAAATCCCACCCACCAGTTTGCAAGACTAGGATAAACCTCTTTCCCTTATATGTTTAATTTTAGCTAAAATAGCCTTGAAAATTTTTATTATCTTCTCCTTCCATTCTGGCAAAAAAGAGGAGGAAATAACAAACAAAGCAAAGTACTTCTCAGTTGTAATTTACTCAGCAGAGTGATTAATCATTTAACTATTCTATTGCCTTAAAGCTGAGTCTTTCTGAGTGTTTACTGTGTGCTTCCTGTTCTATTGGAGCCAAGGCCGACATGAGCAAAGTGGGCTTGACACCAACTCAAGTAGGAAAGTCACCTATGAATCTCATCTCTGTCACCAGACACCTGCTAATCTAAGTAACTCCTAATTCATTTGTTCCTGTCACTTTCATCATCCTATAATTATCATAAGACTTCCTATTTGTCTTACCTTCCTTCAAAACATGTATTCCCAGTACAGTCAACAGAGTGATAAGATTAAAACAAAATATTAATTAAAATCATAAAGCTTATCCTTAAAATACAAGATAGAAGTCTTTTCACATGTATGGTTTAAATATATTTTTTTCTTTGTCATAATTTCTTTTATCATTGCTCTCTATTTTGCCTATCAGTTTATTTAGTTTACTGTGTTAATTATATATAAACATAACAAAACATTAGGAATTTCAATAACCTTTACACAAATAATTCAATGATATATTAATTACTTTCATCATGATGCTTATTCTTTTTGTTCTCTTACTATGTCTTTTTTTTTTCTTACTATGTCTTTTGAAGGGTAAAAATCTGTTGTTAATTTTCTTTAATTTTGATGAAGTTGAATTTATAATTTTTTTTCTTTAATGGATTTTGTCTGTTATAATCAAGAAATTATTTACTAATTCAGGATATATAGATTTATATTTAAAGTTTTATAGTTTTCAGTTTTATATAATTTTGTGTATGGTGTGAGGTAAGGGTTTAGGTTTTTAGCTTTTTTCATATGGCTAACCAAATTTGTTGAGAAGAATGGGAATCTAAGAAACTTAATTTTGCTCATGTGAAACATACTAAGACCAAGAAGCTGTTGTGTGACTAGAGCAGGGGAAAACTACATGGTTTAAAATTAAGAAACGTATGTATCAAGGATATACCTTTTCACCATATCTATTCAATCTATATGAGGGGCAAATTATTTGGAAACCTAGACTTTATGAAGAAGAATGTGGAAGCAGGATTAAAGACGACACATTAATGATCTTTGATATGCAGATGGCACAACATTGATTGCTAAAAGTGAGGAGGACTAAAACATTTGCTGCAGAAGATCAAACATTGTAGCCTTCAATATGAATTTCATCTCAACATTAAGAAAACAAAAACTTTCACCACTGGACTAATTGGAGATAACATAATAGATAGAGAAAAGATTGAAACTGTCAATGACTTCACCATATTTGGACGAACAATCAATATACTTGGTACCAGCTGTCAGGTATTATTGCACTAGGAAAGTCTGCAGTCAGGGACCTCACCAAATTGCTGAGGAGCAATAGGGTTAGTTTGAGGACTCAGGTTCACTTGATTCAGACCAGGATCTTTTCAGCCACTTGCTATGTTGCTGAGAGTTGGACAATAAATAAAGATGACAGAAGAATAATTGATGAATTCACACTGTGATGTTGATTAAGACTATTGAATATCCCATGGACTGCCAAAAAAACCCAAACAGCTATATCTTGGAGAAAGTGAAGACAGAGCACTTCTTGGAGGCAAGAATGGCTTAGTTTCATCTTACATACCTTGGGCATGTTGTTAGGAAAGGCTGTTCATTGAAGGATATCATGCTTGGAAAGGTAGGAGGATGGTGAAGGAGAAGAAGACCCTCAGCCAGGTGGATGGGCACAGTGACTGAAACAATGTTAGAGATTGTTAGGTTGGCACAGAATAGAAGGAGGTTCAGGCCTATTGTTCATAAGACTCTTTACTATGAGTCATACTTGACTCAATGGCACCTGAAAACAACAGCATACAAATTAAAGCCTCAAGTTTAAATACTGAGAGATACTATGGGCAAAATCTTGAATGCTCTAGGAAACATCAAAAGAAGATGGAAGGAATGTATAGAATCACTATAACAAAGAGAACTGGCTGACATTGAAATATTTCAGAAAGTACTATATGACCAAGAGCCAATGGTAATGAAGAAAGAATTTCAAGTTGTACTGAGGGCACTGGCAAAAAATAAGGCCCCAAAAGTCGACGAGATATAAAACTATATGTATCAACTAACCAATAAACCTTGGATGTGCTTACCAATAGATGCCAGGAAATTTGGAAGACAGTTAGTTGGCTGACTAATAGAAAGAGATCCTTATTTGTTCCCATTCCCAAGAAAGATGATCCAATAGAATATGAAAATTACTGAACAATATCATTAGTATCACATGCAGCAAAATATCGTTGAAGATCATTAAAAAGTCAGAAGTGTCCATAGATGGAGACCTGTCAGAAGTCCAAGTGGAGTTTAGAAGAGGCCATGGCTCCAGGAATATCAGTGCTGATATCAGATGGATCCTGGCTGAAAGCAAAGAATACCAGAAGAATACTTGTTTGTGTTTTATTGACTATGCAAAGTCATTTTACTGTGTAGATCATAAAAAATTATGACTAACATTGAGAAAAATAGGAATCCCAGAACACTTAATTGTGTTCATGTGAAAGCTATCCCTAGATCAAGAGGCTGTTGTTCACACAGAGCAATGGAGCACTACATAGTTTAAAATGAAGAAAAGTGTGCATGAGGGTTATATCCTCTCTCCATATAGATTGAATTGTATGCTAAGCAAGTTATTCAAGAAGCTGAACTCTACGAAGCAGAATGTGGCACCAGAATTGAAGGAAGATTCATCAATACTCTATACAGACAACACAACCTTACTTGCTGAAAGTGAGGCAGATTTGAAGTGCTTGATGCAGAAGATCAAGGAGCACAGCTTTTAATATATATTACAAGTCAACATCAAGAAAACAAAAATTCTCACCATTGGACTGATAGGCAATATCATGACAGATAGAGAAAAGGTTTAAGTACCAATGACTTTGTCTTACTTGGATCTACAATCTACACTTTTCTTACCAGCAGTCAAGATATCAGGAGACATATTGCACTGTGGAAGTCTGCAGTCAAGGACCTCTTCAAATTTTTGAGGAGCAATGATGCCACTTTGAGGACTAAGGTATTCCTAATCACTTGCTATACATCTGAGATCTGGACAATGAATAAGAATGATAGAAGAATAGATGTCTTTGAGCTGTGGTGTTGGAGAAAAGGACTGAATATTGTCCACCTTTCCCCAAAGTAGCTACTGGTGGATTTGAACCACCAGAGAGGTGTGGTCTTTCAATTAACAGCAAAACTCCTTAAGGACTACACCACCAAATTTCCTTCTTAGTTGTCTACTGCCACAATTACAGAAATACCCACAAATAAAAGCCTTTAGCAAACAGACTTTTATTTTACCTTAATTTAATTTTAGCTTACTCATAGTTTATGAGGTTAGAAGTCTGAATTCAGGCCACCATCTCTAGGGTAAGCTCTGCTTCCTGTCTGTTCTGGGGAAGGTCCTTATCTCTTTTGATCTGATACTCATTAACCTCTTAATGATCTTCATGTGGTAGGAATTTGTCTACCCCCAACTCCACAGCTTGCTTCCTTCTTTGCTCAATATTCTCTTAAATATATTAAAAAAATATTTAAGACACATCCTATGCTAATACTGCCATTTAGGAATTTAATTGTGTTCTACAGAAATACATTTTGGAAATCCTTACCGCTGTGACAATGGTTGGAGTCCTGATGGTGGAGTGTGTAACATGTCAGGCTGCTAGGTGAAAGGTTGACAGGAGGAAGATGAGCAGTCTGCGCAGGTAATGACTCATAGCCTTAGAAACCCAATGAAGGCTTGCTACGAGCTGGATTTCACTCCATCGCAGTCGGCTTTGATTGCGTGCATGTATGCGACGTGAACAATCTCATTTGGGAGAGAGTTTTCTGTATTGTTAATGAGTTAAGATTACAATGAATGAGTGGAAACCCACAATCTTTGTATATGTTCATTGAAATAATAACGATAAAAAATAAATTAAAAATTAAATAAAAATTAATATGGAAATGTAAAAAAAAAACCTTGCTGGAGGGTCAGCTAAGAGTTGATTCTAATTCAATGAAAATGAGTAAGTGAGATAACAGAAATACCATAAATGAGTTGCTTTGTTAAATAAAATCACAGTGAGAATCCAAACTATAAAAAAAAAAAGATTAGTATAGGATGTCTTTTGAGTCAATTTCTTATAAGATATAGAAGTAGCAGATTAGATTGATAGAGATGTGAGAACACTTTGCCCAGGTCTGTACCGTCCTCACTGTGTTACGATGTCAGTTCAACTAATTGAGGGTTTTCTTCTCTTTAGCTGACCTTCCACATTTCCTCCACATAGAAAAGCATAATAATTATTTTCTAAGGACTGGCCTCTCTTGACAACATACCCAAAGTACGTGAGATGAAGTGTCAGAATATTTGCTTCTAAGGAGCACTCTTGATATACTTCAAGACAGATTTATTTGCTCTTGACATGCCATGATATATTCAATATTCTTCCCTAGCACCATAGTTCAAAGGTATCAATTCTTCTTTGGGCTTCCTTATTGTCCAGCTTTCACATGCATATAAAACTATTCAAAGATACTATGATTTGGATCAGGGACACCTAAGTCTTTAAAGTGTATCCTAGCTTTTTACCATATTGAAAAGATCTTTGACAAAATCTGACCAATGCAATACTTTGATTATCTTGACTGCTGTTTTCATGGGTGTTGATTATGGATCCAAGTAAAATGAACTCTTCAACAAATTTTATGTTTCATCTATTAACTTGCCTGTTAGTTCAGTTGTGAGAATTTTTGTTTAATTATGTTGAGGTACAATCCACCCTGAAGGTTGTAGTCTTTGATCTTCTTCATTAAGTCCTTTAAGTTGTTTTCACTTTCAACAAGCAAGGTTTTGTCATCTGCACATTTCAGCTTCCAATCCTGATGCCAGTTCAGCTTCTTAGTTACTTAGGATACAGATCGAATAAGTATGATGAAAAGACATAACCCTGAATAACATTTTTGCTGGTTTTAAACCTTTGAGTATCCATTCCCTTGTTCTGTTTGAACAACTGCCTTTTGATCTCTGAGTGTTCCGCAAGAACACAATTAAATGCTCTTGGATTTCCATTCTTCTGAATATTATGCATTATTTATCAAGATCCATGCAGCGGAATACCTTTGCTTAGTCAATAAAATATAAGGAAATATCTTTCTTGTATTTTCTTCTTTGAGCCACAGTCTGTTCGATGTCAGTCATGATACTCTTCACTTGATGGCTTCTTCTGAATCCTGCTTAACTTTCTGGCAATCCTTTGTTGATTTAAAAGACAATCGTCAGCAAGCTTTCACTTGTTTGTGATGTTATTGACATTGTTAGATAATATCCACAGTCTACTGGATCACTTTTTAAAAAAAAAAAAAAAAAAAAAGCTTTTCCCCCCACAGTCAGTTGACTAGGTAGCTATTTTCCAAATGCCTTGACATAGAAAAGTGAGCATATTCAAGGCTGCTTTTGTTTGTTGAAACAACTCAATAGCTTTTCCATCAATTCCTGGAGCCTTATTTTTTGCCAATACTTTCAATGTAGCTTGGACATCTTTCCTTAATACCATTGATTCTTGATCTATGCTATTTCCTGAAATGATTTGGTGCTAACCAATTCTTTTTAGTACAGTGACTCTGTATTCCTTCCATCCTCTTTTCATGCTTCCTGCATCATCAAATATTTACTCATGGAATCCTTCATTGCTGCAAATCAAAGTTTAATTTATTCTCCCTTCAGTCCTTTCAGCTTGTCTCCTGCTTGTTGTCATTGTTAGATACTATGTAGTCAGAACCAACTCACAGCTGATCCTCCAGCAGGTTTTCAGAGACAGGAAATCGCAAAGCAGCTGGTGGATTTGAATCGCATACCTTCAAGTTGTCAGCACAGCTCCTTAGCACTATGCCACTGGAGCTTTCTTGTCTCCTGGTAGGGCATGTTAAAGAGGGTGAGTGGCTGAAGGGAGGTATCTTTACTGGCCAATGCTATAGAAACAACCCCTTAAGTTAATGAATTAGTTCATTAGCATTAGGTGAATGTCATCCAGTGTGGAAGTGTGATTCAGCTCCCAGATGCTAATGATTGGCTCCTTTGTAGAGCTGACTGAGGCAGGGCAAAGCTTTGTGGGTTCCAGCATGAGTTGGCACTCAGATATTGCAAGGAGGCTGTGATTCGCATTTGTACCAGATTGCTTGCCAGGTTTTATCTAGTGAGATTAATTAGAACTTTTAGAAGTGCAAGTTAGAGCCATAAAATATTAACATTCACGTCATTGGTAATCTGTAAATGTACTAAAATAGCCTTAGGCAATTTAGGGGTATGATTGCTTTGGCTGAAATTTGGAGGGTATTTGCCACTAAGTTTCAGGAAGATCCCTCAGTGGCCTGTCCAGTGACACTGGTATCAGAAGGTGTTATATCACTCTGGACCACCTCACTGTCTTTTCTTGTATTCAGTGCTCTCATCTCTTATCCTTCCCTGAAAATGGAATACTATCTTGATCCATTTCTCACACATCTACATTTGAGTCCTAATCATGACATCTCTGGGAAAATTGTCTGATTCAAGGCTATTTCTTTCATCATTAAAATGATCTGTGCTTAAATAGATTTTTTTTTAAAAAAAATTCATTTCTCTTCAACATGCAACTCCCAAGCTAAGTGCTGTCTTTAAGTGATGAACTGGTTCATTTGCCTGGAGTCTTGTTGTTGTTATGTCCCATCGAGTTACTTGCAACCCATAGCGACTCTACAGCAGATCTGAAGCCAACCCTGTCCTGTGCCAGTCTCACTGATCCCAACACCCCTAACTGCATTTCTCCAGTTACTGTATCAACCCATCTTATTCGGCATCTTCCTCTCCTGCACTGTCCTTCCATCCTTCTGAGAATGGTGCCCTTCTCCAAGGACCAACTACCTCCTGGCCTTATGCCCAAACTATGTGAGACAGAGTTTCAAAATCCCAGTCTCCAAGGAGATACTTGGTTTCACCCTCTCCATGACAGACCTATTTGTTTTCTTGGCAGTTCATGGTAGGTTCAAGACTCTTCTCCAGCACCACAATTCGAAGGTATCAATTCTTCTTCTGTCATCTTTAGTTATGTTGTTGTTGTTGTTATGTGCCGTCGAGTCACTTGCGACTCATAGCAACCCTATTATTTTTAGTTATAGCACCATGCATTTCCCTGATTGTCACTCCTTGGCAACTATTGTTGATCCCCCTTCTGGAGAGAAAGGTCCGTTTCTGCTTTGTGAAAGTCACACAATTCCATGGACAATCACAGGTGCAAACACAAAGGTTGGCTTTTCTCACCATTGCAATATTATAGGCTTGCAGGAAGAGACATACAGACTGAAAAAACTCGATTATAAAAAGAATCACAATTTTAATAAATCAGAGAGAGGGAGAGAGGGATGTATGGACGGACGGAGGGAGGGAGGGAAGGAGAAATAGACACTGTTAGAACCAGAAGGGATTTAGCTCTCATAATTTCTCATTGAAGAAATGCAATCTCTGACACTGGAAGATTAGCAATGACCTTATAGCGCCCCTATTGATTATAAGAAGAACTGCAATCAAAACCCAACTTCCTTGATGTTCTAATGCTCTTCAGCACAGCACATCTGACACCTGTACATAACTGACACTGTGAGGTGCTGACGGAGTTACTTTAGTTCCTACAGTAGTGGACATTTGCCATGTGTGGCTTATTGCTGGTATTTTAATAGCGTACTAGAATAGGGTTGCTCTGAGTCCCAAGGAACTCGATGGCACATAACAACAACTAAAATTGGAGAAATCTCCATGTCATGAAGTTGCTTCCCTACCATGAAGTTAGAACTCACATTTCTAATAATTCTTTAAGGAAATAAGGACGTTAATCCTGGCTTGCCCCACTGAGATGCACTTGTGTGAGGCTCTGACTTGAAGTGCCCGTTTTACTGATTCTGGAGCGGCAGAGGTCCTGAGTGAGTTAATATGTAGATTTGGTGTCGTTGTGGAATTCAGGTTTGCATGATGTGACAGTGAACTCTCAGAGATGTATTCTCAGTAGAGGCAGCACCTTAGCTAGACTTGTGGTGGGGTTTTGAGAGTTGCTTCAAAACTATTCTGGACTTTTAATAAGTCTCTGTGTTAGCTAGAACATTTTCTACTTATTCTGTTTATGTCTTGTTCCCTTAAATTAGCCATGGTGGAATTTTTTTAATTAAAAACTTTGACCATATGCACACCCATGTTTATCGCGCCTTTGTTCACAATAGCAAGGAGTTGGAAACAAACTAAGTGTCCATCAACAAACCAATGATAGAGAAGCTGTGGTATACTCACACAATGGACTACTACACTGCTCTGAAAAACAAGGAACTCATGCAATATTATTCAAAATGGGTGACCCTGGAGGACATTATGCTGAGTGAAATATCTCAGTTACAAAAGGACTAATACTTCATAGTGCCACTGTTGTAAAACAAGACTGACATCGGGGTTAGGGGGAGACTGAGAAAGATAGGGTAAATAATGTTTATTGTATTAAAACAAATGAGGGAGAAAACTGTTTAAAAGCGATATGTGATTAGGCATTATTGTAATGACAGGAGTCCAGAACGAAGGCTGCATAGTGGGGTGGACCTGGGGGGAGGGTTTGTAAAACAATGAGAGATTTTTCTTTTACTTTTCAAAGAGAAGAGTGTACTGGGGTGGGGGCTGGGCAGGGAGAAAAGTGCAACAATGAATGAATGGAAAAACAACAAAACTTTGACCATCATGGTGGTATTACCAAAAGAGATAGTGCAAAGTACTCACCCTCATGAAGAAATGGCATCTGAGATTTGCCATCCAGTCTGAGTGGTCTGCAAGCAGTGGGAATGCACATGGTGGTGATGGCTGGAATGCTAATTAGAAAGCCAAACCCTACTGTGTGGTATGGTTGCTTTAAAATATACCAGAGATAGTAAAGAAAGGTCATGTGCTCAAAGGTCTTACATTTTGGCTTAAGGTATTGCTAAATAATTGCAGAATGTATGACCCTTCCAAGAATGCAAGCCTCACACAAATGCAGTCCAGGATTTCAGGTTTTTGCAATCTTACTGTCATTTCATTACTCTCACCTAAAATGTATAAAACACTGTTATGATGTGAGTATTGGGATGATGATGAGGATAGAGCAGGATATTAGGACTGGACAGCTGGGTGGGAAGACCTGGATGCCCTACAATGTGCTGATGTCCCAGGTCTCCTGAGTACCTCTGATTAGCAAAAGCAAAAAGAAGCTAACTTTCTCAAGCGTTCATCCAGGTAATTTTTACTATTTGCAACCAAAATAGTTAACCACCTTCAAGCTCGTGATGTAATTGGTCTTGTTGACACACACTAACCAGCACTGCTTCCTCACAGCTTTACTCCCTTTCCATGGTCTCCTACTTAAGGTTAACAAGAGCAGTGAAAGAAGGGAGTGGCAGGAGGCTGCTGTGCAAATGAAGCAGGGAACATAGCATGGTTTGTAATTGGAAAGGGAGTGTGCCAGGGTTGTATTCTCTCTCCATACCTATTCAATCTGTATTGTTTTTGTCTACTGCTGAGTTGGAACTGACCCAAAGGTTTTCAAAGTCAGTTAATCGCACAGAGGAGATTGCCCACCCTTCTCCCACAGAGCAGCTGGTGGCCTTGAACTGCGTGCCTTTGGATTGCAGCACAGCTTCTTCCCACTAGGCCACCAGAGCTCCCTGTATGCTGATCATCAATTACCTGCTATGCAAATGGCACAACCTTGCTTGCTGAAAGTGAGGAGGACTTTAAGCACTTATTGCAGAAGATCAAGGAATGCAGCCTTCAGTGTGGATTACATCTCAATGTCAAGAAAACAAAGATTCTTATCACTGGATTTATAGGCAGTGTCATGATGGATGGAGAGGAGATTGAAACTGTCAACAGCTTGATCTTGCTTGAATCCACAAGAATGAATAGGATGACAGAAGAAGCATTGATGCCTTTGATCTGGGGTGTTGGAGAAGAGCACTGAACATCACAAGGACATTCAAGAAAAGAGATATGTTTTGCAGAGGGTACAGCTGAAATGCTCTTCAGCCAGAGTGCTCTTTGGAGACAAGAAAGATAAGGCTTTGCCTCACATACTTTGAGTATGTAGCTATTCCTTGGAGCTATTCTTTAGAGAAGGATATGACACTGGGAGGGGTGGAGGGTTGGCAAAGCAGAGGAAGACCCTCAACCAGGTGGATTGACACATTTATTGCTGCAATGGGCTCTTGTGTGTCAGGGAATGTGAAGATGGTACAGGACAGAACAGGGTTCAGAGCTTTTGTTCATAAGGTTGCTATAAGCCAAACTCAACTCAATAGCACCTAACAACAACAACAACAACAACAACAAAAATTAATAGGCTTTCACGTCAAAATAAAAAAGAGAAAAAGAATAAACATTTAGTAAACACTAAAGCAATAGGAATGAAGGAAATGCTAGGAAAAGCCATAAACAAAATAAATTCTGCATAGAAAACTAGATGGAACAAAGAAATCAGTAACCAAAAATAGTGCAAAAGAATGAGCGTGATGAACCCATACCAGAGTCAAAGTGCCAAAAATAACTGGTTGACATAGAACCATTTGAGGAGGTAGCAGATGACCAAGAACCAATGGCGATAAGGGAAGGAGTTCAAGCTGCTCTGAAGGAATTTGCAAAAAAACAAGGCTCCAGGAATTGATGGAATACCAATTGAGATATTTTAACAAACAGATGTTTGCTCATCAGATTGTGCCATGAAATCTGGAGGATGGAACCTGGCCAACTGACTGGATGAGATCCATGTTTATTCTCCTTCCCAAAAAAGATAATCCAACACAATGTGGAAATTATTAAACAATATTATTGATATCACTCACAAGCAAAATCTTGCTAAAGAGTATTAAAAAAAAATTACATTGACAGAAAACTGACAGAAATACAAGCTGGGTTTAGAACAGGCCGTGGCTCTAGGGATATTATTGCTGATGGCAGATGGATCTTGGCTGAAGGCAGAGTACCAAAAGGATGTCTATTTTTGTTTTATCTACTATACAGAGGCATTTTGTTTTATGAATCGCAACAAATTGTAGTTAACATGGAGAGAAATGGGAATCCTAGAATACTTGATTGTACTCATGTCAAACTTACACCTAGACCAAGAAACTGTTGGCTGAACAGAGCAAGGAAATCTAACAAAGCATGGTTCAAAGTCAAGAAAGGAGTATGTCAAAGATGTGTCCTTTTCCCATACTTTTTCAATCTATATGCTGAAAAGATCAATTGAGAGGCAGGACTTTATAAAGAAGAATGTGGCATCAGGATTGGAGGAAGACTCATCAACAACCTGCATTATCCAAATGACACAACCTTGCTTGCTGAAACTGAGGAGAACTTGAAGCCTTTGCTGCAGAAGATGTAGGGCTGCAGCCTTTAATATGATTGCATCACAAGATCAAGAAAACAAAGATCTTCACTACCTGGACAGTAAGCAGCATCATGGCAGATGGAGAAAAGATTGCAGTTATTAATGATTTTATCTTGCTGAGATCCACAATCAATACTCCTGGCACCAGCAGTCAGGAAAATCAAAAGATGAGCTGCACTGTTGAAAATCTGCTGTCAGAGACATTTCCAGTGTGCTAAAGAACAATAATGTCAGACTAGAGACTAGATGTGCCTGATCGAGACCGTGGTCTTCTCAATTGCTTGCTACGCATCTGAGAAATGGATGATGACTAAGGATGACAGGAGAATCAATGACTTTGAGCTGTGGTGCTAGAGAAGAATATCAAGCATTCCATAGACTGCCAAGTGAACAAACATGTCTGTCCTTGAGAGAGTGAAACCAGATTACTCCTGGAGGCAAGGATTTTGAAACTCCATCTTACATATTTTGGGCATGTTGGTAGGAGAGGCCAGTCTTTGGAGAAAAACATCATACTTGGAAGGGTATAGAGTCAGCGCAGAAGAGAAAAACCTTGGATGAGATAGATTGACACAAAGACTGTGGCAATGGGGCCAGGTATGTCAGAGACAGTATAACTATTGTTCAGAGAGTCCCTTTGAGTCGTAGTGGACTCAATAGTAAGTAACAGCAACATTGCTAATTAGATTGAATGTCAGTGAATTGTATGCATCAGTCAAGAGAAAAAGAACAGTAGAATAGATAAGAAAATAAGACTCTTCAGTTTTCTATATGCAAGAGACAAGAGCAAATGTAGACTAAAAATTATAATAGGCCAGAAAAAACATATTTAACAAAGAACAATTTTAAAAATCAGAAGTAGAAATATTAATTTCTAATAATATAGACTTCAAGAGGAGAAAAGCACAAGAAATGATGGACATTATGTACTTGAACAAGAGGCTATAACTACAATTAATAGCTATCTATCTAATGAAAGTGTTCCAAAATATATAAGTCAAACTTTAACATAGTTGAGTAGTGAAATAGTACAGCACCACAAAAATATCAGGAAACTTCTGGAGAAGTACATAACTTTTGATGATGGACACAACAACTGTGAAGAAACTCAATAAGTACAGCCAGGAACAACAATAAAATTAACTTACTTGATCTCACACACATATTTAAAACACTCCACCCAGTAAGAGCACAAAATACATTCATCTTTAGTACACTAGAAATGTTCTCCAGAATAGATCACGTTAGATTACAAAGCAAACCTCAACCAATTATAAAAACTGTTATAATGCAAAAAGCATTTTCTCAGATCACAACATTAAAAAATTAAAAATCAGCAATGGGAAGATCAAAAGAAAAATATCAAGTATTTGAAAACGAAATAACATCCTGCTTGAACACTATTTAATAATAGAAGAAATTTAAAAAGAAATAAAAAATGTAACTCAAATTAAAATGAAAGCACAATATACCAAAATCTTTGGGACACAGCAAGACCAGTGTTTACCTTTCCTTAGATTATTATAATGGTGGTCGTATGTTATGTTTGTCCTTTTGTGACTGACCTATGTCACTCAGCATAATTTCCTCCAGGTTCATCCATATAGTGCAGTGTTTCCATGAATTCTTTTTCATTCTTTGTTGTTGTTGTGTGCCGTCGAGTTACTTGGCGACTCATAGCGACCCTATGTACAACATCCCTAAACTCTGCTCTGTTCTGTGCCAATCGCACTGTCTCCAATACACCCATCCCGATTAC
>NW_006399911.1:194118-198347 GCF_000299155.1 Elephantulus edwardii | reverse complement strand
CTGCTGGTGCCAAGACTGTTGACTATGGAGCCAAGCAAACTAAAGCTATGTACAATCTCAATCTCTTCACCATCAATCCTGATGCTGCCAATTGGTCCAATGGTGAGAGTCTTTGTCTTCTTGACATTGAGCCTCAATCCATATTGGAGGCTGCAGTTCTTGACTCTCTGCAGCAGGTGCTTCAGGTCCTCCTCAGTTTTAGCAAGCAGGGTTGTGTCATCCGCATAACGCAGATTGTTGATAGATCTTCCACCAATCTTGACCCCACATTTCTCCTCATAGAGCCCAGCCTCCCGGATAATCTGCTCTGCATACAGGTTAAAAAGGTATGGAGACAGGACACATTACTGGCATACGTCCTTCCCAATTTTGATGCAGTGTTTCCTTGCTCTGTTCTGACCACTGCCTCTTGGTCCAAGTATAGGTTTCGCATTAGCACGATCAAGAGTTCTGGTATTCCCATTCTTCTCAGACTCAACCACAGTTTGTTATGATCCACACAGTCAAATGCCTTTGCATAGTCAATGAAACACAGATAGACCTTCCTCTTTAGTGCTGCATAACACTTTATTGTGTAAATTTATGTGAGTTTCTTTAGTCATTTGTCTCTTGACAGACACTTGTACTGTTTCCATCTCTTACCTGTTGTAAACAATGAACATGGGATAACATAACTGTGTCTCAACTCTAATTTCTTTGGGATGTGCACCTAGTAGTGGAGCTGGATCAAATAAAAGATATTTACATTTCCACCATTTTTAAGGAAACATCAAAATCTTTTTCATGTTGTTTTCCAGTTGTTGTTGTTGGTGTGTGCCATTGAGTCAGAATCAACTCATAGCTGACCTTTCAGCAGTTATGTGACCTTTCCGAAGCAGTTTAACTGCAGAGAGAAGATTGCCCATCCCATTGTCCTGTGGAGCAGCTGGTGTATTTGAACCATATGCCTTTAGGATTACAACATCGATTCTTACCACTAGGTCACCAGAGCTTCCTTTCTATAGTAGTTGCACTATTTTACTTTCCCACCAGTAGTGGATGGGAGTTCCATTTTCTTCTCACCAGCATTTTTTTTGGACTTTACTGTTATTGCTGAGCTATGATCATTGTTATTTTTATTTGTTGTTAAATATATATGTAAATTATTTATATATATATGAAAATATATATTGATATATTTGTTAATATATATATATATATGAATATATATGTAAATTATTTTTGAAGCATATTGAATGTACCATGGACTGCTAAGAAAACAAACAGGTTCATCCTGGAGAAGGTTAAACCAAGCTGCTCCTTGGAGGCAAAGATTCTGAAGTTTCGTCTGACATACTTTGGACATGTTGCAAGGCGGGACCAGTCCTTGGAGAGGAACATCATGCTTGAGAGGGTGAAGGGACAGCACAGGAGAGGAAGACCCTCTATGAGGTGCATTGATTCAGTGACTGGGGTAATTGGGATACAGTGTGATTAGCACAGGATAGAGTGGGGTTTAGGGCCGTTGTACATAGAGTCGCTTTGAGTTGCAGGCAACACAACAGCACATAACAACAATGAAAAACAACATGTTGTTGTTGATTGCTGTCGAGTCGAGCATGACTCATAGCAACCCCATGAAAAAGAGGTCTGAAAACCTTTCTATAACTATTAACATTTATCAAAGTTTATAGAGTCTCCAGAGGCATGTTGTTTGGGAAGTGGATGCCACTCCTGCTTCCATTTGAAGCATCTATACATGTATTTATAGCCATACATATATTTATATGTTTATATAAATTGAGATAGCTTTTAGAAGCAAAATTTTCATAGAAATATTTTTTCTCCCAAAATCAGCTGTGAGATATTGACATACAAGAGAATGTACATGTTTTAAGTGTATGTGGGAGGGAGGGAAGTGGATATGATGAGAAACTGACTAACCAAAAAGTACATACATATGCAAAACCAAAAAAAAAGGAAAACTCCCCAACAACCCGATGCTGTCAAGTTGGACTCATAGCAACCATTCATCAGGTTTTCAAAGCTGTAAATCTTTATGGGATAAGACTGCCCGTCTTCGTCCCACAAGTGACTGATGATGTCAAACTGTCTAGCATATAATGCTCACACCATTATTAGACTTTGTATACACTATTAGGCTTTTATACGTAAGTCAGACATTATGAACATGCTCTCTTGACTAGAGTCCATTTCAGATATCAATTCAAGATGAGCAATCTCCTCTGGATCTGTAACTGCCTCTGAAAACCCACTGGAGGCTCAACTATGGGTTGGTTCCAACTCAACGGCACACAACAACAGTCAGTTTGTGAAATGAGCAAATTGTTCAAGAAGCTGAAGTCTATGAAGAAGAGTGTGGGGTAAGGATGGGAAGAAGACTCATCAATAACCTACATTATGCAAGTGACACACAATGCTTGCTAAAGTGCTTGTTGTAGAAATTCAAAGAGCACAGCCTTCAATTTGGATTGCATCTTAGCGTCAAAAACCAAAAATTCTCACTACTAGACCAATAGGCAACATCATGATAAATGGAAAAAAGACTGAATTTTTCAATAACTTCATCTTACTCGGATCACAATCACCACCCTTGGTACCAGCAACCAGGAGATCAGGAGGCATCTTGCCCTAGGAAAGTCAGCAGTCAGGAATCTCTCCAAATTATTGAGGAGCAATGATATCAGTTTGACGACTAAGGTGTGACTGATCCAGGCCATGATCATTTCAGTCACTATGCATCTGAGAACTGGACAATGAATAAGGATGATAAAAAATTAATGCCTTTGAACTGTGGTTGAAAAAGAGCACTGAGTCCAGAACGAAGGCTGCATAGTGGAGTGGACTTGGTGGAAGGGATACTATATAAAAATGAAAGATTTTTTTTCTTTTACTTTTCAAAGAGAAGAATGAATTGGATGGGAGGTGTGGGCAGGGAGAAAAGTGCAACAATGAATGAATGGAAATCCAAAATATCTATCATTTTTCATTAAAATTAATAATAATAATTACCATTATAACTAACTAACTAACTAACTAACTAAACTGTCTTGGAAAATGTAAAGACAGAATGCACCTTCGAGGCAAAGATGACAAAGCTATGTTTCACATACTATTTTGTCCCTGTGTCTAAAGTGTGCTCCAGTTATTATGTCATTCTGTTTTGCTGAAGATCTTCTCCTTCTCTGACATTCCATCTTTCCAAGCATGATGTCTTCTTCCAGGTACTGGTCCCTTCTAATAACCTGCCCAAAGTATGTGAGATGATAGGTACCTCACCATCCTTGCTTCTAAAAAGCTCTCTCTATTTGCATTTCTTATAACATAGACCTGTTTGTTCTTTTGACAGTCCATATTATATTCAATATGCTTCAGCAACACAATTCAAAGAATTAATTATTGCTTGGTCTTCCTTTTTATGTCCGACTCTTACATATACATGAAGCAATTGAAAATACAATTGAGACAGGCATACCTTAGTCTTTAAATTTACAACCTTGCTCTTCATCACTTTAAAAAGATCCTGGTCTGCAGATTTGCCCAATAGAATAGGCCTTTTGATTTCTTGACTACTGCTTCTATGAGTGTTGATTGTGGATGCAAATAAAATGAAATAATTGACAGCATCAATCTTTTCTCCATCTAGCTTGATGTTGTTATTTATTGATCTAGTTGTCTAGGATTTTTTGTTGTGCTGTCTTCTTTATTCATACACAGGTTCTGCTTGAGCACGTCTGTTCTGGAATTCTCATTCTTTTTAATATTAACCATAATTGGTTAATAGTGAATCCCTTAATGTAGTCAATAAAACACAAGAAAACATCTTTGGTATAGTCTCTGCTTTTAGTCAAGATCCATATGACATTAGCAATGATATCCCTTTTTACACATCCTCTTTGGAATCCGACTAGAATTCCTGGCAGTTTTCTGTCAATGTTCTGTTCTAGGTGTATTTAGATAATGTCCAGGAAGATTTTATTTGCATATGATATTGTTCTGAGGGCTCTAGTGGCCTAGTGGTAAGGAGCTGTGCTGCTAACCCCAAAGGCACATGGTTCAAATCCACCAGCTGCTCCATGGCAGAAGGATGGACAATCTTGTCCCATGCTGTTTACTGTGTCTGAAAACCTACTGGAGGGTCAGCTATGGGTTGGTTCTGACTTGGCAGCACACAACAACAATCACATGATATTGTTCAATAATACTCACATTCAACTAGATCACTTTTT
>NW_006399911.1:192245-193194 GCF_000299155.1 Elephantulus edwardii | reverse complement strand
TGTTGTAAGAAGAGACAGGTTCTTGGAGAAGGACATCATGCTGGGGAGGGTGGAGGGACAGCGCAGGAGGGGAAGGCCCTCTATGAGGTGGATTGATTCAGTGACTGGGGTTGTCGGGATGGGAGGGTCAGAGACAGTGCGATTGGCACAAGACAGAGCAGAGTTTAGGGCTGTTGTGCATAGGGCGCTATGAGTCGCAAGCGACTCGACGGCACATAACAACAACAACAATAACAACCAGGTAAAATCTTTGATCCTCCAATGTCATTAAGGTAGATTCTAATTTAAGGAAGTAGAATTGCAATTCCTCAGTCATAGTGCCTTCCACCTGTCACATATTCCAAGTCAGGGTGCCTTCCACCCTGAGACGTTAATCTTCCAAAACTATATGGCATAATTATCTGCTGCTATTCATGGAGTTGTCAAGGATCCTTTATTTCATAAGTGGATGAATAATCCTGCTTCTTAGTCTTTCTTATTCTAGAAGCTTTGCTGAAACCTCTCCCCCATGGATGACTCTGTTGGTGTTTAAAATATCAGCGGCATAACATTCAGCATTACAGCAACAGAAAAGCCACCACAATACAACAAACTGACAGATGAGTCATGGAGAGTAAAACTAATGGGGGTTAAATGTTGTGAATTCTTTAGAATTAAGGGGATGGTCTATGCCTCTCAGGTAGAAGACCCTTACTGCGTTCTTCCTAAAAATAAACTAGAACAAGATAAAGGTAAACAACCCAATAGCAAAATGGGCACAGGATATGAACAGACACTTCACTAAAGAAGACATTCAGGTACATGAAGAAATGTTCAGAATCCTTAGCTCTAAGAGAGATGCAAATCAAAACAACTGTGAGATATCTCACCCAGTAAGAAAAGCAAAATTTAACAGAACAGCAAACAACAAATGCTGACAAGGTTGTGGAGAAACTGGAACCCTTATTCA
>NW_006399911.1:190035-191313 GCF_000299155.1 Elephantulus edwardii | reverse complement strand
CATTTTTGAAAAAGAAACTGTCATACCAAATTATGTCCAAGGGGAGGTATATTATTTTTTTAAATCCTCTCATCTGAATCTATCTTCACTTACACAAGATGAAAATTTTTACTAGGTGAAGGATTCCTAGCTAGCAACAATTACTTCTCAGAACTGTGAAAACATCTTTTCAGTGGGTTCTTGCTTCTAGTGTTTTTGAATATTGACTAGAGGTGGTTGGTGGAGGTTGGGGATATTTCCCAGTTGTCAGGAAATAAATTATATGGATATCCCATCTCCTATCGACTCTGGGGCAGATACGAGTAAGGAAAAAACAATTCATGTGATGGATAGCTGTTCCATGAAGGAGTATAGAACCCAAATAGATCATTTTCTCAGAATGGGAAGGCAATGTAAGCTTGTAAGCTCGACTGATGTACACTCGAATGTTCAGCCCAGCTTCTTGTCATTAGGCCACCAGAGCTCTCTAAGTCTGGTTAGTATTTAGGGAAATTGAAGAGGTGACATTGAGTCAACTAAGACTCATAGTGACCCTATGAAAAATAGATCCATTGAGATAAACTCAAGGTTGTATTTTGGTTCTCACTTATTTGTTTTAATTTTCCTCAACTTCACTTGCATATGAGAAGTTCCTTGTATAGAAGTCTATTCCACAGCTAGTCCCTGGCCTGATTTTGATTGCTGATATTGAGCTTCCCCAGTGTCTCTTTCCACAGATGTAGTCACTCTGATTCCTGGTCCATGTGTATTATTTCCATTCATGTTGCTTAAAGATGGTATTTGCAATGAATAAATCATTCATTGTGTAAAAAACAAAACAAAACAAAACCAACAAAAACCCCAAAACAAACAAGGAACTCATGAAATATTATACATAATAGGTGACCCTGGACCAGGACATTATGCTGAGTGAAATATCTCCGTCACTAAAGAACAAAATATTGCATAATGCCAATGTTATAAAACAGGACTGACATTGAGGTTGGGGGAATCTAAGAAAAGAGGGGATAAATAATGTACATTGCATTGAAACAGATGAGGGAGAGAACTGCTTAAAAGGAATATATGATTAGGTATTATTTGTATGACAACAGTGTAGAATAAGAGCTGCCTAGCAAAGTGGACTAGGATGGGGGTGGAGAATTGTACAAGAATGAAAGAATTTTTTTTTTCAAAGAGAAAAGTGAACTGGGGGTTGTGGTCAGGGAGGGAAATGTACAACAATGAATAAATGGAAATCCAAGTTCTCTATAAACTTTCATTAAATTTTCAATTAAA
>NW_006399911.1:166069-166731 GCF_000299155.1 Elephantulus edwardii | reverse complement strand
CCTTCTAAACCCAGCCTGGACTTCTGGCAGTTCTCTGCTGATGTGCTGTTCCAGTCGTTTTTGGATAATCTTCAGTAGAATCTTGCTTGCATGTTTGATTGTGCTAATGCGAACAAATATGATGATTATCTTTATTTTCTAAAAACTTCAGGTTTAATATAACACAAGAGAATCTTGGGACATAATACCATAAGTAGTTGTTGTTGTTGTCATGTGCCACTGGGTTGGAGTCTACTCATAACTGACCCTCTAGTGAATTTTCAGAGGCTGTAAATTGCCATGAGGAGAGTGCCCATCTTTCTTCCATGCAGCAGGATGGGGGGATTCAAACTGAGTGCATTTGGGTGGCAGCACCACTCCTTACCAATAAGCCATCAGAGCTCTTCAATATCATATAATCAGAATGCTGTTATTGTTGTGTGCCATCAAATCACCTGCGACTCACAGCGACCATATGTACAATAGTTCTGAAGCCTGCCCTGTCCTGAGCCAGTCTCACTGACTCAGACACACGACCCCCATTGCCCTAGTTACTGTATCAACCCATCTCATCCAGGGTCATCCTCTCCTCCACTGTTCCTTCACCCTTTGGAGCATGATGTCCTTCTCCAAGGATCAGTCGGTCCTGGCCACATGCCAAAAAATATGTGAGACAGAGTTTC
>NW_006399911.1:161559-164459 GCF_000299155.1 Elephantulus edwardii | reverse complement strand
TTCAAAAGGGTTGTAGACGTCAAGCGTGGCATACTGCTGGATGGGTCTGTGCTGGATCACAGCTGGGTCCTGAAAAGGGTTATCGAGCTGGCTGGACTCCCGCCGTCTCGGTTCTGAGCCATGATTGCAATCGCGGCCTTAGCTGCCTGCAACCCTCCACGCCCCTGGCACGGCAGCAGCGGCCGAATCTTTGTTTTCTTGATGTTGAGCTTCAATTTGTATTGAAGACTACAATCCTTGACCATCTGGTTTCAGGTCCTCCTACATTTCAGCAAGCAAGATTGTGTCATCTGCATAATGTAGATTGTTGATGAGTCTTCCTCCAATCCTGATGCCACATTCCTCCTGATAAGCCCAGCCTCCCGAATGGTCTGTTTTACATATACATTGAAAAGGTATGGGGACAGGATGCATCCCTGACACGCTCCCTTCTTGATGTTGAACCTAAAAGTGTTTCCCTGCTTTGCTCTGAAGACTGCTTCCTGGTTCAGGTATAGAATTTGCATAAGGACAATCAAGTGTTCTGGGATTCCCATTTTCCTCAAGGTTAAACACAATTTGTTGTGATCCACACAGTCAAATGCTTTTGCATAGTCAATGAAACACAGATATCCCTCTGGTACTCTGCTTTCTGCCAAGATCCATCTGACATCTGCAATAAAGATCCTAGTGCCACAGCCTCTTCTAAACCCAGCTTGTATTTCTTGTAGTTTTTGCCCAATGTACTGGACTGGTCCAGTCATTTCTGGATAACCTTCAATAGAATTTTGCTTGTGTGTGATATGAGTGATGATAAAGAAAAATACCAAAATCAGTAAGCTCTAATAGATAAATGGAGTAATTCTCCCTGTTAAACTCGCTGGCTTTTATGTTGCAAGACTGAAAAGAAATAAAGTTGGAGCCAAATTAGCAAGTAAAGCAATTAAAATTGTAATGTTAGATATTTGTTGTCTGCTATTAGGCAATTTGGAAGCAGGAGTGGCATCCACTTCCTAAAGAACATACCTCTGGAAACTCTATGGAAAATTTGATAAGTGACAGTAGATACAGAAAGGCTCCAGGCCTTTTGTTCACAGGGTCACTATGAATCTAGCTCGACTCAACAGCACTCAACAAACAATAATAATTAGGCAGTACATGAGAAGAAATGTTAATATATAAATTTTTTTTATTTGAAAGACAATTACCGCTTTTCTTACTTGACAACAAATATTAGTAATTTATAAGTCCTTAAATAAAACCCTGTAATATTCTTCCTTATAGAGCAAGGAAATTCCTCTCCTCTAAAGATTCAAATTGGTAGGAATTTTTCTCAGGTCATCAAGCAATATCATCAGAATTATTTTACTAAAAATTTTAAAAGTAAAATTCTTACTCACTTTTTCTTGTGTTGAGGTTCCCCCCCCCTTCAAAACCATGTGTCTTGGTTGACTCGGGAATTTAATCCTAATTAGAAGCCAAGCTCTGATCTTCGAGAGAAGATTGTAAAGAATGAATTAATTCTTTAAACCAGTGTGTTGGAGGAAATTATTTTAAATGGCTCGTCTAGCCATTAGTTTTATTAGTTCCATCATATGGCTGGATAAGGGTGCAAATGCTAGGTGTTTGCTGCCCACCAAAGACATTAGATAGCTTGCTAATAATGTAAATAAGGTAAACAGTACCTTCCAGGTGGGACCATGAAAATAAATTGTGTAGAATACAAATCTTTTGCATTCCAGTCACCCATTATTATACATGTTTGATCTATTTCTGATTGCAACCATTGATAGAAATCATCTATTTCCTCCTCTTTGGCTCTGGTTGTAGGTGCATAAATTTAAATGATAGTGGTATTAACAGGTCTTCCTTGTATGCACATAGGTATTATCCTGTCACTTACAATATTGTATTTCAAGATGGATCTAGAAATAGCTTTTAACCATGAAAGCAACCCCATTTTTTCCTCACCTTTTCATGTCCAGCATAATAGATCATATGATTGTGGGATTCAAAATGTCCCATGCCAATCCATCTCATTTCACTAATACCCAATATATCAATGTTTATGTGTTCCATTTCTTTCTTTAAAATGTCCAGTTTTCCTACAGTCATGCTTCTCACATTCCACATACCAATTGTTAATTTTTTTCTTACAACTGTTTCTCCACCTTTGGGTTTCCAAATTTGAGCACTCAACTTCAGTTGCCATATCTGTTAGTCTACTCTCAGTGTGCTCTGCTGTACACAGAGTTTTCAATGACCAGTTATATTTCAGAAGTGGATGGCAAATCCTTCTTCCTAGTCTGTTTTAGTTTTGATACTCACTGTTAGAAGAATATCTGACAGACAAGTACTTTTACCTAGCAGGTGTAAGACACTTCCCTTACAGAAATAACCAATACATCCACTGCCCACCCACCCCAAGCACGTGTGACTTTTTCCCGCCCTTTGCCTGCTACCTCCCCATTCCTTGCACACTCGGTTACCTGGTCAAACCCTTCCTGCCCCAACCACCTCTCAATATGACATTATTGCCAATGTCAGATGGACATTATTGCAGACATCAGATGGATCTTGGCAGAAAGCAGAGAGTACCAGAAGAATGTCTATCTGTGTTTCATGGACTATACAAAGGCATTTGACTGTGTGGATTACAATAAATTGTGGCTAACCTTGAGGAAAATGGGAATCTCAGAGCACTTGATCGTATTTATAAGAAACCTATACTTGGATCAAGAAGCAGTCCTCAGAACAGAGCAAGGAAACACTGCATGTTTCAAAATCAGGAAAAGAGTGTGTCAGGGATGCATCCTGTCCCCATACCTTTTCAATCTGTTTGCAAAACAGATCATTCGGGAAGGAGGGCTTTATGAGGAGGAATGTGGCATCAGAATTGGAGGAAGACTCATTAACAACCT
>NW_006399911.1:159541-160954 GCF_000299155.1 Elephantulus edwardii | reverse complement strand
GGAGAGATGGACTGATACAGTAACTGGGACGATGGGGGTTGGTGTGTAGGAGTTAGTGATACTGGCTCAGGACAGGGGAGGGTTCAGAGCTGCTGTACAAAGGGTGGCTATACATTACAAATGACTCAATGGCATATAAAACAATAACATACTGTGACAGGTTTGGAAACAGGAGAGGCATCCAATTCTTAAATAACATGTCTCTGGAAACTCTATAAACTTTTATAAATGCAGATAGTTATAAAGGGGCTTCAAGACTTTTATTCATAGGGTTGCTATGAGTTGTGCTCGACTTAAAGGCAATTAACAACAACAGAATACAAATCTATAGGGGATTGATCATTTTGACATCTTATCAGGAAAATAGGAATCTCATTACCATCAAGAAAAAAGGGACTAGAAAATGGACCTAAGATTCCTGCACAAGCTAAGGACAAAGTAGAATAACAGCAGCCCAGAAGTCAGTCCAGATGACAGTGGTAGCATTCACAACAGAAGCAGTGAGAAGTAGACATAGGACTTTGAGCTTCCTGCCTATGGAGTAAGGATGCTGAGTACTTGCTGGCAAAGTGGGTGCATTTAGGCACTTGCTGTAGAAGCTAAGCACCTTGAGGTCTAGGCTTATTACTAGAGTATGAGTCATGCAATTGTTGGTGGTGTTAGTGTGATTAAGTCTACTATGATTACAACTCATAGTCACTTTGTGAACAACAGATCAAAACCTTGCCTTATCCTGTACCATAATCACAATCTCCTTCATGCTCAAATCCATTGTTCTAATTAGCGTGACATCCATCTTGTTGAGGGTCTTCCTCTCTTTCTCTGACCTTCAACCTCTGCAGAACTGAAAGAAGTATGTGCCACTTGAGCAGGGAAGAGGCCGAGGCCGTAAAGCCAAGAGTCAGTGAACGCCTTTGAGAGCATGCAGGAGCAAAGTCTGTACTGTTGAATGAAGAATCATTTCCTGAGTGTTTCCAACCTGAATTGCAATCTGTTGCTTCCTCAATGAATACCATGATGTTGTGTATTATCTGTCAGTTCAGTGAGGTCATGACAATGAATATCAAGCCCAGTAGAGAAATAGTGAATGCCGTGGGACAGATGAATAGTGTTGGAATCACTAGAAGAAGATGTGGAACACAAAGGGTATGCTCTCATTGATACTAGCTTTGTGCTGTGGAAACTGTTGATGAAGACTCATCCCCTTGTGAAGTTTGTGGATGTCAGATGTGCCACCTCCATGTCCATCATACTCTTTTTACAACCAGTAATAGAAGAAAATGTAATTATGTAAACGACAATGTGGCATCAGAATTGTTGGAAAACCAATGGCAGTCCCTGCACCAAGAAACCCTTGACTCATAGTGACGCTGTATGACAGGATTGTTGTTTTGTTGTTATGTGCCGTCGAGT
>NW_006399911.1:148671-156909 GCF_000299155.1 Elephantulus edwardii | reverse complement strand
GTAGGATTTGAAATCAGGGAGTGAGATACCTCCTACCTTCCTTCTATTTTTAAGGAGTGCTTTGCTTATTCGCTGCTTCTTTCCATTCCAAATGAAACTGGAGCTTACCTTTTCTATATCATTGAAGAACACTGTAAATTTTTTAAAAAAGCAAACTGCCATATCTTTTTCTCACACAGCAGTTGGCACGTTCAAATTACCAGTCTTTAAGTTATCAGCTGTAACAGAAACATGGATTCTAACATATATTCTGAGAGATCACACACAAGTCAATAACAAAAATTATTTAAAGCCTTAAAAATCCTGTGGGCAGACCTACTCTGATGTGATGGGAGTGGGTTTGGTTTTGCTTATGAAGCAATCATTTGCAAACCAAACTCAGGGCTGTTTTTCTCCTGTAGAGCTGCTGGTGGATTTGAACTGCCAGAGAGGCATCTACTTTGGGTTAGCAGCATCACTCCCTGCAGACAATGCCACCAAAGCTCATTTTGGCCAGAACAGATAAGGCAACAGCTTGTATACAAACCAGCTTGTGTAATATGGGAAGCTAAGCCTGATCTGTTTGGCTTGGTTAGTACTTAGATAAGACATTGTCTGGAACTACTTGGAATTTCTCAAAGCAGGAATAAAATAGGAATTGAGGTTAGGAAAAAAATTTTTAAAATATTTCAGAGTGTAGAGAACCAGGTTCACCTCTTGCCCTCCTAATTCAGTGTCAGAAACCCCATAGATTCACATAAAACAGGATCTGAGACGGCCTTCTAATCTTCTTCAGCAGGCAATGCTCATTCTGCCAGAATTCATCGGCTTTATTATTGATGGTGAAGAGATTGAGATTGTTAACAGTTTTAGTTTGCTTGGCTCCATGTACAACACTTTTGGCACCAGTAGACAGGAAATAAAAGACATATTGCCATGAGAAAGTCTGCTGTTAGGGACCTTTCCAAAGTACCGAAGAGCAATGGTGTCTCTCTGGAGACTAAGGTACGTCTGATACAGGCCATGGTCTTTGCTATCACTTGTTATGCATCAGAGAGTTGGACAATGATTAGGGAGGATAGAAGGAGAATTGATGCCTTTGAGCTATGGTGCTGGAGAAGAGTATTGAGGGTACCACGAACTGCTAGGAAACAAACAGATTCACCCTGGAAAGGGTTAAACTGAGCATCTCCTTGGAGGCAAGGATTATGAGGCTCCATCTAACATACTTTGGACATGTTGTAAGGAGAGACCGGTCCTAGGAGAAGGTGGATAGAATCATTGGAGAAGTTCAATATCAGCAGTGAAAACTAGGCCAGGTGCTGATTGTGGGACAGAGCATCAACTACTCATATGCAAATTCAAACTAAAGCTAAAGAAGGTCAAATCATAGCCACAGGAATAAAAATTTTATCTTGAGTCTATCCTCCTCCCAATTTAAAATCTTGAGTTGGTTTGAGAACTTAAACACTAATGAATAAGGACCAGAAGAACTGTGGGAAGATATCAATAATATCATCCACATATACTGCATAGTGCCACTGTTGTAAAGCAGAACTGACACCAGGGTTGGAGGGAAACTAAGAGGGGTTAAATAATGTATACTACTTTGAAACAGATGATGGAGAGAACTGTTTAGGAGGAACATATGATTAGGCATTATTGTCATGACAAGAGTCCAGAATGAAAACTGTATGGTGGAATGGACTGGGGTGGGAGGAAAGGTTTGTATAACAATGAAATTGTTTATTTGTTTTTACTTTTCAAAGAGAAAAGCAAACTGGTGAGGCAGGGGTGGGAAGGGAGGAAAGTGTGCAACAATGAATGAATAGAAATCCAAAGTCTCTGTAAACTTTCATTAAAATAAATTTTTTAAAAAGAAAGAAAAAATATATCATCCATGAAGAATGCAAAAGGTAATTACAAAGAAGAGGAAAGAGACCAAAATAGATGTCAGAAAAGACTGAATATTGCACTAGAGAGCCGAGAAGCCAGAGCAAAGGGAAGAAATCAACAAGATAAGGAACTGAATAAAAGATTTCAAAGGACAGCTCAGGAAGACAAGACAAAGTATTATAATGAAAAGTGCAAAGAGCTGGAGTCTGAAAATCAAAAGGGTTGAATTCGCTTGGCATTTCTTAAGCTAAAGAAACTAAAGAACAAATTCAAACTGCGAGTTGCAATGCTTAAGGATGCTATAAGCAGTATATTAAATAGTTAAGGAAGAATTTAAAAAAGATGGAAGGAGTAAACAGAGTCTCTGTGCCAAAAAAATGCGCTGACACAAAGAATTTAAAGAAACAACATATGATCAATATTCTGGTAATGAACGAGGAAGTTCAGGCTGCTCTGAAGGAAATGGCAAAAGATATAGCCCCGGGAATTGATAGAATACCAATTGACATATTTCAACAAACAGATGGTGCCCTGGATGTGTTCAGCAGGTTGTGCCAAGAAATCTGGAAGACAACTACCTGGCCAACTGACTGAAAGAGATCTACATTTATTCCCATTCCAAAAAAAGGTGACCCAACAGAGTGTGGAAACTATTGAACATTATCACTAATATCACACAGTACATTCCAGAAACGACTGAAACAGTACCTTGCCAGATCTATAAGAAATAAAAGCTGAATTTAGAAGAGGTTGTGGCTATAGAGACATTATCGCCAATCTCAGATGGATCTTGGCAGAAAGCAAAGAAAGAATATCAGAGGAATGTCTATCTGTGTTTCATTGACTATGCAAAGGTATTTGACTGTGTGGATCACAACAAATTGTGGCTAATCTTGAGGAAAGTGGGAATCCCAGAACATTTGATTGTGCTATGCTTGGACCAGGAAGCAGTCCTCAGAACAAAGCAAAGAAACATGGCATTGTTCAAAATCAGGAAAGGAGGATGTCAAGGATGCATCCTGTCTCCATACACTTTCAATCTATATGCAGAACAGATCATTCGGGAAGCTGGGCTTTATGAGGAGGAATGTGGTGGCATCAGGATTGGAGGAAGACTCATCAGCAACCTACATTATGCAGATGACATATCTTTGCTTACTAAAACCGGGGAGGACCCAAAGCACTTGCTGCAGAAGGTCAAGGACTGTAGTCTTCAATATGGATTGAAACTCAACGTCAAGAAGACAACAATTCTCACTCCTGGTCCAATTGGCCATAATAGATGGAGACGAGATTGAAGTTGTTAACAAGTACAGCTTACTCAGATCTGTGATCAACACGCTTGGGCACCAGCAGTCAGGAAATCAAGACAAATTGCATTGGGAAAATCAGCTGTCCAGATTTTTCAGTACCTCTCCAGGGTACTGAAAAACAATGATGTCAGTCTAGAGACTAAGGTGTGCCTAATCCAGGCTATGGTCTTCGCGGTTACTTGCTATACATCAGATAGCTGGACAATGACTAAGGATGATAGAAGAAGAATCGGTGCCTTCAAGTTGTGGTGTTATATAGGGTCTTGAATATACCATGGACCACCAAGAAAACAAACAAGTCTGTCTTGGAGAGGGTGAAACCAAGTTTCTCCTCGGGGACTAGGATTTTGAAGCTCAATCTCACATAGTTTGGGCACATGGCCAAGAGAGACCAATCCTTGGAGAAGGACATCATGCTCAGAAGGGTAGAGGGACAGTGCAGGAGAGGAAGACCCGGATGAGATAGAGTGATACAATAACTGGGGCAATGGAGTTTGGTGTGTCGGAATTAGTGAGACTGGCTCAGGACAGGGCAGGCTTCAGAGCTGCTGTACATAGGTCTCTATGGGTTACAGATGACTCGATGGCACATAACAGTAACAACAAGTCTCTCTACTCTTGAGATTTTTTTAAGAATTTCCATTGTCGTTGTTGTTGATTGCCTTCAAGTCAAGCACGACTCATAGCGACCCCATGAACAAAAGACCTGAAGCCCCTCTACAATTGTTGACATTTATCAAAGTTCATAGAGTTTCCTGAGGCATGTTATTTAGGAAGTGGATGCCAGTATGAAGAATTCCTTGCTACAGATCACTTCACTCTTTATTTCAAAGTATCTTTGGAGAAAAACAACTCAAGATCCTCTGAAGTTTCCCAAAATAAAAAATAGACTCTAATACCTCCTCAGATCACAAGTAAGGAGGAATTTTTCTGGGTAAGAAGAGTCTTTGTGGTGGCTGGGACACTAAGGGTTAACAGTCTATCCCTGGCAGTACACAGCCCCACAGCTGCCAGCAATTAGACTAGATGGCAATCCCCTTGGGGAAACTCCTGCTGGCTGATTAGGACTAATTGCTATCCAGTATCTTAGTCCCTGGGTGGGTAGAAATGGAAATCCATTAGGGAAATGGTTGGTAATGAGAGACTTACTGCTGGTGAGGCTACTGACACACGGATATATGGATATGGAGATATAGGGTATACATGGGATAGATATCCCTATGTACTGTTGTTCTTGTTTATTGACGTCAAGTCAAGCACAACTCATAGCGACCCTATGAACAAAAGGCCTGAAGCCTTTCTATAACTATCGTTGTTTCTCCAAGTTCATAGCATTTCCAGAAGCATGTTGTTTAGGAAGTGGATGCCACTCCTGCTTCCAAATCGCTGTATAGGGTATGAGGATATGAACTAGTTGCCCTGTACAGCTGAGTCCTCCAAATGCACCTTACCCTTCTGGTGTTATTGGAAAACAAATATTTTGGTTTCTTTTTCACCTCCTCTCCCCTCACCCCCCCCCCAAAAAAAAGGGTAATCTTACCCTTCTGATTTTAGTATAATGGTGGGGGTGGGGGAGGAATCTGTTTCTCCAAAGACTGATTTTGTGACAATCATTTCTTAGAGATACAAATAAAGTTGGGATCATGGCAGAGGGCAAGATTGATGCCAATTGGGAAGATCTGGAAAGGCTTTTTGTAGATAAGGTCTCTTGGCTAAGCCATTGAGTTTAGGCGGTTAGTTTGTATGAAGTAGACTACCTTCAGAGATTCATTAGCAGTTATAGGAAAAGGGGGGGGGAAGTCTTATTTCAGACCTTTGCTATTTAGAAATTTGTGATTGGACACCAGGCAAGATTAAAGCCTTCATGGGAACTATTTCAGCCAATACTTTGTTGTTGTTCTTAGGTGCCGCACATTTCAGACAACTCATAATGACCCTATGAGCAACAGATCTAAACCATCTCCTATTCTGTCCCATCCTCACAATCTCTGACATACTTTGATCTATTTCTGCAGTTACTATGTCAGTCCATCTGGCTGAGGGTCTTCCTCCCTTTTGCCAATCCTTTCACCTTCCCAAGCATGGTGTACCTCTCCAAGGAACAGCCTCTCCTAACAACATGCCTAAAGTATGTAAGACGAAGCTTTATCATGTCTGCCTCCAAGGACCTCTTCGGCTACACCTTCTCTAAGACATAATATTTGTTCTTCTGGTAGTCCATGGGGTTTTCAGTGATCTTCTCCAACACCACAGTTCAAAGGCATCAATTCTTGCATCATTCTTATTCATATGCTCTCAGATGCACAGCAAGTGATTGAAAATGTCCTGGTCTGAATCAAGCACACTTTAATTCTCAGACTATCATTGTGCCTCAATTATTTGGAGAGGCCTCTGACTGCAGAATTCCCCAGTGCAATTGAATTCAAATGTGATTAAACACTTGTATTTCCCATTAACGAATCACATGGTCTATATGAGTTCCAAAAGTGGACATTCCTGAGGTGCTATTTATTCTGCTTCCTAGAACAACATAAGAAGGATTTTTAGCCCCAAATTTTCTCGTTAAATTACTTAGTTGAATATTAGACATGGGGTTTGAGAGCTGGTAGTCCAGTAGTAAAGAGCTACACTGTCAACCCCTTTGGGTTTGGATATGATTTTAATCCAGTATCTGCTCCACTGCAGAAAGATTAACAATTGCTCCACTGAAGAAAGGCACATTGTTCCAAAGGTACATGGTTCAAATCTACTATCAGCTCCACTGGAGAAAGAAGGACATTGTTTTGTTGGAGAAAGATAAGCAATCTCCTCTTGTGTGATTTAAAGCTTCTGAAAACCCACTGAAGTGTCAGCTGAGTCGGTTCTGACTCAATGATACATAAAACATAGAGCTTGAGTTTTCACCTAAGACATTTTGAAATCCAATGATGGCAGTATTTGAGAAAACACATTTGTGAGCTTCTTTTAGATAAATTTCACAAGTAGGACATAAGTCACATAAAAAGTCCTAGCTTATGAGGTTTTTCATGAACTAAAAATTCTTCCATAGATTATTTATAAAGATTAGATTAAATTCAACTCATGAGCATATTTCTCCAGTAACAATATGATTGTTTTAAGGAACACATGAAAATTACATAAGAGCCAATTTATTGTTTTGCAACTTTGTGCAGAAGTAAATTCTTGGTCCTCTTGTACTGAAACTGCAAGAAGTCTGGAAAGTGTTAAAAATTATTTTTAAAGTTACAATTGAATTAAAATATGCTCTTGTGATTTATATAAACTATAAATTTTCTAGTATAATCTTTTAAAGCACTTAAGAGTCTTCATTTGCACTAAACCTAGGTTTATTACAAGTGATTCATTTATTGAAGAAAGTTTGGCCTCAAAAGCAACTTTTAGAGACTGTAAATCACATAAGAGGAGATTGTCCATTTCTCTCCTTAGGAACCACTGTTGGATTCAAATCTCCATAGAGGTGAGATCTTTGGGTTAGCAGAGTTCTCTCTCTCTCTCTCTCTGTGTTTGTGTAATTAAACAGAATTTCTGTTAAAATGTTCTTTTTTTGTTTCTCTTTATTTTTTTTTTGCCAGTGCATCACTGTTAAATGTTCCAAGATTATTCGTACTTTCCCAAGTGAAGTATTTTACTTTCTCATTTATATTTAAGGTTATTTCAAATGTCATAACCACATTATAGGAAATTAGTGCTATGAAAGAGAACAGAGAAGATCTCAGCTGAAATGATCTGGATTCTTCCATAGAGTTTTGTTTTGAAGGTTATTTGCTATCAGGCAATTTTAATTGGTAAGGAATGCTTGATAAAAATGAATTCTTAGTTATTCTGGGTTTCTGAACTGGAAGGAAACCTGAAAATGACAAATGACTTTTCATTGACTGAGAAAGCCATCAAGAGAATAGAACTTCTCAGTTACTTCTTTCAAAGAACAAGAACATGTATTCTGTTAAAATGAAAGTAAAAGATTTATTGAAGGTTCAAAACTAGTTTGAACTGGAGATATGTTAGGTCTCACAAAGTGAAAACTGTTCTGCTGAATGGAAGGTGAATAGGCACATTTATACAATACAATTAGGAACTAATAATACAAATGTTGTTTTTAAGTGTCATTGAGTTGTAGACATCTCATAGAGACCCTATGAAAAAAAGACCTGAACACTTGTATAACTTTCATCGTTTCTCCAAGTACATAATCATTTATTAGGAGAAATGGAAAGAGAGATATCTTGAAGCAGATAAATGAAAAGGAAGTGTACAATCATTTTGGTGGACTTTTGGATTTTATTATACACTTAAAATACAGAAGTAGATAACTAAAGATGGCCTCCAAAGTGGTTGTAAGATAATTACAATTTTTTTAAAAAAAAATAGAAACATCCTGTCAAATAGTTTCTTGGGCATATAGCTTTCTAACACACCCCTTGTGCCAAAATCCACACAATTAACCTAACTACAGGAAAAAGCTTCTTTATCTACAGCCTTAAATCTGTATTAAAGGTTAATGGTTGCTAAGTAAGCAAGTAGGAGTTAAGATGTGGCCTAAACTCACACTGGAGCTAGCTGTTTCACAGTCACATGCCTCCATTTTGGAGTTCTTGAACATTTCCTCCTTTTGATCAAGGATTTCTAGGAACATCTTTTTTCTAAATTATTAGTTTTAATGAATGTTTACAGAGACTTAGGGTTTCCATTCATTCATTGTTGCACTTTTCTCCCTGCCCACTCCTTCCCCCAATTCACTCTTCTCCTTTAAAAGTAAAAGAAAAAACTCTTTCATTATGGACATCTTCTTATGAGTACCTTAAGTTCACTTTCTTTCTTATAGACCTGCTGTTACATTTATCCTGCTAGGTAGCTGTTCCTATTCATAAGCTTTAAGACCCCAGATGCTACTTTGTGAGTAGTTTGGCATCATCTAACTTCTTTGAGTTTAGTATTCTCCTTCTAGGAATTTTAATTGGGAATCTGTGTGGAGCGAGCTCACATTAGAGGAACAGCTTGAATCTTTCAAATGGCTAGTCTAACATGTGTT
>NW_006399911.1:127045-148571 GCF_000299155.1 Elephantulus edwardii | reverse complement strand
TATATATAGTACCTATAAGCATTAAATGTGTATTCTGACAACAGCATTGGTAAATATATCATCATAATATTTTATTATTGCTGTTATATGCCATCAAATCGAGTATTAACAACAGACCTGAGTCCTGTCCTATCCTGTACCATCCTTATCATCTCTGACATATTTGAGCCCACTGTTGTAGTCACTGTGTTAATCCCCTCATTGGGGGTCTTCCTCTCTTTTCACTGACACACCACTTTTCAAGCATGATGTTCCTTTCCAAAGAATAGCTGCTCCTAACAAGATAGCCAGTGTACGTGAGCTACGGCATTTTTGCCTCCAAGTAGCACTCTGGCTCAATCTTCTCCAAGACATGTATATTTGTTCTTTTGCCAGTCCATGGAATATTCTGTTCTCTTCCCCAACACTACAACTCAAAGGCAACTATTCTTCTGTCATATTCATTTACTTTACAGCTGTCAGACACACAGCAAGTGATTGAAAAGATCATGGCTTGAATCAAATGTACCTTGGGCTTCAAACTGACATCATTCCTCCTAAGTACATTGGAGAATTCCTTCACAGCAGCCTTTCCCAAGGCAATGTTGGTGTTGTTGTTGATTGCCATAGATTCAAGCACACCCATAGCAATCCTATTAACAAAAGGCTTTGTATAACTATTGTCATTTGTCAAAGTTTATAAAGTTTCCAGAGGCATGTTGTTTAGGAAGTAGATGCCACTCCTGCAATACATCTTTTAATTTTCTGACTACTAGTGCCAAGGGTGTTGATTGTGGAACCAAGCCATCAAGTCGAGTACGATTCATAGAAATCCCATGTATGAGCAGCCAACCTGAATCTAGTCCTATCCCGTGCCATCCAAATCATCTCTGAAACACTCAAGGCCATTGCTGAAGACATCGTGTCAGTCAACCTCATTGGAGGGTCTTCCTTTCCTTCACTGACTTTCCATCTTTTCAAGCATGATATCCTTTTCCAGTGAAAAGCTTTGGCTAGCTATACATCCAAAATAATGAAAGACAAAGCTTCACTATCTTTGCCTCCAAGAAGCACTCTAGCTGCACCTTCTCCAAGATATACCTGTTTGTTCTTTTGGCAGTCCACGGGACATTCAGTACTCCAGCACCACAACTCCAAGTCATCAATTCTTCTTCTGTCATCCTTATTCATCGTCCAGCTCTTTGGTGTATAGCAAGTGATTGAGAAGATCATAAATCAGGTGCATCTTAATCTTCAAACTGACATCATTGCTCTTCAGCATTCTGGAGATATTCCTGACAGCAGACTTTCCCCAGTGTAGTACATCTCCTGATTTCCTGAAATATTGAAAAGCAATCTTTCATTTAGAGATAGCTACAATTAATAAGAGGTTTTAGATGAATGGTTATCCTACAAGTGTCTCTGTTAAAAGGAGATCCTATAGGCCCCCTTTGTATTGGCGAAGGAGTTTTAGACATCTCTCTTTCTCCCATCCAGTCAGAATCAACTCATAGCTGACTCTCCAGTTGGCTTCAGAGGCTAGAAATTGTGTGAGAGGAGATTGTCTTTCTCCTGTGGAGCTGCTGGTGATTTAAAACTGTCCAAGAGATACTGCCTTTGGTTTGTACATATATTTGAATAATAGTTATATTAACAGGTCTTTGTCTTGTTGAGCTGGAGTTTTCTATAAATTTTAGAGTGGATTCCCTTGCCAGACGTGTTATTGTCAAATATTGTTTCTTGGTCTGTAGATTCTCCTTCTTTTTCCTCTAGGAGAAATCTCATGATCAACATAGGATTTAATTTTTAGGAGGTCCCAATGGTGTAGTTTATCTTCTGCTATTTGTAGATTTTCAGTTATTTTTGACAGTTTATTTATACCAAAGATTAGGCCTCCTAATTTTGCCCTTATTTTCTCTTTAATGATCTTTATAATTTTAGATTTCATGCCTGGATCTTTGATCCATTTGAAGCTAGTTTTTATATATATTGTGGTCTGAATCTTGTTTCAAATTTCTGCAAATAAATACCTGGTTTTGACAGCACCATTTATTAAAGAAGCTATTTTCCATTTAACAAATTTCATCTTTATGCCAAAGATCAACTGTCCACAGGCGGATAGATTTATTTCTGTTATCAAATCTATTCTATTGGTCTATGTTTCTGTCATGGTGTGAGTACCAATCAACCTCTTTTGATTCTATGGCTGAGTAGCAGATTTTTGAGTCCAGGAAGTGTAATGCTTCCTATAGTATTGTTATTCTTCAACAAGTCTTTGCTTATCTGGAATCTCTTTCCTTTCCAGATAAACTTGAGGATTGCTTTTTCCATCTCATTAAAGAATGGTGTGATCGGGATTGGTATTACATTGTATCTACAGATTGATTTGGTAGTATTGCTGTTTTTTATGATGCTGAGTCTTTCAGTCCATAAACATGGTATAATTTTCCATTTGTTTGGATCCCTTTGGGTTTCTTGTAGTGTTTGTGGTTTTTTTATAGATAGGTCTTTTTTTAATTATTATTAAATTTTATTAGTTTTAGTGAACATTTACAGAGATTTTGGGTTTTCATTTATTCATTGTTGCACTGTTTTCTCTACCCTCCTCCCCAGTTCGTTCTTCTTCCCTCCCCACCCCAGAATGTCTGTTTTAATTGTCCAATTGCCACAGTGCTTGTCGAAGTCAGTTCTGATTAATCTCCTTTGTCAGTGTGTCCTTTGCCATTCCCTATTTTTTTACCTCCAGCTATATTTATTCCTAAATGCTCGGGTTTTAGGTGACTGTTACAGGTGGTATTTTTTCTTTCTTCACCACTCCCCCTTTTGTCTTTGTTACCATATAGGAATCTGACTGATTTTTGTACAATGGCCTTATGTTTTGCCACATTGCTGAATGGGTCACATTTCCAGCAATTGTCTTTCTGAATCTTTGGGATTTTCTCTGTACAGGATTGTAGTTGTTGTTATGTGCCATCGAGTCAATTACGACTCTAAGTGACCTCTGAACTCTGTCCTATCTCGAGATAATCTCACTGTCTCTGACACACCTGTCCCCATTGCCACAGTCACTGTGTCTATCCATCTCATCCAGGATCTTGTTCTCCTGCATTACCCTCCACCCTTCCAAGCATGATGTCCCTCTCCAAGGGTTGGTCCCTCCTGGCAACATGCCCAAAGTATGTCAAACAGAGCTTCCCAATCATTGCCTCCAAGGAGTAACCTGGTTTCACCCTCTCCAGGACACACCTGTTTGTTCTCTTGACAGTCCATGGTGTGCTCAACACTCTTCTCTAGTATCACAACTCAAAGACATCGGTTCTTCAGCTGTCATCCTTAGTTACTGTTCAGCTCTCAGATGCATAGCAAGTAACTGAGAAGACCATGGCTTGGCTCAGGCTGATTTTAGTCTGTAGACTGACATCATTACTCCTTTAGCACTCTGGAGAGCTCCCTGACCAAAAAATTTTTCAAAGCAGTTTGTCTTTTGATTTCCTGACTGCTGATGCCAAGAGTGTTGATTGTGGATCTGAGCAAGATGAAATTGTTAACTTCAGTCTTTTCTGAAATTGTTAACTTCAGTCTTTTCTCCATCCATCATGATGCTGCCAATTGGCCCGATGGTGGAAATCTTTGTTTTCTTGATGTTGAAATGCAATTCATATTGAAGATTACAGTCTGACTTTTTGTGGCAAACACTTCGGGTCCTCCTCGGTCTTGGCAAGCAAGGTTGTGTCATCTGGATAATGCAGGTTGTTGATGAGTGTTCCTCCAATTCTGATGCAACATTCTTTTACAGAGTCCAGCCTCCTGAATGATCTGTTCTGTAGGTAGATTGAAAAGATATGGAGACAGAATGTATTGCTGACATACTCCTTTCTTGATTTTGAACCATGCAGTGTTTCTTGCTCTCCTTGGACAACTGCTTCCTGGTTTGAGTATAGGTTTTGTATGAATGAGCAAATGTTTGGGGATTTCCATTCTTCTCAAGGTTAGCCACAATTTGTTGTGCTCCACACGGTCAAATGTCTTTGCATACTAAATAAAACACAAAGAGACATTCTTCTGGTACCCTCTGCTTTCAGCCAAGATACACCTGACATTGGCAATGATATCCCTTCTTTCATGGGCTCTTCTAAGGCTTGCTTGTATTTCTGGTAGTTCTGTGTCAATGTACTATCTTTGTCGTTTTGGATAGTCTTCCGTATAATTTTTCCAGATCTGTAAATGTAATTTCACTTCCTCTTTTTCAATGAAAGTGTCTATTATTTCCTTTTCTTCTTTTCTTTTTCTGACTAGAACTTCTAATATAATATTAAATAACTGTAATGATACCAAAAATCCTTCTCTGGTTCCATTTGATAGGAGAATGCTTTATATTTCTCTCCACTGAGGGCAATATTGGTTGTTGGTTTAGTATATATGCTATTAATTATGCTAAGTCATTTACTTTCTATTCCAATTTTTTTGAGCATTTTTATCAGGATAGTGTGTCGAATTTTGTCAAATAACTTTTCTGCATCAACTGAAGTGGTAATGTAGTTGTTTTTCTTTGTTTTCTTGTTGTGATCGATTATACTTTTTGCTTTTTCTAATGTTTATCCACCTTTACACACCTGGCCTAAATTCCACTTGCTTATGATGAATTTTCTTTATATAATGTTGAAATCTATTGAATTCTATTGGCAAGAATTCTGTTGAAACTGTTTGCATCTGTGTTTATGATCTATATTGTTCCATAATTTTCTTTTTTAAGTGGTCTCTTTGCCTGGCTTTTGTATCAAGGTTATGATTGCTTCATATAATGGGCTTGGGAGTATTCTATTTTATTTACTTTTTTTAGTATTCTATCTTTTTGTATAATCTGAAATAGTTGAATAGAAATGGCATCAGGTCATCTGTGAATGTTTGACATAATTTGGTAGTGAGACCATCTGGAACAGAATTTTTGTTGATGCTATTGGGAGTGTTTTGACGACCTGCTCAATATACTTTATTGCAATGGATTTGTTAAAATTTGTGCTAGCTTAGGTAGGGAGTGACTTTCTAAAAATATACCAATTTTCTCTTCTTGTTGTTGTTATGTGCCATCAAGTCACCTGTGACTCATAGCAACTCTATGTGCAAAACCTCTGAAGCCTGCCCCATCCTGAGCCAGTCTCACTGACTCTGATATACCTACTCCAATTGCTCTAGTTACTGTATCAATCCATCTCATCCAGGGTCTTCCTATCCTGCACTATCCCTCCACCTTTCTAAGCATGATATCCTTCTCCAAGAATCGGTCTCTCTGGGCCACATTCCCAAAGTATGTGAGATAGAGTTTCAAAATCTTAGTCTTCAAGGAGAAACTTGGTTTCACCCTCTCCAAGATAATCCTATTTGTTTTCTTGGTGGCCCAGGTTTTCAAAATTGTTAGGGTATAGTTCTTCACAGTATTTTATTACGCTTTTAATTTCAGTTTATTTTGTTATAATAGCACCTATTTAATTTCTTATTTTTATTATTTACATCTCCTTTTCCTTTCTTATATTTGACAGAGACTTGTCAATTTTGTTTATTTTAAAGTTGATTTAAAAATGGTAGAAATTGCATGGGCACATAAAGATCAAGGAAGTTTCCTAAGCTTATTTTTTATATTGTTTCCATTAATTTTTCCATGACAGTTGCTGCCCTAAGGGAAGGGGAGTGATTTTTGTCAATTCATTTCAGTTGTAAACTATAGTAACAAATATGTCTCTGCTGTTGGCCATGCTCTGGGGAAGGTTCATAAAGCATTTCTAGATACTTCATGTAAAAATAAATAAGCAGAGAAATCTAAGCTATAATCAGGGAATTGATGGAAGACAAAGATGTGTGTGACCCAAGTTTAATATTTTCAGTTGCCTTAAATAACGTGTGGAGAGCTCTGGCTGCATAGTCCATATCCGTTGACTTTTAATCCAAAGGCAGATAACTTTAGCAGTTTGAAGTCATCAGCAGTGTCTCAGGGGAAAATCCCTTCCCATGACCTTGACCATTAAGCAGGTCACTAAGGAATTCTGGTGGCTTAATGATAAGGAGTTAGGCTAACAATCCAAATGTATGTGGTTCGAATCCACCAAGCATTTTGTGGGAGAAAGATGGCAAATCTCCTCCTATGCCATTCACAACCTCTGAAAGTCTGAATTGTGGTGTTGGTGAAGAATCCTGAATATATTCCTGACTGCCAAAAGAATAAACTAATAAATCTTTGAATATTTGCAGTCAGCATGCTCTGTGGAGGCAATGGGCAAGACTGTATCTCACAGGTTTTGGGCATGTAACCAAGAGGAAGCAAGCAGTCCCTAGAAATGGATATCATGGTTGGTAAAGCAGAGCATCAGCAAAAAAGAGGAAGACAGGAAAATGGATTGGTACAGGGTCTGCAACAATAGGGTCAGGTACAGGCGTGGTAAGCACAAAGAAATGCTTCACTCTGTTGTAAACACAATTGCTATGCATAAAAATGGACTCAATAAAACCTAACATCAACAATAACATCAATGCTGGTGTTTTTAGTAATGGTTTTAAATTTCGTGATGGCCTCTTTATCATCTCCTGAAAGTTTAAAAGGCTGAGGTTAGAGACCTTTAAATATTGATACAAGAGTTGAGCCGATTAAAAAAAAACCCCAAACACAAAAAACAAACCCACATGTTTATTTCCAGATTGTGTGGTAATGACAGGTTCCTAAAAATCTTTTCAGCTGTTTCTTGGCTTTAGGGGCAAGATATGCTAAGATGGTCCCTGTTCTTGTGTCTGTGTTGATCTCTAAGATTGTTGTTGTTTGTGTACTGTTGCATCAGAACCAAGCCATAGTTAACCCTCAGAGTCAGTTAAGAGCACGGGAGGAGACTGCCCATCTTTCTCCTGCAGATCAGCTTGAACTGTATGCCCTCCTGATTGCAGCACAGCTTCTTGCCACTAGGCTACCAGAGCTCCCTTTCTAAGATTATTGTTGTTGTTGTTGTATACCATAGAGTTGGAACTGACCCATAGCTGATCCTCTGGTGGGTTTTCAGGGGCAGTTAATCGCATGGGAGATTTTCAATCCTTCTCCCACAGAGCAGCTGGTGGGCTCGAACCATGAGCCTTCAACTCAGCTTCTAGCCATGAGGCCACCAGAGCTCCCTAAAATTACATGATTACATGGCCTAAATATTTAACTATTGACTAATCCAGTTACCCTTTTCCCTTTCTCTCTAAAGTAACCATCTAAGAATGATTTTGTTTGTAAACCTCCCTTAAGCTTTTAAAAATAGAGATCTATACATTATTCTTTCTGTTGGCACTGACTCACTTATTTTACTGAGCAAATGTCTTCTTGACTCTTTTATGTTATATGATGTCTTATATTCTTTATTAAGTCTTTAGTGTTGCACAGAAACATTGCTGTGTATGAATGTACTATAGTATCTTCATCCCTTCATCCAATGATGATCACTTAGGTTGTTTCATCTCTTTGCTATATTGTAAATAATGCTTTAATATACATGGGTGTGCACATATCTGTTTGTGTCACAGCTCTTGTTTCTGTTTCTTTAGGATATATATTTAATACTGGAGTTGTTGATTATATTTATATTTTCATATTTTTATGGAGGTGTCACTAGGTCTCACTAGCTATGCATAAGAGGTCCAATGTCTCCACGCCCTCATGAGCATTTGTTGTTTGTTATTCTATTGAGCTTTGATACTGTTGTTGAAGTGGTAAGATACCTCATTGTTGTTTTGGTTTGCAGCTCCCTAATAACTAAACATTTCAAGGATTTCTTCATGTGTTTGTTGGCCACCTGAATGTCTTCTTTGGTGATGTGTCTTTTCAGGTTTTCTGCTCATTCTTGAATTGGACTTTTTCTTGATGTGTTGGTATTTTTTTAAAAAATAGATTTTTAGAGAGGTCATTGTCAAATATATTTTCCCAAAATATGGGTTCTGTTTTTATTCTTCTGGAGAAATCTTTTGATACATATAAAGATTTAAGTTTTTAAACCTCTGCTAATGGTGTCATTTTGATTATGTTTGTCTATTTATGTAATAAATTAAGGTTCCCATGTTCTCTCTTATTTTATAATCTTTATAACTTATATGTAAGTCCTCGATTCATGTTGAGTTAGTTTTGTGTATGGTATTTATCTTGTTTCCATTTTCTGCAAATATATCCACATTTGTAATTAAATGGTCTTTTCTCTCATGTATTGTTTCATCCCTTTGTTAAAGTTCAGCTGTTCATAGTTGGATGGACTTACTTTTGGGTTCTCAATTCTCTTCCTTTGGTTTATGTGTCTGTCACTGCACCAATTCTAGGCTGTTTTGTCTTCAATAGATATGTAGCAGATTTTGAGACTGAGAAGTATAAGGCTGTCAGGAACGAATACTGAATTTTTTTAAAAATGTGCTTTTGTGTGAACAGAACAAGAAACAGTACATGACTTAACATCAGGGTTGTAACCCTTTTCAATACCTACTGCATGGTTCCAAAATTGGTAAGGGTGTGTGTCAAGGATGTGCCCTATCTCCATATCTTTTCAATCTATATGTGGAAGAGATTATCTGGAAGGCTAGGCTCTATGAGGAGAAGTGTGGCATCAGGATTGGAGGTAGACTCACCAACAATCTGCATTATGCAGATGATACAACCCTGTTTGTTGAAACTGAGGACCTGAAGCACTTGCTGCAGAAGGTCAAGGACTGCAGCCTTCAATATGTTGAAGCTCAATATCAAGAAAACAAAGATTCTCACCACTGGGTCTATTGGCAGCATCATGATAGACGGTGAAGAGATTGAGATGGTTCACAACTTCAGCTTGCTTGGCTCCACAATAAACACTCTTGGTACCAGAAGCCAGGAACTTAAAAGACAAATTGCATTGGTTAAAGTCTGTTGTCAGGGACCTCCCCAAAGTACTGAAGATCAACAATGTCAGTCTGGATACTAAGGTGCACCTGATACAGGCCATGGTCTTTGCAATTACTTGCTATGCATCAGAGAGCTGGGTAGTGACTAGGGATGATAGAAGGAGAGTTTACACCTTTGAGTTGTGTTGTTGGAGAAGAGTATTAAATATACCATGGACTGCTAGAAGAACAAACAGGTTCATCTTAGAGAGGGTGAAACCAGGCTATTCCTTAGAAGCAAGGATTCTGAAGCTTCATCTGACATACTTTGGACATGTTGCAAGGTGGGATCAGTCCTTGGAGAGGGACGTCATTCTTAGGAGGGTGGAGGGACAGCATAGGAGAGGAAGACCCTCAATGAGATAGATTGATTCAGTGATTGGGGTAATGGGGATAGGTGTGTCAGAGACAATGAAATTGGAAAGTGATAGAGCAGAGTTTAGGGCTGCTGTACATAGGGTCACTATGCGTCGCAGGTGACTCGATGGCACATCACAACAACAACAGAAACATTCAATCTGTAGGCTGAACAAATTATTCAAGAAGCTGGACTTAAAAAAAAGAAGAAGCTGGTCTCACTGAAGTAAAATGTGGCATTCAGGATTGAAGGAAGATTTATCCATAACTTACATTATGAGGATGATACAATCTTTCTTGCTGAAAAGGCTGTGGACTTGAAGTGCTTGCTTCTGAAGAATAAAGAATACAGCCTTCAATATTGCTTGCACCTCAGTGTCAAGAAAACAAAAATTCTCACCACTGAACTGATAAGCAACGTCATAATATATGGAGAAAAGAATGAAACTGTAACAACTTCATCTTATTGGCTCCACAATCAATACTCTTGATCCACGCAGTCAGGAGATCCAGAAACATATTGCACTGGGAAAGTCTGCAGTCAGGGACCTTTCCAAATTATTGAGAAGCTACAATACAAGTTTGAGAACTAAGTTATGCTTGATTCAGATCATGATATTTTCAATTTCTGGCTATGCATATGAGAACTGGACAATGAATAGGATGACAGAAGAAGAATCTATACTTTTGAGTTGTGATATTGGAAAGAGTATTGAGTATCTCATAGATTGCCAAAAAAACCTAAACAGCTTTGTCTTGGAGAAGGTGCAGCCAGAGTGCTCCTTGGAGGCAAATGTGATAAAGCTTTGTCTCACATACCTTGATCATGTAGCTAAGAGAGGCTATTTCTTGGAGAGAGACATTATGCTTCGGAAGGTGAAGGGATGGGGAAAGAGGGGAAGACCCTCAACCAAAAAGACTGACTGACGCAGTGACTGCAGCAGTGGGTTTGAACGTGTCAGAGATTGGATGACACAGGATAGGGCAGGGTTCAGATCTGTTGCTATTCATTGAGTTGCTATGAGTCATGGTACCTAACACTGACAATTACTAACAACATTGATATAATAATGTAGTTTTTCCTTCTGTTTTATTCCTCTGGTGAATTATACTGATTGTCTTTCTATTGGTGAACCACTCTTGTATACCTGGTATACACTTGAGATACACTTGGGCAGGGGGGCTCCACTGAGCCTGTTTCCATTAATTATCCCAGTTAAAACTAATATTTTAATATTTGAGAGCCTCTGTGGGTCAAGGCAGACTGTATAATATTGTTCTGCTGATTGTAGAGATGGGGGGAGACCCACTTATTGCTGTGGAATCAGAACTCACTAATAGATGATGCTCAAGCAGGTTCCCAGAGGCTGTAAATCACACAGAAGGAGATCGTCTTTCTCTTGGTGGAGCAGCTGGTGGATTTGAACAGCCAGTCTTTGGGTTGTCAGTGCAATTCCTTTCTCAACCATCCTCCAGAACTCCCTTTGATCATAGAAAAAGAAGTGAGGAAAATATTTTCTTTGAGCACATCAGAGAGAGAGTTGGACAATGACTAGGGAGGATAGAAGGAAAATTGATGCCTTTGAGCTGTGGTGCTGGAGAAGAGTATTGAATGTACCATGGACTGCCTAGAAACAAACAGATTCATCCTGGAGAGGGTTAAACCGGGGTGCTCCTTGAAGGCAAGGATTCTGGAGCTTCGTCTGACATACTTTGGATATGTTGTAAGGAGGGACAGGTCCTTGGAGAGGAACATCATGCTTGGGAGGGTGGAGGGACGGCACAGGAGGGGAAGACCCTCTATGAGGTGGATTGATTCAGTGACTGGGGTAGTCGGGATGGGAGTGTCAGAGACACTGCGATTGGCACAGGACAGAGCAGAGTTTAGGGCTGTTGTACATAGGGTCACTATGACTCGCAAGCGACTCGACAGCACATAACAACAACACATCATAAACTAATTTTTATCTCTGAAACGGGGAAAAGGGTGACTCTTCGTGTTGTGCCATAATGTGCTAGGAAAAAGAGATTGACTTGCACTTTTTAACTGATAAAATTATCTAAATATGGATGCCGGATGTTTGAACAGGAGAGAGATTTCCGTGGTTGTATTGGTGCTATTTTGCATAGATACACGTCTGCAAGAGATTGAATAGTTTTAATAAGGTCACAGTTTAGTTGACTGTACTGGATTGGCCAGAAACTGAGACTACTCATACGCAAGAGTTTCTTCCCATTACAAAGTTGGTTTTTTAAAAAAATAATACATTTATTGGAATTTTAAAGGCACTATTCACATACCAGTCTTTGGAGACGGATGTTATGCTTGGGAGGGTGGAGGGACAGTGCAAGAGAGGAAGACCCTCGATGAGATGAATTGGTTCAATGACTGGGGTAATGGGGGTGGGTGTGTCAGAGACGGTAAGATTGGCTAAGCATAGAGCAGGGTTTAGGGCTGTTGTGCATGGCGTTGCTATGAGTTATAGGTGACTCAATTCACATATTACCTTACTTAGGAATACTCTGTACAGCCAAGAATCCTTTGCAACATGTGATAATCTATAATTCACCTTTGGCAAAAGCTACATATTTATATAAATTACTTAAGCTGATAAACATATTTAATAATATTTTGTTTTAAATAAGATGAAGAAAACCCAAACTCAACCCTACTGTTGTTGAGTCTGTTCTGCCTCATAGTGATTTCTGAGGCTATAAATCTTTATGGGAGGAGTCTGCTCATCTTCCTCCTGTGGAGCAGCCAGTGGATTCAAACTGCAAACCTTTCTGTTAGCAGCCTGGCGTTTTACATACTATACCACCAGGGCGTCGCATTGTCTAACTGATGAGTACATTAATATGGGATTGTAGGGATAGAAGCTGTCTTAAATCATCTATACCAGAGAAGTACAGAAGAAATTAAGACTCAGCAAAATAAATGACCCGATATAGCCTTCAGGAAATTCAGAACTATATTTGAAGTGTTAAAGACATGAATTATGTGACTATCCATAAATATTTCTTAATGTTATAAAAGGGGTCCTACAAGAAACTTCAAAATAAATTAATGTAATCCAATAATTTAAAACTCAAGTGCTGTTATTTCTACAAAATCTTAGATTTTATGTTCATTTTTCCATTAGAAGAAAAATCACATTTTCATTTCTTATATTTTATTTATATTATAAAGAACACTTAACTATTAATTCAAATATCTATCCATTAAATGTAGAAGTGTTAATGCAATATTAAAAATGAAATATAAATGAAAGCAAGGGAATATCACATTAAGGTTTCCATGGTAACTCTCATCATACTTTTTTTAGCTTTTGAATTATAATATGGTCATTCATTATAGGCTCATATAAAATACAACGTTGTAAATATTTACAAGTTAGTAGGTAAATTTATGTCAATTTAAGACTTTACTATAATAAGTTCAAAATAACACCTCACCTATGATACAATTCAAGGTATGAAATAATACACCAGGTCAAGAATGAGTCCAAATACTAATCTTTATTCTTAACTTAAATTCACTTACATAAAACAAATGCAAACTTCTGAAATTTTGGATTATATGGCAAGCACTCACATGAATCAAATCACTTTTGCAGTTCCCATCATAGTTTAAATTTGAATCTTATGTTCCTGAAATACTAATTTAGACATAGTAAAGTGCACTCTTTCTTAGGAAGCAAGATAGAGAAATGACAAATTTTGCCACATCAGGTATTATGTGATTTCATTAGTTCATGCAATTTGAAAAGCCAAGAATTGAGTGATGCAAGTTGTCCAAAATGATACTGCCAAAATCCTACCTTTGTTATTGACTCGGCTTATTTCTACAACCTTCACTTGTACAGCTGAAAAGTACTGAAAATTTAAAAGCAAGCATCCATTATTCATCTAAGTAAAAGGAATAATCACTTTATTATGAAACTTTATGTTTAAGAATAAATCTGGTGGCCTAGTTGATAGGTTGTTGCATTGCTGTGGCTCAGTGGTTCTGAAGGAGAATGGGAGATACTGGGTGACCCACCATGCAAGTAAGATCAGTTATAAGTCAGTTCTGACTCAATGTGTTTGTTTGTTTTTAAATGTACATGAATTTAGAAAAAAAATAAAAGCATTCTAAATATCCATCAATTAAGATAGATTAAAAGGAGTGGTATCATTTCAAAAAAGAGTGAAGTATTTATTGATGTAGAATGATGTCCACATGCTCAGTTAAGTAAATAAGTATAAATTTATATTCAGTAAGGAAAAATGAAACAAAATGTAAAACATTTTCTCAACAACAACATAGAGGAGTTATCCAAAGGTGTCATCAAGTTGAGTATGACTCATAGCAATGCTATGAACAGATCTGAACCCTATCCTGTCCTGTGCTATCCTCACAATCACTGACACACTCAAGCCCATTGCTTCAGTCACTGTGTTAATCCAACTGGTTGAAGGTCTTCCTCTCTTTCTCTGTTCTCCCACCTTTCTAAGCATGATGTCCTCCATATCCAAAGTATGCCAAAGGAAGCTTCACCATCTTTGCCTCCAAGATATACTCTGGCTGAGCTTCTTCCAAGATATATCTGGTTTTTTTGTAGTCCATGACCTATTCAATGGGCTATATCTTCTCCAACACCACAACTCAATGGCATAAATTCTTCCGTCATCCTTATTAATTGTCCCTCTCAGATGCTTACCAAATAATTGAAAAACCATGGCCTGAATGAGGCACACCTTATTCCTCAAGCTGACATCACTACTCTTCAGTATTTTTAAGAGGTCTCTGATAGTGGACTTGTCTCCTGATCTCCTCACTGCAATTTCAAGAGTGTTGATTGTGGATCCAAGTAAGACGAAATAATTGACTATTTCAATTCTTGCTCTATCATATTATTGACACAGTGATAAAGAGCTTAGTTTTCTTGCTGTTGGGTTGTAAGACACATTGAAAGCTTTAGTCCTTGATCTTCTGTAGCAAGTATTTTTTCAAGTCCTTCTCCTTTCAGCAAGCAAATTTGTGTCATCTGTATAACTCAGGTTTTTGATGAGTCGTAATAAATAGCACTGTACAGGAAAATATCCTATTGTAAACCACAGGGTTGTCATTGGCCAGGTTTTGGAAGCAGATTGTCAAGCTTTTCTCCCTAATCGGCTTTAAAAAACTAATTTCTCGGCGAGCTCTGGTGGCCTAGTGGCAAGAAGCTGCACTGTAATAATCCCAGAGGTGAAAGATTCTAATCCATCAGATGCTCTGCTGGAGAAGGAGGGACAATCCCCTCCTATACCAGTCAGATCTGATTTGACAAGACACACACAAAAAAGAATAAAAATAAAATTAAAAAAACAAACAACCAAAAAACCCCAAAACTAATTTCTTTTTGTTGCTCATGTTGAAAATATACACAGTAAAATATATACTAATTCAACAATGTCTGCATTTACTCACCTAAATTTTCTATCTAATCTTTCCAGTTGCTATTGTCAATTTGATTCTGTACAGATAGACCTTAGGGAGTGCTGGTGGCTTGTTGTTGTTGTTAAGTGCCATCGAATTGCAGGTGACTCACAGCGACCCTTTGAAGGAGAGTCTTCAACACTTGTGTGTCTCTCATCCTCTCTCCAGGTTTATAGGGTTTTCAGAGGCAAGCTATTATGGAAGTGGATACCGCTCCTGCTTCCAAGCTTGTTTTAATCTGGGAGCTCCACCCCACTCTCTGTCCACATTGGGTTAACCAGCCATTAACGCATTTGACACATCAGCATCACAGTGTTCAGCCTCACAGTAACCACAAGTTACCTCTGTACGGCTAGTGGACGCATCAGGGCTATACAACCTAGAGGAATGTTTGAACAAAAACAATACAAGACAGACCTGAGGGTCACGGATTAAAACTCACCCACCTTTGGCTTGGTCGCATTGCACTGGGCTAACAGATCACTCTCTAGCTGGTGGCTTAGTGGTGAGGAATTGCTATGCCAACTCAAAACATACAGTTCAAATCCACCAGCAGTTGTGTAGGAGAAAGATGGGCTATCTCTTGCGCAGTTGATTGCCTCTAAAACCTGGTGGAGAGTCAGCTAAGGATTGGTTCTGACTTGGTGGTACACAACAAGATAGATCTTAAAAGGGTTAAAGGTTAGATATATGTCACTATAAAGTAATGCCAAGTTTCTTTTCCAAATGTTTAGGCAATTATTGTAGATTTGCACCAGCACTGAATTTGTTGGATAACTTATTTAGTACTTGGTACTGCCAGACTATTTTACCATCTAAGAATGAACTGAAATCTTAATTTGTATTTCCAATTACTAATAAGGGTGAACAACACTTTACTCACATTTCTTCTTCTGTGGAAGCTTTCATATGTCTTTTACCCAAATGCATCGAGTCTTCTGTTATCCTTATTCATTGTTTAACTTTCAGATGCATTGAAAGTAACTGAAAAGACCATGACTTAGATCAGGAACATCACAGCCTTTAAATGGACATCCTTGCTCTTTAGTACACTGACAAGGTCCGATATTTAAGCAGATTTTCCCAATTGCAGCATGACATAAAGATTTCTTGGTGTTATAGTGGATCAAGTAAAATGAAATAGTTGACAACTCCAATTTCCCCCTCCACATATGATGCTGCCTTTTGGTCCAGTGGCAAGCATTTTCCTTTCTTGATGTTGCGATATAAACCATATTGAAGGCTGTGTTCTTTGATCTTCTGCAGCAAGTGCTCAAGTCTTCCTCATTCTCAGCAAGCAAGGTTGTGTCATCTGCATTAATGTTACTGTGTGTAAGCCTTTCCTTAGGTTTTTATAATAATTTACAAATACAGTATTTGTCTTTTTGCAGCTGACTTCTTTCTCACAGTATGTTTTCCACATTCATCCATGTTGTTTTGTGAATTCACTATTCTTTAGTATTGCACCATATTTCCTTTTGTATGTACCCTAGTTCATAGGGTCGCTATGAGTTCCCTGTGACTTGACAGCATATACATTAATCTGTCAATGGACACCTCAGTTTTTCCATCTCTTTGCTATTGTAAATAATACTGCAATAGAGTTGTACAATTTGATGGGTAGAGAGAGAGGTGGGTAAAGGAAATGAGAAAGATCTGATGTGAAAACAATGTATACTAACTTTGTAAGTAAACCAGTATAAAAAAATTATCTTTTAAAAAGAAGTTATTTTCAAGAAATAAATCATTGCATGTACATACATGCACAAAGATATATATGTAGCAGTGAAAATGCTGGATCAAATGGCATTTCAAATAATGTAATGAAATGCTATCTTTTTTTATACAGTGGTTGTAACATTTTACAATCACACCCTCTCTGCATGAGGATTCCAATCTTTCCACACCCTTACCAGGATTTGTTCTCTGTCTTATTCCATTTACAATTATTGCTGGAATGAGATGGTATCTGTTGTTTTAATATGAGCATTTCTTCCTATGATTGTTGGACATCTGAACATTGACTTTGGTGAAGTGGCTTTTTCTTCTTGTTTGCTCATTTTTTAAGTTGGGTTGTCCTTATGTTGTTGAAGTGTTGATGTTTTCTATACATCTTAGAGATTAGTCTATTGTGAGATACATCATTGTCAAGTGTTTTCCCAATCTGTAGGTTTTCTTTTCATTCTTTTGGATTTACTTTTTAGAAAGTTCTGGTTGTCTAGTTTATGTCATGCTATTTGTGCTTTTTAAAAAATGTTTGATAGTCTATGCTGAAGATTAAGGCTTTAATGTCTCTTTAATTATCTTTATAGATTTAAGGGTTTTTGAATGTAAATTTATTATTAATTTCAGTAAAAATTTACAGAGACTTTGGATTTCCATTCATTCATTGTTGCCCTTTTCTCCCCTCCCATCCCTTCCCCCTAGTACACTACCCTCTTGGAAAAGTAAAAGACAAATTATTTCGTTGTTTTACAAAGCCTCCCCCAGGTCCACCCCACCATGTAGCCTTGGCTCTGGACTCGTCATGACAAAAATACCTAATCACATATCCCTTTTAAACAGTTTTTTCCCCTTATCTGTTTCTATGCAGTATACATTATTGAACCCCTATTTCTCACTCTCTCCCCAACCTCAAGGTCAGTCCTGTTTTACAACAGTGGCACCATGCAGTATTTGTCCTTTTGTGCTGAGATACTTCACTCAGCATAATGTCCTCCAGAGTCACCTGTTTGAATAATATTGCATGAGTTCCTTGTTTTTCCAATGTAGCATAGTATTCCATTGTGTGGATATACCATAGCTTCTCTATCCATTCGTTTGTTGATAGGCACTTAGGTTGTTTCTAACTCCTTGCTATTGTGAACAAAGCCACAATAAACATGGGTGCGCATATATATGCTTGGATGTCAGTTGTCTTTGGGGTATATTCCCAGTAATGGAATTGCTGGGTCAAATGGTATCTCTATTTGTAACCTTTTGAGAAAGTGCCATACCACCTTCCACAGTGGTTGCACCATTTTACATCCCACCAACAGTAAATAAGGGTTCCAGTTTCTCCACAACCTTGTCAGCATTTGTTTCTTGCTGTTCTGATAAATTTTGCTATTTTGACTGAGGTGAGATAATATCTCATAGTTGTTTTAATTTGCATCTTAGAGCTAGGGATTTTGAACATTTCTTCATGTGCTTATTAGCCATCTGAATGCCTTCTTCGGTGAAGTTTCTGTTCATATCCTGTGCCCATTTTTCTATTGGATTATTTACCTTTATCTTGTTGTGATGTATAGATTTAAGTTTTACATCTAGGTTCTTGATCCATCTTGTGTTAGTTTTTGTATAGGGTGTGAGATAGGGATATTTTTCCCATTTCCTGTAAATGGATATCCAGTTTTCCTAGTACCATTTGTTAAGGAGCCTATTTACTCCCCACTGAATGGATTTTTTTTCCCTCTTTGACAAAGATCAGCTGTACACAGGTGAATGAATTTACTTCTGGGTTCTCAATTCTGCAATACTGTCCCAGTACTAGACTGTTTTGACTACCGTGTGCAGTACTTTTTGAAATCAGGAAGGGTGAGGCCTCCTGCTCTGTTTTTCTTCAGTATTTTGCTTCTCTGAGGTCACTTTCCTTTTCATATAAGGTTGGTATTCATTTTTCCATTTCTTTAAAGAAGAATGAAGATGTAGTCTGGCTCAGGATTGCATTATATTTGTAGATGACTTTCGGTAGTATTGTCATTTTCACACTTAATCTTTGTACCCATGAGCACAGAATATTCCCCTATATATGTATCCACTTATACAATGTTTTCTTTGTATCGGTCTTTTCTATCTCTAATGAGATTGATATCTAAGTATTTGAGGAAGACACCATGCTTAAACAAAGAGCAGGTCAGATGAGATGATTGCCAATGACTGTAGCAACAGATTACAAAAGCCACAGCAGAGATTGTGAAGATGGTACATGAACGAGCAGGGATTTGTTCTGTTGTACACAGGATTACTGGGTTGGAACAGGTTGATGGCACCCAGTAACAGCATTATAAATGATACTTTTTTTTTAGCATTGTTAGGGTAATTTGATTTTGGTTATATTGATCTTGTATCAAGCCACTTTGTCAAATCTTTCAATTCTAATTAATTTTCCTGCTGAATCCCAGAGATTTTCTATGCATCAGAGAGCATCATCTGCAAACAGTTTTGGGTTTTTTTTTAAATTTTATCCTGTTTTATATACAAAATTCATATACATTGTTTTTCACTGGACCTTTCCCCTTGCAGATATAATTTTACTTTTCCTTTGCCCATCTGTAAGCCTTTCATTTAACTTCCTTGTCTTATTTCTTGGCCTAGGACTTCCAAGGCAATGGTACATAGGAGTGGTGATAAACGGCTTCATTGTCTAGTTCCTGGTGACAAAGAGACTTTTTTCAATCTGTTAACATTTCACCTTATATCTCACATTTTATTTCTGGGATAAATTTCCTTCTTGAAGGGTATCTTTCAGAAATTATCTTTTAGGCACTTTTGGTGGTAAATTCTCAGGTATTTCTCAATGGCAATGTCTTTATCTCATTCTTATTTTTTCATTAATCCATACAGTAGTTTGCATCATATATTTTTAAAGGATATTAATAAACATCATTCTGTAGTTGAAAGTCTTAAACATTACTGGAAATTTTAAGTATTATCTGTTGTATTCTTTCACATATATTTACATTTCCACTAGATAATAAAGCGGATGCTGAAAAGCTGTAAAGTAAGACACAGTTTCTGATGCACATTTTTTTCCTTTCAGGTAAGTAGGACAAACAGTGAAAGATTTGTCCTTCATTCCCTTTATCTCTTTTTTTTTTTAATGTATGGCACGTGTTACTTATACTAATTAAGGCTTGCCATATCTGTCTCTTTTTAAATGTATTTTTACAAGTATTAACATTTCTACAGTGTTCACAATGTCTCATTAATATAATCTTTAGTTTAAAAGAATTTTTTATGAACTAGCGTTCTTAATTCCTTCCAACATGTAAGGTAACAAATCTTTAAGATAACTAAGCCTTTGCTAGCTCTGATACATTAACATATAATTGATAATTTAAGCTAATATAAAAGCTCATTATTTTTTCATCATCTTCCTGAAGAATAAGTTATAAATCTGTGAATAACAGTCTATTAAATTAACACTTCAAAGTTAGAAAGAAATGGAAAATTCTATCATGTTAAAATCTGCAATTATCCTGAGTTCCTAAGTTTATCATAAACGTGTATGAACTGCTCACATACCCACACACAACATACAATTCATTACACTAGCTTTGAGAGGTAACTGAATTTCTATTTTTTTTTTTTTCCTTAACAGCTCGAAGGAAAACTAATCAAGACTAAAGTAGCAGATCTTCAATTTTATTGAATCTATACTTTTATGGGAGTGGGGTGGGAATCAGAACATTCAATCAATATACAGTTAAGTACACATTGCTTATATATTACAATACTATTGTATTATGTGCACCGTGTATTGCAAATAAAAGTACTCCAAAATATAAAATGAAAAAGGAGGAACTATAGATAGACTGTAGTCTACACTGCTATTATATTTTACAGTTCATAATATGGCTGAAGAGTAAGTGTACCATTAAGTCGGGTGTGATTCATAGTGACCCTTTGAACAACAGATCTGAATCCTGCAATCACTGTGCTAATACACCCGGGTGAGGGTCTTCCTCTCCTTTGCCGCCCCTTCATCTTTCCAAGAATGACATCTTGGGCTACTTTATGAATTTTTGTCCACTGGCAGTTTGGTTCTCTCTAGCTCGGCAGCAACAGTAGTGCCTATGTAAAGGGCTTAGTGTTCAATTGGGAGGCAATCCCAGGAGATACCAAGAAAAAGCAGGGAGATGAAAGATGGAAAAGGCCAACAGCTGGCATGTTAATGTTGTAAGTTGTGAATAAATCTTGCCAAGACCAAGCAGGAGCCCCTGGTTCTGGAAACTGCAGATGAGCCAGAAGTGATCCAGGGTCCATGGGTGGGGGAACGCACAGCTTTTATGACATCTACTATGCCTGCATTAGGATTATTATGACCAATCTTGGGTTTCTTTGCAGGACTCTTTTTAACCCTTTAAGAACCTTTTGTAGATTGGCAGCATGATCTCCTAGGAGGTAAGATTAGGAGAGGCCCTGAGAATCTCCTGCCTGCGAACTGGGAGGAATTGGAAGGGGATGTGCTTCTCCAGGTTTCGCACTTGAAATTGCATGGATATGAGTTATTTGAGTCTTGTCTAATTGGGAGTGTTGAGGTAATTTTTTTGTTTTATTTTCCTCCTCCCCATTCTTCAAGAAACAAAAAGAAGGTTAAAAAAAATTCCTTTTCCTGCCCTTTCTCAAATTTCATTAAAACAGATCAACAGTAAACTGGAGCAAAGCCTTAGCTAGACTGAAAAGAAACCCAACCAACCCAACACAAAGAAACCCACCAAACAAACCACCTTAAGTTAGGTAAGTTTACAGTTATTATTTTAATGAGACATGACATACATTAATGGACAGACCCATGAAAATATCATCATCAGTGCATTTCACTTTCACTTCATGTATGTGGGTGACATGACAATCTGACACACGTGCTGAATGGGAGCATTGTGGTCAATCTGAACAACAGTGCCCATCAACAAACGAATGGCTAGAGAAGGTGTGGTATATTCGCACAATGGAATACTATCTTGCATTAAAAAACAAGGAACTCATGCAATATTATTCAAAATGGTTGACTCTGGAGAACATTATGCTGAGTGAAATATCCCAGTCACA
>NW_006399911.1:116689-126945 GCF_000299155.1 Elephantulus edwardii | reverse complement strand
AAAAAAAAAAAAATGAAGCAGCAGCGAATGCAGGGTGCTTCCCTGGGACCAGCTGATGTCTTTGAAGCACGAGAGTGAGTTCACCTTTGGATTAAATCCAACTCCTTAAAGATTATGCCTGCAGGATAATCTGTCAACCATTCTAATAAGTCCTACAATCATGAGGATAATCTGTAAGTTCAGTGTGACCACAGCCATTGCAATGAGTAAGCCGACCCAGTAACAGAGCAGTGAGAGCCTTGAGATAGACAGTTAGTTAGAACTATTAGAAGTAGGTTCAGGGAGTGTGCAGGCATGCCTGATCTCATAGGGATTGGTTTAGTGCTGAAGATGTTGTAGATGTGGACTGTTCCTTCTTGTGGAGTTACTGTAGAGCAGATGTGGTTGCCCTGAAGCCTGCTGTTCTTATTTTTACAAATAGATTGTTAGAAGAATAATTTTTTTTACAAATAAATTTTTAGAAAATTAGAAATAAATAAATTTTAAATTTAATTTAAATTTAAAGAAATTTCATTTAAATTAAAAACTAATAAATTTTGTACAAATACATTTTTAGAAAACTAAAAATGTAAGGATAAAAATAATTTTAATTGCTGTAGAGTCTCTAATCTGATGATTTGTGTGACTGATAAATAGGGCATTTCAAGTAAGAACAACTTAGCGGGAAAGGGAGAACAGAACTCAGGTTTCAAATCCAGACTCAGTTCATGTGGGCTAGTCATTGGAACCACTCAAGCCTAGATTTCTTCTTTGTTAAGTGCTACTGTTCTGAAGATGATGTGAGGATTATAGAACACCAAAGAATATGAAGACCTTAATGTAGAACTGAGGTGCACGAAGCTGTTGGTTTTGACAATATTTTTTGACTATGTAAATGTGTTTAAAGAATGTTAATGTTAAACCTCAGACAATTTACTTTCTCATAAATACAGTATATTGGTAAGAGTTCAACTGCTGTTGGCCTTCTGATAGACCAGTTGTGTCAATTTGGATCCCTATCTCGCAGTTAGCTGGAGGCTGGCTAGTAATTCCTGGATTGATTATCATCTCAAAGCAGAGTGCTGACCTATGGGATCTGAGGCTTATGATCCAGTGATAAATTATGCAAATCCTTCTTCCTTTTAATCAGAAATGAGACTAGTGAGCATAAAACTAGTGGCATATGCATAAAAGAAGCCAAGAATTCCTCTGTACAAATGACAAAGAAGGGCATTGCTGGTAAAATGTAAATTTTGCATATCCATGAAGACATAAAAATGCATACTCAGTCAACTTGGTTATTCAAATTAATTGAGAGAATTATGCAAGGTATGTAAAATATGTTATGAATATGCAAAATATGCAATATGGCCAACTCTATCCTTGAAATACCCTGGAGAGAAAAGTAACAAGACTACTTTTTTTTTTTTTTTTAGTTAGGTAAGTTTATAGTAATCATTTTAATGAGACATAACATACATTAATGGACAGACCCATGAAAATAACATCAGTGCATTTCACTTTCACTTCATGTACGTGGGTGACATGACAATCTGACACACGTGCTGAATGGGAGCATTGTGGTCAATCTGAACAACAAGCATCAAAATCATTTTGTTTTTTCTTAAAATTGTATAAATAGAAGTCCTAAGATTTTCTTCCTTCACTACACTATCTTCCTTTGGCCCTTGAGATGCATGCTCCCCACTGTGGCTTCACTGGTCCTCATGGCACAGGACAGCCTTGTCCTGCCCTCAGCTGAAAGTCACTCCATCAAGTTCAGAGCATGTCTGAATTATTATAAATGAGTAAAAAAAATACTAGTAACATACAGTTGTAGCCTTCACTTATTACTCAACATGGAAATGATACATATTTCAAAACCTACATCAACAAAGTCATTGGGGTATATCATTTGTCTTTACTTGAAAAATTATACAAAACCAAACCACAGTGCAACTTCCTGGCATTTAGTCCTATTTAGTCCTGGTATTTAGGTGTGAGTCTAACAAAAATGCTCTGAGACTTCATAATCTAGTTACTCAGAAAAAAAGGATGTTGTTGTTGTCATTGTTATGTGCCGTTGAGTCACTTGTGACTCATAGTGAGCCTCTGTACAACAGCTCTGAACACTGCTCTATCTTAAGCCAACCTCATTGTCTCTGACACACCTATCCCCATTACCCTAGACTGAGTCAATCCACCTCATCTACGCTCTTCCTCTCCTGTGCTGTCCTGCCACTCTTCCAAGCATGATATTCCTGCCCAAGGACTGGTCCCTCCCTGCAACATGCCCAAAGTATGTCAGACAGAGCTTCAGAATCCTTGCCTCCAAGGAGCATGTTGGTTTCAACCTCTTCAGTACAAATCTGTTTATTCTCCTAGCAGTCCATGGTATATTTAATACTCTTCTCCAGCACCACAACTCAAAGGCATTGGTTTTTCTTCTATCGTCCTTCATGAGAAGCAAATAAATAGCCTTGAGTTTACTATTCCTTACACAGAAATTAAATATAATTTTTTTTCAGTCATAGTTTGCCAAAGGAGTAACAGGAGATATTAAAAATTCACCTAAACTTTTAAAAATACTTCAGTGCATTTTTAAAATGTGAAACAAAGTTAGAAAAGTCCATATTTTTAGGTTTAATTTTTTTATATAATTTATTTAATTTTGATACAAGTTTATTACAAAATTTAATTAATATCTGATTACTCTTCAATAACCTAAAAACCAAAGTCTGAAGTCCTGCTGTGTGAGTTTAAGAAATTGATTTTATACAGAAATATTGCTGTGGTAATTCCCTTGGGTCTAAAATTTTAGAAACACAACATTCGACTATATAAAAGGCTTTTAATAAATTGTACATTATTTTGCAAGAGACTAATTCATGATACATATTAAGAAAATTCAATCCCACTTTCTCCAATAATAAAAAAATGCTTTTTTAAACGATTACTTTTCAAGTTTCGTGAAACTAAGGCAAATTGGTTGTTCCCTTGAGAATCCTCTTGTTTGGAAAAAAAAAATCTGTGCTTTACCATCTGTTGCCATGTCTTACAGAGATAGGGTCTGTAGTCTATGTAGTCATTTCCTGGGCACTTAAAGTCAGAAGCAGAAGCTCCTTCTGTTGAGTTGGTGGATTTCTGCATGATGCTTTGTGTTGATGCAAAAAGAATCAAGCGATACTCACTCACAAGTCTCTCTAAGAATTGAGAACACTTCCTCAGAGTAGATTCCTGCAAGTTAACACTTTCTCCTCCATTGGCTCGGTCTATCCAGTAAAAAGCTGACAAGCTATCCAAAATCAAAAGGCAAAGCGAGGGGTGGCTACAGAACATAGCTTCCAGGGAGTAAAGTGTAAGAAGTAACTGGGAGCTGCTATTGCAGCATACCAAGAACAATCTCCCAAGACAAGACTTGACCGTCTCCTCAGAGCTTTGGGACAGTTTGTGCTCAAGAACCGTCACAAGGCGAAGCATATCAAAGTGGTGATCGGTATCAATAAACAAGACTTCTATTTCCAGGCCATCTTCTGACTTTGGAAGTATACACCGGGCTGTCAAATGATAGAGCATTTCTGTTTTTCCTGTTCCTTCTGGACCATGGAATTCAAGAATATCACCTGTGGAAAAATGTGTAATGTCAGTTAAAATGCTGCAGTATAGTAATAGGCTGTAAAGGAAAATAAATCTGCAAAAATGTTTTAAAACACAGTTACTGAAGGGAGCTCTGATGGCCTAGTGGCAAGAAGCTACACTGCAATCCCAGAGGTATGCGGCTCAAATGCACCAGATGCTCTGCTGGAGAAGGAGGGGCAATCTCCTGTACGAGTCAGATCTGATTTGATGGTACACACACACAAAAAGAATAAAATTTAGAAAACAAAAAACCAAAAAAACACAATTACTGGCAATGTGAAATAAAATCTAAACCTGTAAGTCAAAGTGGCTTAAACAAATACAAATAAGTAAGGAAATAAAAAGTAAATAATAGCTACAAATATAAATTTTATGGGGTTTTACCCAAACAAGAATGAAATTTTGGAAAAATGTAAATAGGTGAGCCATTAAATTTCCTATTTGAGGAAATATCAATTGGCAGCAAATAAAAAAACACACAGCAGATATAAAAATATTTTGCTAAGAAAAGGTGAAAAGGCAAGAAAGCTACTGACTGGGAAATTATCTTCAGACATTTTAAAAGTGACAAGAATTGAATAACCAAAGTATATATGAAATTTTGATAACTCTGATAACTAACAAAAAGACAATCCAATAATTTAATGGAGAAAGGACTTGAATAGAACTTTCAAATGACCAATTAACACACAAAAAGATGCTCATTGTTATTGGGCAATGCTGTTGTTATGCCATCGGGTTAGTGACCCCATGAAAGGCAGATCTGAACCCTGTCCTTCCTGCGCCGTCCTCCTCACCTCTGATACACTTGAGCCCATGGCTGCAATCATTATGTCTATCCATCACATTAAGGTTCTTCCTCTCTTTCACCCTCCACCTTTCTAAGCATGATAACCCTTTCTAAGAAACAGCTTCTCCTAGCAACATGCCTAAAATACACAAGACAAATTTTTGCCATTCTTGCATTGAAGGAGGACTCTGGCTGCACTTTTCCCAAGACACATCTGTTTGAGGTTTTCTTCATAGTCTCTGGGATAGTTAGTGCTCTTCTTCAACACTACAACTCATCAATTCTTCAGTCATCTTTATTCACTCTCCATCTCTCAAATGCATAGTAAGGAACTGAAAAGACCATGGCCTGAATTAGTTGCACCTAAGCCTTCAAAGCGACATCACTGCACCTCAGCAGTTTGGAGAAATCCATGACAGTGAACTTACCCAATGCAATACATCTACTGATTTCCTGACTGCAGGTACAAACCAGGGAGCTGATTGCTGATACAAGTACAATAATTAGTGTAATTATTGACAATTTCAATCCTTTTTCCACCTATCATGATGTTGTCTATTGGCCCAGTAGTGAGGCTTTTTATCTTCTTAATGTTGAGAAGCAATCCATGTTCAAGGCTATATAGTCTTTGATCCTCTACAGTAAGCATCCCAAAGCCTCCCAACTTTCAGTAAGGAATGCTGTGTCATCTGTAGAACACAGATTGTTGATGAGCCTTCCTCTCATCCTGATGCCACATTCCTCTTCACAGAGTCTAATTTCATGAGTGAGCTGCTCAGCATTACCAACTAAATAGATATGGGGAAAGGATACAAACTTGACACACAGCCTCCTGATTTTAAAACATGCAGCGTTCCTTTGCTCTGTTTGGACAACAGTTTCTTGATCTAGGTATAGATTTCTCATGAACACAATTAAGTGTTCTGGAATTCTCATTCTTCTCAATGCTAGTAATAATTTGTTATGATCTGGTCAAATGCCTTTGCATAGTCAATAAAATACAATAGACATTCTTTTGGTATTCTCTGCTTTCAACCACTTCATGCTTGCTGGAATGGCTAAGTGTAAAAACGGGGGGGTGAGGTGGGTAGCACCATCTGACCTGCACTAACTTCACCTCTCAACTCACTGCCAGGAAGTCAAAATGGACTCATAGTCTGTAAATCAAACAGAAAGAGACTGCCCATCTTTCTCCCATTAAATAGTTGGTAGATTTGAACTGCTGGCCTTTGGGTTGACAGTGCAAGAACTTACCCTCTAGGCCACCAGAACTTCCTCCAACAATTCTACAACTAGGCATATATTAAAAAGATATAAAAAAGCTGAGACTCAGCTGAGACTCAAAATGAGGCTTGTATACCATATTCACTGCATTCCCATTCACAATAGCCTAAAAGTGGAAACAATCAATCCAAAAGCCCACCAAAATGTGGCATATACATACAGTGAACTACAACTCAGCCAGACTGGGAAATGAGCCTTTATACATGCATGGCTGGAGCTTAAAGGCATTATCTAAGAGAAGTAATCACAAAAGGGCAAATACTGTATAACCTCAGTTATATAAAAATGACAAGAAAGGGCAAATTTCACGTTTAGCAAGGTGGGAGGGAAGAGGAAAGTAGTTATTGCTCAAAATTTACTGAATTTAGACTTATAGTGAAGGAAAATAGTATTAATTGTGGGGTTTCTTAACTGATTGTTGAACACTGTCAATAAGCTGTATACCAGTAAAAAGTTAAATTGGCAAAAGTTTTGTGGCAGACATTTTAAAATGACAAAAAAGAAAACAAAAAAAGAATAGCTGCCGAGGCTTCCTAGGCACACCGAAATACCTCACAGGATCTAGTTCCCTGTTTAAGTTGATTACGGCTTCATGGGACATCTCAGTATTGGTCCAATAATGTGTTCAGTGCTTCTTTTTACCTCCTAGAGCTCTAGTGGCCTAGTGGGTAAGGAGTTATGCTGCAGACCCAAAGGCACTCCTAGGAGGTTTGACTCCACCAGTTCTCTATGGAAGAAAGATGGGCAATCTCCATGCAATTTGCAGCCTCTAAAAACCCAGTGGAGAGTCAGCTGACGTGTTCCAATTTGATAGCAATGTGTGAGTTAAGAATTAGCTAAGCGAATTCCTGGGCTCTTAATAGTTTGTAAGAGGCCACGGAAGGTACAACTGCTCATTATTCACGGGAGCGACTGCAGAAGGAGAATCAAGAACAGGAGGAAGCACAATGTGTAGCTAACTGCTTCTATGAACAACCTGTCTAACCCAGCACACATCACCTCTGGCAAGTGATTTCCCAGAATCTATTTTTCCCTTCTTCCTTAAGTAAAAAACCCTAATTTTGTTTGAAAAGGCAGTATGTCCAGGTTAAGAATCATTTTTTTAAAACTTCCCTAGCCAAAGCCATCTAGTAAACTCCAGAGACCCTGCAGGATAGAACTCAGAACGACCCCATAGGGTTTCCAAGGAGATAAATAAATCCTTCTCCCACAAAGCTACTTGTGGGTTTGAATGGTCAACCCTTTGCTTCACAGCGCAGTACTCAACCCGTTGTTCCTCTAGGGCTCCTTTCCTTTACAAAGAGGCATCAATGAGGTGCATACTGATGTCACGGGTGATCCTTAAGTTTGGCATTCCTGAAATTTGTGCCACTGTTCTGCCCTCCTGCATCCTCTCTAGAGGTGAAGTGACCATCTTTAAGGAAATAAGGATGACAGGCACAGATGAACTAAAGATGCAGAAGAGGAAACCAGGAGGCCCCTGGACTGTGATAAAAAACGTGGGGCCCCATGCCAGCTGGGCACAGCATCCTCTCTGCACTTGATCTGTGAGGGAATAACCCGCGGTCTGGTTAAACAGTAGGCTGGAACCCTGCTCAGCTTAATACAGCTGAAAGCAGGAATCCCTAATTTAACATCCCTCAAGGTTACTGGCATGTAACTGTGGAACATTCTTCATTGCAGAGTTTCACATTTTCTAGGCTATTATGAGCCATGGTTGTCCAGGCCTAAATGCCAACAAATTTCCTCCAGAGAAAGAACATTACACAGCACAGAAGAGGGATTAAAAAAAATTAAGTCATGTTAAATAGTACCCAATGCATAGAGAAGTTCTGATAAAGAACAATAGATGAGGACCACTGAATTGTTCCAAGATAGCGACATTATCCCAGTTACATGGAGTTCACAGAACCACAGTTAAAGTATAAATCTGTGAGTTAAAGTTGAAAAATAAATTCTCCGAAAACAGTGAAAAGCACTACAAAGACACTTAGAACTTAGAGTGAAACAAGGATAGAAACTGGACTCTGTAAAGTTTAGGGAGCATATGAGTAATTAGAAAATGTACATTCACTATTGAAAAAGTGAAAACATCCAACAACAGTCACTTGAGGCTAGAGGGACAAATCGAGGTTAGTTTAATTAAGGAAAATCACAACATATTTTGAAGTTAAAGGGAGGAGTGTCACTGAGAGACAGAAAGACATGCTTACTGGTCAGAGGGCAAGTATGAAATATCTATGGTTTCTAGACTTTCAGAACAGATAAAATTCTAAGTATTTTTCTTGCAGAGAGTGGTTTCCTAGTAAAGATCCTTCTGCATAACTGCAAAGACTAGGCACTTAAAAGCATTCACCAAAATGTTTTAACATGGGTCTTTAAAATTTACATATTAACTCAGGATGTACACGCAAATCTCAAGAATGCCTTAGGTGTGGTTCAAGACCACAATCAATCAATCAATAACTAACTAACTAACTAACTAACTAACTAACTAACTAACTAACTAACTAACTAACTAAATAACTAAATAACTAAATAACTAACTAACTAACTAACTAACTAACTAACTAACTAACTAACTAACTAACTAAATAAATAAAGTGAATCATGAATATTTTGGGGGTTTCCCAAAGCATATAAAAACGTTATTCACACTATGCTATATGAGGCATGCCTGCTTGAGATAGGTAGTACAAGGGTAGTTGGTGTGGTTAGGTGCCGCTGAATTGCCTAAAACTCCTATGACCTAAGAAAACAGATGTCAACCTTGCCCTACCCTGTGCCATCATTAAGATCTCTCACATGCTCAAGCTCACCACTGCAGTCACTGTAGCAATCTATCGTGTTTGAGGGTCTTCCTCTCTTTCTCTGACTTTTCCCAGCATGATGTGTTCTTCCAAGGACATGCCCCAAGTATATGAGACTAAGTTTCATCAGCTCGCCTATAATAAACACTCTGGCTGCACTTCCTTCAAGTCAGATTGTTTTTTTCTTTTGCAAGTCCACAGTCTTTTCAATACGCTTCACTAACATTACATTCAAAGGCAATGATTCTCCTTTGATTTTCCTTATTCATTGTTCAACTTACACATACACGTACAGGCAGTCCTCAATTTATGGTAATTTGGTTTATAACAAACCACACAGATAGCTATCTGGTTGGGAGTTTTGTTGCGTTTTTTTTCCCCCTTTGCACTTTTTTTCCCTTTTGTCCATGCCTGACCCAGGCCATGGTCACTGCAATTACATGCTATGCATCAGAAAGCTGGACAATGACTAGGGATAATAGGAGAATTAATACCTTTGAGTTGTGGTGCTGGAGAAGAATACTGAATAGGAGAACAAACAGGTTAGTCCTGGAGAGAGTGAAACCAGGCTGCTCCGTAGAGGCAAGAATTCTGAAGCTCCATCTGAAATACTTTGGACATGTTGCAAGGAGACATCAGTCCTTGGAGAGGGACATCATGCTTGGGAGGGTGGGGGGACAGCACAAGAGAGGCAGATCCTCGATGAGATGGATTGGTTCAGTGACTGGGGTCATGGGAGTAGGTGTGTCAAAGATGATGAGGTTGGCTCAGGACAGAGCAGGGTTCAGGGCTGTTGTACACAGGGTTGCTATGAGTTGCAGGCAACTCCATGGAACATAACAAGAACAACAACGTAATAGTATATAGTAAAGAGTAATCTGATAATGCCAATGTGGAACAGCTTATACATCACAAGGAAAGGGAACTGACAGAGCAGGATTTAATAGATTTTGAAGAGGGGAAAAAATAAAAGGATGAAGAATAATGGGAAAAAGGAAGGAGGGAAGTTCAGGAATATTTTAAAGTGAAAGGATGAGCAGAAGATTGTTTAAACCCAATCAGGGATTTCAGCTGCTTCAAAACACGGATCTCAACATTGATCACTTTGCTAAGGCTGACAGACAGATTTAAGAAGAAGTGAGAAGTAAGCATAATATATATATATTTCAAAAGGATCATACAGACAACTCTCAGTCATATTCTGCCACTCCATTCCCCAGGTTAACGTAAACGATTTAGGCCCTTCTAGAAACAGACCTGTTACCACAGCTGACAAATGGCAAAAATATCCAATTCCTGTATTGGAGTAAACATTCAGTTTTATTGGTCACTAGGGTAAATCTTTATGATTTGTGTATTTTCCATAATCTAGGTATGTATTAAAATACACACATAAATTTATATGGAAAGTTTCCAACCCCAGAGACAAATAAAGGTCAGATTTATAAAAATACTGATAATAACAGGCAATGATAATAAAAAGTTTAGAAAATGAGCTATTGTATCAGAACTGACAACTACAGAAACATGTCTTAAGTGGAGTACTACTACTTGTATTCCTTAGCTCCTGGTGTGGGATGAACGAAACTAAGAAGAAATGTCTAAGGTTAGTCCCTGTTTAAGACATTATTAGGTAGATAAAAATACTCCCTTTCCTATGCTGCATTGAAAAACAAGGAACTCATGCAATATTATTCAAAATGGGTGAACCTGGAGGACATTATGCTGAGTGAGGTATCTCAGTCACAAAGGGA
>NW_006399911.1:101365-114484 GCF_000299155.1 Elephantulus edwardii | reverse complement strand
CATATGTTATTTCTTTAAATTCCTCTGTATCTGCCAGTTCCTTTCTATATAATGACTCAGTATATTCCTTCCATCTTCTTTTAATACTTCCTGGATCATTTAATATTCTGCCCAAAGCAACTCTTAACCCCTTTATCTCAACTCCACTCCCACTGCCCCTACTCCAGGGCTGTAAATGCTACCTTGTTTAGAAATAGGTTCTTTTTTGAGGATGTTATCAGTTACTTCACCATTAGGTTCTACAAAGATAGTCATGTGCTAATATAATTGTTACAGCTCTAAGAAACATCTGGGAGGTTCTTCCCCTAAAGTTTGGATCATTCAACCACCAGCAAATAAGAAGTAACAGAATGCAGCATGTCCTTTAGGGCCAAAGAGTCTTGCACCCAGGGGAGCAGCAGCCCAAGCAGGCAGCAGCAGAGACCTGATTTGAAAAGGAGTGGACCTTGGACGTGCTGTCCCATGGGGAACCACAGCTGAGAACTTTTGCTCAAGTCTGTCTGAGAACCTTTGGGCTGAGTGGGAACCATAACTGGCAGGACTAGCCTAAAGCCATAAGGCTGAGCAGCAGCTGTCCTGACTGAGCACAATCTGCTACTAATTTGAATGATATCTTTTAAAAAAAGAAAGGAATGATATCCCTCCCCTTAGAGACTTCAAAGAGACCATGGGCCTGTCAAATCCCAAATTTGGACTTTCAACCTCTAGAACTATGAGAAAATAAACTTCTCATCCTCATCCTGACCAGTTTTTCTGGTATTTTTTTCTTTTTCTTTCATATTGGTTTGCTTATAAAGTTCATATATATAGTATTTCCCACTATTCTTTATGCGCACAGTCATTCTCATTGTTTATAAAATTAATCACCTTTGGACTATGCCCGTGGTATTTTGTTACAGCAAGCCTCGCTAACTAATACAAAAAGGTCATTTATAACAACTGTTGAAGTAAAATCTGTAGACTTGAAAGTGGCCCATGGTTATTATCTGTAAGGGCACTGTGGTGGTACAGTTTGCAGGAAGCTGGCTTGCTATCCAAAGGCTGTGACACTCTGGCAGCTCCGGAAAGAAAGGGACAATCACCTCCTGTGTGATTTACAACCTCTGAAAACCCCCTTTAGAGTTGGCTCTGAGGTGGTTCTGACTTGACAGTAGTGGAAAGAGGGGGATTGAGGTCGATGGTCAGCAAAGGCTTCCTGATGCCACGCTGGGTTACTCATTGATCTGCTACCCAGAAGATCTGGTTGGTGGTTTTGATCTACTTTGCTAAGAGAGAGGAAGATGATACAATCTGCTCTTGTTAAGATTTATAGCCGCAGAAACCACTAGAGTGGACAGTCACCACGGTCAAAATCAACTCAAAGGGAGTGGGGCTTTGGGTATTGGTATTAAGGTATTAGAATTAGGTTCTCCACAAATATGTTTAATGTGGAATTCAAGTAAATTGTACCGACTTAATAAACGAATCAAGCATTATGTTTAAAGAGGGGTCACAGTCCTTTCTGCTTTACTTAACATCACAGTCTCATATGTTTCTGTGAGAAATGATGGAAAATAGCGATCGTGTCTAGCAAAAGTATTCAAAGTGACAACTTGTAGTAAGAAAAAAAAATTCCTATAGCTTGGCACTTAACTAACTCAGAAAAGTTTGGCCTTGATACTTACTGTTATAAATAAAAAACTGTACAGAGTTTGGGTAACAGATTGTCAGAGTGAGTGTATGGATCTAGATATCTGTCAAAACAGGGAAAGAAAGAAAAGCCAAAAAACTTATCATCTTGAAATCAATTGACTAATTTTATAAAGAATTTGTGGAGTTGGCAGATTACAATCACTACAATACTAAAATTTTAAAAAACCCCAACCCACCAGAAACCCAAACCAAACATACTGTTACCGAGTCATTTCCAAGCCATGGTAACCCTTTATCATGTTTCCGAGGCTGTCAATCTCAACAGGAGCAGAGGCCTCATCTTTTCCTTGTGGACCAGCTGGTGGGTTCAAATTACTAACCTACTAGTTAGCAGTCCAAACTTAATGTTAACTTCAACAAGGCTCCTTTTAGAATGGTAAAGAAGCAAAGAACTGGCATACAATATTAAGTAATTATTATCAAATAACAAAAGTATGATTATAACATTACAGATTCTTATGTCAACTCTTACATCTCCTATGGCTTCAATTTAAGCACTTTATAACAAAGATAAAAGACTATAACCTTCAATAAGGATCTCAACATCAAGAAGACAAAAATCATCACTACTGGACAAATAGGCAACATCACAAATAGATAGGGAAAAAGACTGAAGCCATCAACGATTTTATCTTGGATCTACAATCAACATTCTTGGTACCAGAAGTCAGGAGATCAGGAGACTCACAGCTTGGGCAAGCCTGCTGTCAGGGACCTCTCCAAATTACGGAGAAGCAATGATGTCAGTTTGAAGACTAAGGTGTGCCTTCTTCAGGCCATGGTCTTTACAATTGCTTGCTATAAATATGGAAAGTGGACAATGAATAAAGATGACAGAAGAACTGATGCTTTTAAGCTGTGGTGTTGGAGAAGAGGACCAAATATCCCATGGACTGCCAAAAAACCGAACAGGTATGTCTTAGAGAAAGTGCGGCAAGAGTGCTCCTTGGAGGTAAGGATGATAAAGCTTCGTCCCACATACTTTGGGCATTTTGCAGGAAAGGCTATTCCCTGGAGAGAGACATCATGCTTGGAAGATGGAGGGTCAGCAAAACAATGCAAGAAACTTGACGAGGCAGACTGACATTAACTGCAACAATGGGTTCAAGGATGTCAGAGCTGATAGGACAGGGTTCATAGGGTCACTATGAGTCATAATCAACAATACTTAATAACAACTTAATAATTTATGATAAACTGATAAATAATGATCCTAGTCTATCTGCTATTGCTACAATAGAATGTTTTGTTGTGTACCATAGAGTCGGAAATGATCCAGAGCTGACTGTCTAGCTGGATTTCAGAGGCAGTTAACTGCATGGGAGGAGAATGCCCATTGGTGGCCTTTGGGATTGCAGCAGTTTCTTGCCAGTAGGCCATCAGAGCTCCAAACAGAATGTATTTTATGGGATCTGTGGTAGCTCTCATGGTGTAGTCCACAGGGAGCCGTGTTGCTTATCCAAAGGTTATGCCTCTCTGGTCTAAATCTACCAGTGGCTCTGCAGAAGAAAGACAGGCAATCCCCTCCTGTGTGATTTACAACCTACAAAAATCCACTGGATGGTCAGCTATGAGCTGACTTAAACTTAACAGCAATGAGTTGAGGTGAATGGATAGCAGTTTTAAATAAACTTTTTTGATTAGTAATTAAACATAATAGTTTTTCAATTTTTTATAAATCTAATATTTTAATGTAGAAGTTGTGCTACAGACTAACTTCTAGAACAGATTATGTCTTCTTATGTTTATCTTTCCAGATATGTTGGCTACACCAAAATATTCAGAGAAAATGGATTTATAGTATGATTTCTAACAGTAATATGTACTATTATAGTATATATATGATAGACCTTTTCAATCTGTATATGGAATAGATCACTTGGGAGGCTGGACTCCATGAGGAGGAATGCGGCATCAGGACTGGAGGAAGACTCATCAACAACCTACGTAATGCAGATGACACAAACTTGGTTGCCACAAATGAGGACAAACTGAAGGGCTTGCTGCAGAGAATCAAGGACTATAGTCTTCAACATGGACTGAAGCTCAGTATCAAAAAGCCAAAGATTCTCACCACTGGACCAATTGGCCAGCACCGTGACAGATGGAGAAAAGATTGAGATTGTTAACAATTTAAGCTTGCTTGGTTCCACAATCAACACTCTTGGCACCAGCAGTCAGGAAATCAAAATATGAATTGCACTGGGAATATCTGCTGTCAGGAACTTCTCCAGAGTGCTGATGAGCAACAATGTCAGTCTAGAGACTAAAGTGTTTCTTATCCAGGCCATGGTCTTTGCAATTACTTGCTATGCATCAGAGAGCTGGACAATGACTAAAGATAACAGAAGAATTGATACCTATGAGTTGTGGTGCTGGAGAAGAGTATTAAACATACCATACACTCCCAAGAGATCAAACAGGTCTATAAAGAGGGTGAAACCATGCCGTTCTTTGGAGGCAAGGCTTTTGAAGCTTCATCTTACATACTTTGAGCATACTGTCCAGAGGGGACAGTCCTTGGAGAGGATATTATGCTTGGAAGAGTGAAGGACAGTACAGAGGAGGAAGACCCTGGATGAGATGGACTGACACAGTGACTGGGACAACAGAGGCAGGTGTGTCAGAGACAGTGAAACTGGCATAATTGTATTATGCACAGTGACTAACTGCTATTGGTCACAGGTAACTGACAGCACATAGCAACAGCAACGAGAAAGGGTATAATTAATGGAGAATGCAGTACTTGATATGGAAGCTGCTGAGCCCACATCTAAAAATGATGACATTTGTGTAGCAGACAGAAAGACCAGATATTAGAGGCTAATAGCTAAGAACACTCGTTAGCCTGCTGTTTACATATCTAGGAATTAGACTTAGCTTGCTCCTCTAGAGGAAGAAACTGGAAAAGTCAGAATATTGGAAGTTGTTTGCTGCTCTGGCCTTTTGAACTCAGGGTTCAATTTAGCCTTTTGCAAGCAAAAAATGAGAGATATGTTGGCTTTTAGAAAGGATTCTGAGATGAGACTGTGGTTCCAAGTTTTTTCCAGGCAATTCTCAGCAGTTCTGCATCAGACAGGTGATGCTGGGTCAGCAAAAAAGATTCGTTTATGGGTGTGGCCACCTTCTACCATTCAAGCCTCCAGAAGCTTTCGTACTTAAAAAATGTATTTAGGAAAAAACTTATTCACAGGTGACTCACAAAAGGAACTGGCTGAAAGCAAACAAAAACCCCCTTAAGACTTTTAGGAATATATTCTTCAGACTTTTAGGAAATTATTTTTCTAGAATAACAATTCTTGTATTGGTCAAGCAATTATGCTGGTTCTCTCTTAATGTGAACTCTGAGCCCAGAAATAAAGTCTAAACAACTATAGCTCCCTCATGGGCAACTGTTAAGTCTCTCCCTGTATAGAAGAAAAGTAATGATGCATGTTGCTGTTGTGTACCACTGCCTGCGACCCACAGTGACCTTATGTACATCAGCTCTGAATCCTGCCCTATTCTGAGACAATCTCTTTGGCTCTGATAGACCTAATCCCATTTCTTATTACTGAGTCAATTCACCTCCTTCTGGGTCTTCTCCTGTGCTGTCCCTCTACCCTTTCAAGCATATGTCCTTCTCCAAGGACTGGTTTCTTCTGGCCACTTGCCCAAAGTATATGAGATGAAGCCTCAAAATATTTGCCTCTAAGGAGCAGATTGGTTTTGATCTCTCCAGGACAGAACTGTTTATACTCCTGACAGTTCACATTATGTTCAACACTCTTCTCCAACACCAAAACTCAAAGGCATTGATCCTTTTTCTATTATTCTTAGTTACTATTCAGTTCTCTGATGCAAAGCAAGTAATAGAAACAATTAATTCAAAGTTACTCTCCTAAAGCAACCAAGTACTATTGTATGAAAAGCCGGTAATGTCTTTAATCTGCCATTTCTTAAGACAGAACATCTGAAGAATAGAAGCTCTGACTGTCCACTTTTTACAGGAAGAATGAATAAGCATGCCCCTTTTGGAAATTAGTATGAATATGCAGAACTACCCTTGTCTTGTTGCTGTTGTTAAGTGCCACTGAGTTGTAGACGACTTGTAGCAACCCTATGAACAAAAGATCCAAACACTTGTATCACTTTCATCATTTCTCTAAGTTCATAGAGTTTCCAGAGGCAAGCTATTTCAGAAGTGGACGCCACTCCTGCTTCCAAGCTTGTTTTAGCCGGGAAGCTCCACCAAACACTGTCCACCATGGGTAACCATTATCACATAAGACACATCAGTGTCACAGTGTTTAGCATCACAGCAACCATGAGTTATTTAAAAAGGCATTTGGCCGATAGTTTGGGGCTGCTTTCGAGTTCCCTTTATCTTACCCTCTTAAAAATTCTTCCTTCTTCTCCCCGCAGTGACAGTAGCTTGCAAGGTTCAGATCCCTTTTACTGTCTCCTTTCACTTGCTAAGATAAACTGAAGAGTCACCATGTGTATTTTTATAGGGATAGACTGAACTTACTGAGTCCACAGACATCCCTGGGGCTTCTGTCTGGTAGCTGTGTTGCTGTCAGGCGTCATGGATGTGGTTCTGATTCACAGAGAGACAATGCACAACAGATCAACACACTGCTCGATCCTGTGAGCCATCCACAGGCACACTCTCTGCTGTGCCTAAGCCCACTGTGCACTGTGTCGGAGTCTAGGGCATTCTGCCTGGCCAGGGAAATTGTTTTTGTCAATCCAGAGGTAGGTACAGGGAAGGCTTAAAATTTGCCCATCATCACTGATTCTTGGGCTAAATTTTACTGTCTAACTACGTAACTTCTTGCAAGGAGAGTGTGAATATATGTGAACATATATGAGGGCAACATTCAAGTCCTGATAACTCTGCTTTGGTTTGACATTTGTTTTTACCATGTACAGGTGATTCTTCATCAGCAAACAGGTATGGTTCTATTTCCTTCAAGGAATGTCTACCTTCAAGTCGGGCAAGAAGCTTGCAAAAGAGAAAAAAAAGAAAAGAAAAATTCATTACCTAACCACATCAAATTCTAAAAATATCTTTTTCAAATTTCCCAAGTCTATGGGGAGAAAATAAAAAAAAAAAACCAACCTATGATTTTAAAGTTTTGGAGGAAATGGAGAAACACTGCACTCATTTACTTAGAAAATACTTCACTTTCTATTTATGTGCCAAATACAAATATAAAATGAGTCCTAGCCTCATAGTCCAATTTAGGATGTAGGATCAAGCTGCTAACTAAATATTTATCATCATTATACAGGCATACCTCATCTTATTGTACTTTGTGGATACCGCATTTTCTGTTTGGTTTCCCTTGAAACTCAAATTGTTGTGTTACACCTTCATTGAGCAAACTGGCACCATTTTTCCAAACAGCAGGTACTCACTAGATATCTGTGTCACATTTTGGTAACTCTTGCAGTATTTCAAACATTTTTCTAATGTCGTTGCCCATTTAACAGATAACAATACAGTGTAAATGTAACAGGTGCATGTACTGCTTGTTGTTGTGTGCTGTTAAGGTGGAATCAACTCATAGCTGACCATTTCCAGAGGCAGTGAATCACACAGAAGGAGACAGGACACTGGAAACTCATGTGACTCGCTTTACTGCTACCTTCGCTTTGTTTTGGTCTGGACCACGACCTGCAATATCTCCAAGGTATGCCTGTACTTTAAAATTATCTTTCTCATTGTACTTAACACATTTGTAATTCAATTATCTGTTTGTACTGTCTCATTATAGTGCCAACTTCTCACCTAGTGAAGAGAGGAACAAAGAAAAAAGTCAAGGAAAACTGCAGAGCTACCACGGGAGTAGCCGAATTAAGTAGGAATTCCTTAGGTGAGCAGATGAGACAGCGTCAATTAAGGCTGAAATAGACTAGGACTGGTCATTTTTAATTGGACAAAAAAATGTCATACTATGTTGGCAATGACACAGTATAGAGGAAGAGTATCAGATTTCAAGATCTATCCTGAAGTACAGTGTTGTTGGCGATGGCACAGCAGATAACACACACAAGGAAGACCTGTTCATACAACTACTATTCAAGTTTACAAACCAACCACTAAAGTGATAAATGAAGAAACAGAGGGTTTCAACTAACTTATGCAGTCTGAAATAGACTGAACATGGGATCAGGATGCATGAATAATAAATGGTGACTGGAATAAAAAAATTAGAAACCAAGAAGTTCTGGTAGCTGGAAAATGGCCTTGGTGATAAAAGGGAGGCCAGAGATTTTGTAAGTAAGAACAATGACTTATTCATTGCAAATACAGCTTTTAAAAAACTTTTCTGTGACTTGAGTGAAAGTTTACAAATCAGACTGGTTTTTCATTCAATCATTCATACGCATCTTGCTTTCTAACATTCATGAAAATCGATGAATGTAATTAATAATATTAGATCAACTTTTTATATTACATCTCTCTTTACCCAATATATCTCTTTATTAATTCTTACTTCACTGTCTTCCTGTTTTGGGTAACTATCCAATAATGACTGTGTGTGTGAACTTTTTCTAGTTTTTATAACAGTGGTCTGGATGGCTGGCAGTCTCATCTTTATGGCAGTCACGTAAGCGGCGTTTCTGGGATCATGTCTGTTGGGGTTTTTTGGTGTTCTTTTTTTCCTCCCTCAAAAGTGGGTGGCCCCTGAGCCTTAAACTAAGGGTGGAAGTTTGCTAGAGGGTGTGGCTTTAAAATCTATAATGAGGTGATGGGTCTGTGGGCCTGCCTGGGGCCTGGGCCTTGGAGTCTCCCTCCACTCTAGGAGTTGGCTGGCTAGCTAGCATCTTGATGGTGGTCTCGCCTTGATGATTACCATGGTCACATAAGAAAAGTGTCTGGGGTTGTATTTTTTTGTGTTACTGTTCCTTTTCCTGCTCCAAAAAGCGGGTGGCCCTTGAGCCTTAGACTAAGGGTGGAGGCCTGCTAGAAAGTGTAGCTTTAAAACGTCTTCATTACAGAATGAATATTCTTTAAAAGAAGCAGCAATCATTTGCTGTCTGTTTGCTGTATGGGACAACCTGGAGTTAGTTTAGTTAGTTAGAATAGTGCAGAATACTATTCCGTAGTCATGTCAAATACCATAATGGTTACCTATCACGTACAATGTTTGGATGAGCATCTAGATTGATTCAAGGTGGGAAGCAGGAGTGGCAGACACTTCCCAAACTAGATGCCTCTGTAAAGTCTACAAACTCTCTTATAAATGTACAGAAATTAAGGTAATTATAGTACAGAGTTTAGGTCTTTCGTACAAAGCTTACTCTGAGTTGTACTCAACTCAACGACACTTAACCACTGCTAAATGAGACTAGTGTTGCTATATCTGGAGGAACATTCTTCCACTCTTTACATCACTCTTTGTCAATGTGTTGCATGAAGTAACCTGGCTTTACTATGATGAACCTTGTGCCATGGGGATATAAAATACCATAATGGTTTCCCATGATGGACAGTGTTTAGTGGAGCTCCTAGTTGTAAAACAGGTTTGGAAGCAGGAGTGGCTCCACTTCCTAAACCACATGCCTCTAGAAACTCTATGAACTTGGAGAAATAATGATAGCTATGGAAAGGCATTAGATCTTTTATTCATAGAATCACTATGAGTCGACCTCAACTTGATGGCAATCAACAACAAAACAACAATATCCAAGAATGACTATGTGCGTGGACTTTTTCTAGCTTTTTATAACAGTGATCTACGCCACAGTTGTCCTTTTGTGACTTATGCAGCATAATGTCCTATAGATTTATTCAGGTTGTATAATTCTTTACCACAAATTTGTGAAACACTTCAAGTGTGTTTTTTAAAAAATGTAAGTGGCAACTAAACATGTGGAATTCACCAAATAGAACACACAGGAATCAACAACACATATATGGAAAGACACAGTGGAGAAGTTCAATATCACCAGTCAGAACAAAGTCAAGGGCTGCCTGTGGAAGAAAGCACCAACTGCTCACATATAAGTTTACACTGAAATGGAAAAAAAAATGGAAACAAGTCCTTGAGAGCCAAAATACAACTTGAGTAAATTAATCTGAATTCAAAGACCATCCCAAAATAGATTTAACACATTGAATACTAATGATCAAAGATCAGATGAGTCATGGATATAATACATGATAAAATAGTTAGAAAAAGACATGAAAGGAACGAAAAAGCCAAAATGGTTATCAGAAGAGACTCTTCAACCTGCTTTAAATCAGAGAAGCTAAAGTGAAAGGAAGAAATGCTGAAGAGAAATTAACAGAAGATTTCAAAGGGCAGTGTAAGACAACATAACAAAATATTATAATAAAATGGGCAAAGACCTGGATTTAGAAAAACCAACAGAGAACAAATTCAGCATTTCTCAAGCTCAAGAACTAAAGAAAAGATTTGAGCCTCAACTTGCAAGACTGAAGGATTCTATGGACTAAATAGTGACACAGGAAGCATCAAACGGAGATGGACAACTACACAGAGTCACTATTAAAACAATTCATTGATACACAATCATTTTAGCTCATAATCAAGAACCATTGATACTGAAGGAAGTCTGAGATGTTTGGAAGGCAAAAAAAAGAAAGCGTCATGAATTCATGGATTACCAATCGAGGTGTTTTAAAAAAAACATGACTGTGTGGATCACAACAAACTGTGGCTAACTCTGAGAAGAATGGGAATCCCAGAACACTTGATTCTGTTTATGCAATACTCTTGGTACCAGCAGCCAGGAAATCAAGAGATGAACTGCACTGGGGAAGTTAGCTCTCAGGGACCTTGCTTGCTGAAACTGAGGAGGACCTGAATTACTTACTGCACAAAGTAAAGGATGCAGCCATCAATATGGATTGATGCTCAACATCAAGAAAACAAAGATCCTCACCGCTGGACTGACTGACAGTATTATGACAGATGGTGAAGAGATTGAGATTGTTAACAGCTTTAGTTTGCTTGAATCCACAATCAACACTCTTGGTACCAGCAGCCAGGAAATCAAAATAAAAACTGCACTGGGACAGTCTGCTGTCAGGGACAACTCCAGAGTACTGAGGAGCAATGATGTCAGTCTGGAGACTAAGGTGCACCTAAGTCTTCTAATTATGTGCTATGTATTAGAAAGCTGGAAATGAAGAGGGATGATAGAAGGAGAACTGATGCCTTTGAGCTGTGGTACTGGAGAAGAGTATTTATACTAGTTTATTTACAAAATTTGAGTACATTGTTTTCCAGAACACATTCTTTCAATTTCCCTCACCTCCCACCAGCCATCAAATTGTACAACTTCATGATTAATCACCCCTCCCCCCTGCACATCTCATCCCTCTGCTGCCTCCCTGCTCTCCCCTCTTGTATCCTTACACTCATTCTACAACAATGGTTTTATACAATATTTGTCCTTGTGGGACTGAGTAAGTTCACTCAGCATAATGCTGGAGAAGAGTTTTAAATATAGCATGGTCTGCTAGCAGAACAAACAGGTTTGTCCTAGAGAGGGTGAAACCAGGCTGCTCCTTGGAAGCAAGGATCCTGACGCTTCATCTAGCATACTTTGGGCATGTTGTAAGGAGGGACTGGTCCTTGGAGAAGAACGTCATGCTTGGGAGGTTGGAGGGACAGCACAAGAGAGGAAGATCCCCGATGAAATGGATTGACTCAGTGACTGGGTAATAGGGGTAGATGTGTCAGAGACAATAACATTGGCTCAGGATAGAGTACGGTTCCCAGCTGTAGTACACAGTGTTGCTGTGAGTTGCAGGCTAGTTGATGGCACCTAATAGCAACAACATGTAAAGCCATGACATGTTCATGTGTCTATGTCAAGAAATTTGCTGTCAAAACAGCAACTTCATCAACTGACTGAAAAAGATCCATATTTGTGTGCCCATTACAAAAAAAAAGGTGATTGAAAAACAGAAATTATTAAATTATATCTTTAATACTATGGCATGGGACAGGGCAAGGTTCTATCTGTTGTTCACAGGTTTGCTATGAGCTGTATTTGCCTTGCCAGCACATAATACAAAACCAAATATGCAAGTAAAATCTTGCTGAAGGTATTTAAAAAACAGCTGAACAGTAGAGAACTCCCGACCATTCAAGCTGGGCTTGGAAGAATCTGCTGATGTCAGATGAATCTTTGCAGAAAGCAGAGAATCTCAGAAAGATGTTTACTTGTGTTTATGAAGTATAAAAAGTCATTCGTAATAAACTGTGGACAAAATTGAGAACAGAAATTCTAGAATGCTTCACTGCGTGCACGTGAGACCTACAACTGGACAACAAGCCCATTTAAATAACAGAACAAGAGGATGCCACGCAGTTTACAATCAGGAGCAGTATGCTGCAGGGTTGCACTTCCACTAACTCAGTATAGAAAAGGTGAATTATAGTGCTTGCTTCTGCAGCACATATACTAAAACTGGAACGATACAGAGATTAGCATGACCCCTGTGCAAGGATGACATGCAAATTCATGAAATTTTCCATATTTTTTACTAATCATGTTATATGCCGCCAAGTTGTTTGCAACTCAGAGACCCTATGTACAACAGACCAAAACCTTGCTCTGTCCTGTGCCAATCTCACTGTCTCTGCTACACCCATCCTGATTACCCCAGTCACCAAATCAATCCACCTCACAGAGGGTTTTCTTCTCCTACGCTGTCCCTCCACCCTCCAAAGCATGACATCCTTCTCCAAGGATTGATCCCTCCTTGCAACATGTCCAAAGTATGTTAGACAAAGCCTCAGAATCCTTGCCTCCAAGGAACAGTCTGGTTTAACCCTCTCCAGGATGAATCTGTTCATTTTCTTAGCAGTTCATGGTATATTCAATACTTTTCTCCAGCACCACAGCTTAAAGGCATCTATTCTCTTTCTGTCCTCCCTAATCATTGTCCAGCTCTGTGATATATAGCAAGTGACTTCAAAGACCATATCCTATAACAGGAGCACCTTAGTCTCCAGAGTGACATCACTGCTCTTCAGTACCCTAGAGAAAGCTGGAGAACAACAACTTGGCCAACTGACTGGAAGAGATCTATATTTATTCCCATTCCAAAGAAAGGTGACCCACAGAGTATAGAAATTATGGAACAATATTATTGATATCACATGCAAGCAAGATTCTGCTGAACATTATTAAAAAATGACTGGAACAGCATATCAGCAGAGAACTGCCAGAAGGGCAAGCTGGGTTTAGAAGGGATTGTGGTCCTAGGGATAGTGTAGCTAATGTTAGATGGATTTTAGCTAAAAGCAGAGAATACCAGAAGAATGTCTATCTATGTTTCATTGATTATGCAAAGGCGTTTGACTGTGTGGATCATAACAAACTGTGGATGACCCTGAGAAGAATGGGAATCCCAGAACATTTAATTGTGCTAATGCAAAACCTATACTTGGACCA
>NW_006399911.1:100741-101265 GCF_000299155.1 Elephantulus edwardii | reverse complement strand
AAGGGTGCAACAACGAATGAATGGAATCCCAAAATCTCTGTAGATGTTCATTGAAATTAAAAATAAACAACCTAAATTAAAAAAAAAAAAAAGAAACAGTAGAAAGAAGTAAGGATAAAAGGATTTGGTAGAGCCTTGCATTATATACACAGAATTTCAAGCACACAAAGTAGTCAGAGTCATGAACACCTTACTAAGTGATTCCAGTTACCAGAAGAAGTCAATACTTAAAAATATACTATTAATAACCTATGTGCAAATTTTAGTAATTTGTGTCTAGTTTTTCTAAAAGGATAAGCAATAAAAAAAAAATTCTAAATCTCAAAAAAAAAAAATACTCCCTTTCTTTCCCAGAGTATTAGCAAAGCAAGCATTATGGATTTAATTATAGCCCACAAAAAGATATGTTGTTGTTGTTGTTGTTATGTGCCGTCGAGTCGTTTTCGACTCACAGTGACCCTATGCACAACAGCCCTAAACCCTGCTCTATCCTGCGCCAACCGCACTGCCTCCGACACACCCAT
>NW_006399911.1:82670-94508 GCF_000299155.1 Elephantulus edwardii | reverse complement strand
GAGAAGGGTGGCATCAGGATTGGTGGAAGATCCATTAACAGTCTGAGTTATGCAGATAACACAACCCTGCTTGTTGAAACTGCTCTTTAAAATCCAGGATTGAAGGATTTTTGCCTCACATACTTAGGGCTTGTTTTCATGATGTCCCTGGAGAAGAACATCATGCTTAGAAAAGTAGAGGGTTAGTGAAAGACATGGTTGAGACTCACACAGATGGCACAGTGACTTCAACAATGGGCTTACACCCAGCAGACATTGTGAAGATGGTGCAAGCAAGGTTCTGTTCTGTTGTACAAGTCACTATGACTCAGAGCCAAGTTAACAGCTGCAATACAGGTAAAACCATAAGTAGACTGATCACTAGAGTTTGTAGTGTGAAAAGGGTAAGAGGAGATCATGGTAGATCTTAATGACATGTTAAGGATTCTGACCTTTAGCTGAGAGCACCCACTGGGACATCAGCCCAGACTTCCTAGTGCACTCACTTCTCTGTGCTTCCCACCAGCAAGAGAACACCTTTTAGTTGAGGATTAACTGTGTTGAAAGCAGCAGCACTATTTAAGTATTAGCTATTGTTCTAAGCATTTCAAGAAACTCACCAAGTGGTAAGGATAGAGGCATGTGCCCTGTAACACTGGAGAAGTGCCTAAATTGAGGGAGTAGTTATGGTAAAAGGAAGCAGAATTTTGTGACCAATTGAAATGTCATGAGAGGATATGTAAACAAAGCTGAGTATCAAGTTTTGGGGAAATTACCTTAATTTAACAATCTATGTGACAAAAGCTAACAAAGTAGTTTATAAATGGGAAGAAAAGCAATCACTCGTTTGCATTTTTTTTGTTTAACTAAAGCAAAATTTTCAAAGAATGTATCAAGTAATGAAAAGGCTGGACACATTAATTTAGCAAATACTTCTTGAATTTCTGTTCTGTGCAGAGCTCTGGGTAAGGTAAAAGAGGCTGTAAAGTCAGCCTCACCAGAAAGAACTTGCAGGCTAGGTTCTCTAGGAGATACTGTATTACAAAACAAGGTAAACATTGGCAACTCACAGGAGAAAGATACATATGGAGTGCTTTGAGACAGCAAAGATTCCAAGGGGGTACATATGGTCAAAATTATTTTCATAAAAATACTAAGGCATGATTTGCCAAAACACTGGGTTGACATTTGCACTGATGATGCAAAAGCTCTAGTGGATAAAACTGCTGGCGCTTGGCACAGTCAAGGCAGAAGCATCATAATGTACTAGTACACACTGTGTTCTTCAGCACCGCGCATGTGCACTCAAATACAAACACCAGCTAAATTCAAAGAGAGTGGGATTTCTTTGATGAAGCAGTACAAATTTCTAATTTTATTGTACCCCTTAAATACACATCTTCTTAAAAGTCTGTGATAACAAAGACTACTGAGAGATAATGGGGTTTTTTTCCTTACCTCAGAAAGTTCTGCCTGATAAGTGTCTGTCTAACTCAGAGTCCTGGGTAGGGTGGGGGCTGTGGGTCACGCAGGGCCTCAGATGGCTTAGAGACTGAGGCCAAACTTGGAGGACCCCAAGTGGGCATTTGGTATTAGAAGGGAGGATGATCAGGGGGGCCTGCACCCTAGCACTGCACTTATACACCAGAAGTACTTGTGTTCCACACAATCAGTGGTTTCCTGTATGAAAAGTACTTACCTTATTGAGTAGGATACTGAACTAGCTGCTTTTGTCATACAACATCTTTTATTTGAAAGAATAACAAGCAAATTATGATCATGTAGACTTTGGTATGTGGTAAATACTATTTCAAGGAAAATACTTGATAGCATTTGTTGCTAATGATGAAAATGAAGTCTTGCAAAACTTGTATCTACCACTGTGGGCCGGACACTTTATCAAGATCTTTTTGGTGAATTTCACAGCGACCACCACAATGCAGTAAATTAGTGAGAGATCCTTCCAGCCACAGTCTTTGTAACGTTCATCACCTAACTGGCTAGGATTATGCAAATGCCAGGTGTTTCTGGCCTGAGCTCTTGCAGTCTGTAGCACTACTAACCCAATAACTGTGCTCCTCTGGTGGACAGTCTTCCTCACACTATCATTTACAGCCCTGGACACCTGATGGAGAGTTGCTATGTCAGAACGGACCGGCCAGCACTGAGTGAATGAAGTGGACTAGCTGGCTCCTTATTGTAAATAAGGTACATGGTACCTTTATGGAGAGGGACCACACAAAAAGGGATAGAGAACACGGCTGTGGGGTAGTGTGGTCAGTTCTGCCATCTAGCAAAGCTTAAAACGAACCGTCTCAGAGGCAGAAAGGGGGATCTCACTGCTATCTAAAAAGGAGAGGTAGCACTTCCTTTGTGCATAAGATGCCTGTACTGAAATTCCTACAGCAAGGAGACAGCTGGAACTTGAGAGCAACAGTGAGCAAGGGGGTGGGGGGGGAGGAGGGGCAGCAGCAGAGGCCGATATATGATCATGGTAGCTTCTTTGTCCACAGAGGAAGAAAGATGAAAGCCTTTGTGCAACAAGCTTGCTGGTGGAATGGGCTGCCACCAAGTACTCACATCAGCAGAGCAAACAATTTTGTAACATCTGTACAAAGAGGACAGAGGCTAAGCCTCAGGGTCATAGGCCAAGGAGCTGTCCTGATTGCAGATATGTACCCTGAGTGCTCATGAATCTGAACTGGTCCTGGTTGGACAAACATTAACAAAACTCTTCAGCTGTGCCAGTAAGTGCCCAGAAGCATTTAAATCTGCCAGTAAGTCCCCTGATGGAAGGTGTTCTGCTGTCTCCCTTCATGTGTCTACATGCCCACTGTAGCCTCCTTACTCCAACAGCACATCATGCTACTGGCCTCGTGGTCTGCTATTGCCATTCCGTCATCTTTTCTCTAGTCAAGCCCCATCATTAACAGGAAAACAATGCCAAGAAAACTCTAAGACAGATGTGGGAGATTATGATGCATATTTGAGACTCATTACACACATAGATTAAAACAGAGTTACAGAACTTTCAGGAATACCCTTTGATCTAAAATTAATATTACATACAAACAATGTATCTGATGAGACAAAAAAGTGTATACCAAAAATCCAACTCCAGGAGACCCTCCATGTGTCATGTGGCTGTAAATCTTATGGAGAAGACCACCTATCTCTCTTCACCTAGCAGATGGTGGATTTGAACTGCCGACCTCTGGTTAATAGTTGTTATGTGCCATCAAATTGGAACAGACTCATAGCTGACCATCTGGTGGATTCTTAGAGGCTGTAAATTATACAGGAGGAGACTGTCCATCTGTCTCCCGAAAAGCAGCTGGTAGATTTATGGGTTGGCAGTGTAGCTCCTTACCACTAGGCCATCAGAGCTTTGGTTAGTAGTCTGATATATGAAGTAGTGTGCCAGTATTATTGTTGTTATGTACTGTCAAGTCAGTTATAACTCATAAAGACCCTGTGAACAACAGCTAGGAACTCTTTCCCATCCTGTGCCATCCTCACCATCTCCAACACATCTGAGTCCATTGTTAGAGCCACTTTGTCAATCTACCTTGTTGAGGGTCTTCCTCTCTTACACTGAGGGCTCCTTAAAAAATGTGTATGTTAGAGTATAATTGGGAAATAACAATTGTCTTCATTATCTAATGCTGCTAACACATAATCACAAGTGGATGGGTTTAACAAATAGAAATTTATTCTCTTTGAGCTTAGGAGGAAAGATATTCAAATTCAAGGTCCAAGCTATGAGTAGAAGGCCCTCTTTGTCGGCTATTTCCTTTAGCATCTGGAGGCCTCCATGTGTTCTGGCCTCCCAGCTATCAAGAAACGTCATCATGCAGGGGTTCACATCCAGAAAGATGTGTGCCACACTTGGTGATTATGTCCTGGAGGTTCTGAGCTGTCCCTTCCCCTTGGCTAGATTTGTTCCATTCTCATCTCATCAGATCATGGGGCACTGTTACACAACTTTCAGATGGTATCATTGTACACATGCACTGTTGAGGGGGCATACAATTCAATTCATGACAACACTAATACAGATAACGCTTAGTAAGTCAGGGAATGCTGGCAGATATTTTCCTTATCTAAGTCTTCAAATGAGCTTCAAGATTACTCCCATCCTGGCAATACCCAGTCCTAATTTTGCTAATTTACTAATTCTCATAACTACCCTAGCCTTTCTGTTACAGAAGGAAATACAGCAAAAGATGCACATGGACTTTCTGTCCAAGTTTTAGTGCATTTTGCCTTACTGGGCTTCACAGACACTGCTGCTTTCCTTTTTTATTTTCCCCATTAGTTTTAAATTTCTTTTCTTTTGTTGATTTGCTTACAAAGTTTGTATACATGTTTCACAATATTTTTCATTCACATTGTGTTTCATACAATCATTCTTATACATTATGTTTAATAAAACTAATCACTATTGGACCTTGCCCATCATTACCCTGTCTTTTTGCCCAGATCTTTCTCATTTACTTTCCTCCCTCCCCATACAATTTTTTGTTTGTTTAAAGAGAAAGAAATAGGGGACATGAACTGGGAGACATTTGATAAATAGTCATCATCAAGATGAGAGATCCTTATTTAAATGTTTGAAAGTAATTATGCCAAACATACCTGCACACAGTAAAAATGACCAAAGTTCAACTAAATATATAGTTATAAATTAAAACATATCTTATTCTTGGGTTTTCAGGGTAGCCAATGGCATGGGAGTAGACTAAGCATACTTCTGCAGAGCAGCTCTAACTGCATGCCTTGAAATGCAGTAAAGCTTCTTATCACTAGGCCACTAATGCTCCTTTCCTTTTAGAAAAACATACTGAAGGCTTGTGGCAACCCTGGGTCAAGCAAGTCTGTGTGCCATTCTTCTAACAGTGTATCTGCTCATTGTGTGTCTCTCACATACTGGCTAACTTCTCACAGTATGTCAAACTCTTTTGTATTACTATTGTACACTTAACAGACTTTTGTAGTTTGCCTTCAATTAGGAATGGACCCTTCAGGAGGTTTCCAGAGGCAGTAAATCATACTAGAGGAAACTGCCAATACTCCTCCTTCCTGTGCAGCAGCTGGTGGACTTGAACCATGTGTCTCTGGGGCTGCAACATAACGTCTCATCACTAGGCTACCAACTTAATACACTATACTTGTTGTTATGTGCCATCGAGTCACCTTGACTCATAGCGATCCCCAAACCCTGCTCTATCCTGTGCCAATCTCACTGTCTCCAACACTCTTACACCTACTACTGCAATCACAGGATCTATCCATCTCATAGAAGGTCTTCCTCTCCTGTGCTGTCCCTCCATTCTCCCAAACATGATGTCCCTCTCCAAGGACCGGTCCCTCCTTGCAAGATACCCAAAGTATGTCAGACGAAGCTCCTTGACTCCAAGGAGCAGCCCAGCTTCACCCTCTCCAGGACAAACCTGTATGTTCTCCTAGCAGTTCGTGGTATATTCAACACTCTTCTCCTGTACCACAGCTATAGTATAAAAATAATTTTCATAAAGCCTGGGAAACCAAAACCAATTGTGTGATGCATTTATTTTTATATTTACTTTTGTGATGGTCTAGCATTTATTCAATATATTCTATGAACTAGATTTTTAAAATGGAAAGTGTGGGAGATATTTCCCCTATCAAAGTCCTCATAACACCAAAATATGCTTGTATCTGAATTTAAGTCTCAGTTCTACCATTTGATAGCTGCTTAACTTCTGGCAAATTAGCTTTGTGTATTTTTTGCCCATTTTACCTGGAATATTTTTAATATAGTCTCCCAATTACTTCGGGGAAAAAAGTTTTTAGTAATACCCTAAGGCTTGGACTGCTGAACTAATGAAAACGCCACACATTCTTCAAGGCCAATGCTTTCCCTGATGCTATTACTACACTTAAGAACACATTATCAGTGTGTGTCCTCCACTTAAATGTAAACTCTTAAAAGGAAAGAGATCTATTTTGGCTTGCCACCAATTTCAAAGTGCTTTACACTTAGTGGAAACATAACAGCTGCTTGTTAAACTTAAGGTAAACAGGGAATTGAGAGAAAGATGGAGAGTATGGAGAACCTAAAACTATTTAGATTTTCATGTGTTTACATAATCTGTGCAAACTTATACTATCAAAAGTCCCTAAGTATTCTTATGGGATCTCATCAACATTCTTAATATCTACTAACAAAAGTCCCTTTTAGAAGCAATTAAGTGTGTTGTCAATGTCTGTATATAGAATATATATCATATAAATGTTTCTAAACATCATTTAATTATGGAAACGTTTACACTAGTGCAAAAAGGAGCACTTAAAGATCAAGTTAGCAAGGAATGAATGATATTAAGACAAACACATGTATAAAATACTAATCTGGATAAAGGCTCACCTCCCCCTACCTCTGATACATCTCAGAAGCAGTGTGTTAGGCTGCTAACCAAAAGTTTGGCAGTTCAAATCTACCAAAGCTCTGCAAGAGGAAAGATGGGCAGCCTTCTCCGGTAAAAGAATCTTTTTTAAAAGTTGTGATTTGAGTGAAAGTTTATAAAACTAACTGGTTTCCAATAGCCTCAAAAAAGCAAGAGGGCCACTAAGAGTTGGAATCAACATGGTGGCAGTGTGTCTAGTTTGTGTTTTTGTGTATTTCTCTGTGTGTTTGCAGATAGACTGCAGCAACAAGGTTCCAAATTAGCTTCAGTACTATGGCTACTATAGTAAAAAAAATAATAATAATTAAAATTATAAGGACCTTTGGTGGCCTAGTGGTAAGACTCTGCTGCAATTCCAAAGACATGCAGTTCTAATCCACCAGATTCTCTGTGATAAAAGGATGGACAGTCTCCTCCCAATCTCCTCTCCTCTCCTCTCTCTGCAAATGCACCAGAGGTCAGCTATGGGTCAGTTCCAACTCGATGGCATACAACAATAATAACAATTCCATTCCTAGATATATATCTCAGAAAACTGAAAGTAATACTCAAACAGATATTGTACACCAATATTCACTGCAGCATTATGTACAATAGCTAAAATGTAGAGGCACCCAAGCATCTACCAACAGAGAAATGAATATGCTTAATGTGGTATATACATACAACAGAATATAGAGACCAGGTGGCCTAGTGGACCAAAAGAGATGCTACCAAGCCAAAGGTGGGTTATTCTAATCTGCAGCCGTCAGGCCTGTTTTTCATTGTTTTTGGTCAAACATTCTTCTAGGTCATGTAGCCCTGGTGTGTCCACTTGCCATACAGAGGTAACTTGTGGTCGTTGTGAAGCTGAACACTGTGACACTGATGTGTCAAATGTGTAAATGGTTACCCATGGTGGTCGGTGTTGGGTGGAGCTCTCCGATTAAAACAAGCTTGTAACAACAAACGTCCATCTTACTGCACAATCAAAACGGCATCTAATAGGGATGAACTCCAGAGGCCGGGCCTGACCAAGAGGGGCGCTCAGGCCTGGTGCCCTGTTGTCCGGCCCGTCCCTCTCAACCTTTGCCCTATCTGTGAAATATATGCTATGTCATTAAATGCTTTTAAATCTAAAAAAACAAAACAAAAAAAAAAACAAGCTTGGAAGCAGGAGTGGCATCCACTTCCGTAAACAGCTTGACTCTGGAAACTCTATGAACCTGGAGAAAGGATGAAGTCACGCAAGTGTTGAGGACTTTGGTTCATAGGGTCACTATGAGTTGCCTATAACTCGACGGCACTTAACAACAACATATTTAGTCAGTCATGAAAGGATAAATAGTGTATGAACTCACATATATGAAATATTTAGAATTAGGTAAATGCATGGAGATCCAAGTTCATATGTGAAAATGGCAGAGGGAATTGGGAGTTATTGCTGAAGGTACTCAATTTCTGCTTGGCGTGATGTATAACTTGTGTTAATGTGGTGATGGTAGCACAACATGACTACGATCAATGGCCTGGACTGTACACTTAAAATTGGTTAAAACAGCAAATACAAAAAGCACATACACATATATTAATATGTTGTTGTTAGGTGCCATTGAGTACAACTCATAGTAACCCTATGAACAGATCTGAACTCTGCCCTATCCTGCCTCATCACCTCTGACACACTTGAGTCCACTGCTGCAGCCACTGTGTTGATTCATTTGGTTGAGGGTCTTCTCTTTTGCCCTTTAAAGCATAAGGTCCCTCTCCAAGGAAGAGCCTCTCTTAGCAAAATGCCCACGACAAAGTTTTATCATTTCTGTCTCCAAATAAGTAGCATTCTGGCTGCACACAGGAAAGAGGGAAAGAGGCCACACAAAGAAGTAATGATCCTAAAACAAATATTCCCCAAAATCACCAAAAATTGCCATAAATACCTGATTATTTAAGCAGCATTAAATTCTAACAGAATTTGGAAGGACTGAATTTTAAACTTAGGAGCTTGTTATCATTAAACCAGTCTTTTATTATTAAACTTAAATGGACAATTGAGACAAATAGTTCTGAGACCATTCTTCCACCTTGATTAAGACTGCGGTGGCAGGTGTTATCGTTAATATGCATTTACCCTTCTGAGCTTTCTGAGCTGCCTTGGTGACCTTGCCAGCTCCAGCAGCCTTCTTGTCCACTGCTTTGATGACACCCAAAGCAACAGTCTGTCTCATGTCACGGACAGCAAAACAACCCAGGGGTGGGTAGTCAGAGAAACTTTCCACACACATAGGCTTGCCAGAAACCATAACAACAATGGCAGCATCACTAAACCTCAAGAAGTTGGGGTCATCTTCCAGCTTCTTACCAGAACAGAGATCAATCTGCTCTGAGCTCAGCAACCTGCAAGCAATGTGAGCTGTGTAACAGTCCAGCCCAGGTGCATAATCAACACTGACGCGGCCAGGACAGTTGAAGACAATCACCTGAGCAGTGAAGCCAGCTGCTTCCATTGATGGGTCATTTTTGCTGCCGCTGGCCATGTTACCACATCAAACATCTTTCACAGCAACGTTCCTAATGATGAAGTCAACAATGTCACCAGGCAGGGCTTCACTCAAAGTCTCGTCGTGCATTTCAACAGACTTTATACTTTGGTGGTAACACTGACTGGGACAAATGTGACCACCATGCCACGCTTGAGAACACCACGCTTGAGACCACCTCTGCCCACAGGGACAGTACCAACACCACTAATCTTGTAGATACCCTGGAAAGGCAGACACAGGGGTCTGTCAGTTGGACAAGCTGGTGGCAGGATGCAATACAAAGCTTCAAGCAGTGTGGTTCCACTGGCCCTGCCATCCTTCTAGGTGACTTTCCATCCCTTGAACCAAGGCATGTTAACACTTGGCTCCAGCATGATATCACTATTCCAACCAGAAAGTGGTACAAATCAGTAACAAAGAGACAAAAAGGGAGGTCTCTAGATAAGTGAAAATTAAAAGCACACTTCTAAACAGTCTATGGGTCAAAGATAAAGTCTCTTAAAAAACAATACACACACAGAACTACTACTAATAAACAGATATGCTGAATGAAGGGAAAGCAATACACGGTATATTGACCAGACACATAATGAATTATATTTGCAGCAGAATTGGACAAGATTCCACTCTGATGTTCATAGGGTCACTATGAGTTATGGTCCACTCGAAGGCATCTAACAGTTATAGTTAATGTGATGAAATGTGTATAAATGATGTAATGAAGTTATAATTAAAGCATAATAAAGCAAAAATGTATATGAAGGACTGAATTAAAATCCAGTATGATTTGTAAACCTATCAAAAATAAGTTGGCTAAAAACTAAAGAAAAAAGAAAACTGTTTAAAATATATAAAACTATATGGGTATTGTCAGCAGTGCTGAGAGGACAAATTTATACTACTAAATGCTCAGACAGGAGATTGGAGAGGTCTCTAAACAATAATAATCTCAGTTTCTACTGCAAGAAACTAAAAAAAGAGAAAAACCAAAAGCAAGTACAAGGAAATAATAAAGCAATAAACTGAGAACAAAGGAAAATAAATGAAGCAAAAAGCTAGATCTCTTAAAAAAAAATCAATACATTTAATAAACCTCTAGCAAGACTGACACAAGGAAAAGACAAGACATAAATTACCAATATTTGAAATGAAATAAGGGATATTACGACAAGCTAGTGCAGACATTAAAAGGACAAAAAAGTGTACTAGAAATAATTTTCTAGTCACAAATTCAACAACTTAGACAAAATAGACCAATTTTTCAAAACCATTAATGAACAAAATTCAACTAAGATGAGAAAGATTATCTGACCAGCTTAGAATCATCAAAGAAAATGAATTTGTCATTAAAAGCTCTTGAAAAAGAAAAAAAAAAATATATGTATACACACACACACACACACACACACCCCAATTCTATACACTGTATCTTTTCCAAAAACTATACATTTGATGTAGGGAAGTGAGGATGTTCCTGTCTTATGTCTTCTGTGACACAGGAGGTAAAGGAAGAAGGGTAAAAGGAAGACCGGGAATTTATCCACTACAAAAGTATTTACTGTGTGCTGACTGCGGCTAAATAGTGTTCTTAGACACTGGCTACAGGAATAAACTCAACAGACGGCAAAGGGTTTACTCCCATAAACCTCTAAAGAGGTAGGATATGGAGATGGAAAGGAACATAATATTTAAACAAACAAACAAAAAATCAGATGTGACAAGTATTAAGAAGAATAAACAGAATAAAGAAATAAAGTCAGTGAGAATACAGGAAAGATTTCTGTGACATCTGATATAAGTGATGAAGCGAACCATGTGAATTCCTTAAGGGATAGCAATCCAGACAGAAAGCAAGCAGGACATAACTGAGCATTTACCACACTGAAGGATTAGGAAGGGCAATGTGTCTGAAGGAAGATCAGAAGGACAGAAGGAGGCTTCCTTGAGATCCAAGGCTATACAAGGGGAGGCTAAGAAGCGCATAATGTATCATCATGAGAAACAATAGGCATTCTCTGGAAAGTTTTGTGCAGTAGGGCCTACTTACGTTTTAAATGAATCGCTCTGGAGATCATGGACAACAGATAGGGTTGGCATGAGTCAGAATTCACTTGATGTCAACCAGGATTTTTTGGTTTGGCTTTGTATTAAAAAAAAAAAGAAGAAGAAGAAGAAGAAAGAAAAGAAAAAACAAAACCAGAAAGGACGGGACCATAAAGATCAATTAAGAAATTACTATGATGACTGGGTGATGGTGGCTGGAAATAGGAATGGCTATAGTGAAAATTAGCTCAATTCTTTTTATTTAAAGTGTGTTGTCAGAACTGACTCACAGCTAACCCTCCAAGTGGGTTTGCAGAGGCTGTAAATCCCACAGGAGACTCTCACCTTTCTCTTATGGAAGAGCGGCTGGCTTCAACTCGCATCCCTTAGGGTTTGCAGTATCAATCCCTTAACACTAAGCCACCAGAGCTCTGTTAAAAGTACGATAGGAAAGGATTTGCTAATGAACTGAATGTGGATTGGATGTTATATTGAGAGGAAAAATATTAAAGGATGACTTCCAGGGTTCTCGTTAGAGCAACAAGTGGAAGATAAAGACGACTTGGGAAGCAGCAGGTTCAGGAGTGGATATATAAGTGTGGGGTAAATGTAGACTTCAGTTTCAGACATAATTTTGGGGCAGGAACTTTTTTTAATTTTGAGAAAAGTAAAAACTACAAAAAAGCACTAAGAATAGTAGTCAGTATCTGTACAACTTCATGCACATTCACTAACTGCTAACACATACTCTACCATTCCTGAAGGGACAGCATTAAAGAAATGGAACACATAAATACTGACACATTAAGTATTAGTGAAATGAGATGGATTGGAATGGGACTTTTTTT
>NW_006399911.1:69586-82370 GCF_000299155.1 Elephantulus edwardii | reverse complement strand
TTCTCTCACTACTCTAAAGGGCCCCCTTGGCAGTAGGAAACACATAGACTATTATGGAGATTGGGAATGGGACATTTTGAATCAGACGATCATTTGATCTATTCGGCGAGAGATGAAAAGGTGAGGAGAAACAGGGTGGCTTTCATAATTAGAAAGGCTGTCGAGAGATCTATCTTGAAATACAATGTTGTGAATGACAGGATAATATCCATACACATACAAGGAAAACCAGTTAATATCACTATCATTCAAATTATGCACAAATAACCAGAGCCAAAGAGGAGGAAATAGATGCAACCAATATGCAATAATAATAATAATAATGAGTGACTGGAATGCAAAAGTTGGGAGCCAGGAAGAAGGGTCAGTAGTTGGAAAACATGGACTTGGTGACGGAAATGAGGCTGGGGATAGAATGACAGAACTCTGCACAATGATTTATTCATTACAAATCCCTTTTATAAGTAACAAATGAAGCCTATACACATAGATTTCACCTGATAGTATGCACAAGAATCAGATCAATTACGTCTGTGGAAGGAATTGCTAGAGAAGTTCAATATTAACAGTGAAAACTAGGCCAGATGCCAACTGTCAAAGAGACCATCAACTATTCATTTGTAAGTTCAAACTGAAGCTAAATAAGGTTAAATAAAAGCCACAGGTATCAAAATTTCATCTTGAGTCTATTCAAATTGAATTTAAAAAGCAACTCAGGAACAAGTTTGAGGCCTTGAACACTAATGAACAAAGACCAGTTGAGCTGTGGGAGGCTATCAAGAATATCACCCATGGAGCTCTGGTGGCCTAGTGTCAAAAAGTTGTGCTGCAATCCTGAAGGCACATGGTTCGGATCCACCAGATGCTCCACTGGAGAAGGAGGGGCAATCTCCTACTGTGGCAGTCGAGGTCTGACTTGACCGTACTTAAGAAAACAAAACAAAACAAAAAGTGTTGCACATGTTAATAATTTTAAAAATATTTTTTAAAAATAGTATCATCCACACAGAATGCAAAAGGTCATTACAAACAAAAAGACCAAAATGGATGTCAGAAGAGACTCTAAATATTGCACTAGAGTGCCAAGGAGCCAAAGCAAAGGGAAGAAATTGGGAAGTTAAGATACTGAATAGAGGATTTTGAAGGGCAGTTCGGGAAGACAAAGTATTATTACAAAATGGGCAATGAGCTGGAGTCAGAAAATTAAAAGGATGGAACTCACTTGGCATTTCTTAAACTGAAGAAACTAAAGAGTAAGTTCAAGCCACGATTTGCAATACTTAAGGATACTATGGGCAGAATAGTGAATGATCCAAAAGCATTAAAAAAAGATGGAGGGAGTATACAGATATACAGATACTGTGCCACAAAGAAACAACATATGATCAAGAGGCAATGGTGGTGAAGAAGGAGAGCAGGCTGCTCTGAAGAAATTGGCAAAAATAAAGCTTCAGGAATTGACGGAATACCAACTGACATATTTCAACAAACAGATGCTACTCTGGATGTGCTCACCAGGTCACATCAAGAAATCTAGAGGACAGCTACCTGGCCAACTGCCTGGAAGAGATACATATTTTTCCTATTCCAAAAAAAGGTTACCTGACAGAATGTGCAAGTTTTGAACAGTATCACTAATATCATGCACAAGCAAAATCCTGATAAAGATTATCCAAAAGCAACAGAAAAAGTATGACAGAGAACTACCAGAAATGCAAGCTGGGTTTAGAAGAGGTCGTGGCACTTGAGACATTATCACCAATGTTAGATGGATCTTGACTAAAAGCAACCAGAGGAATGTCTATCTATGTTTTATTGACTACGCAAAGGTATAGTAGATGTGTGTGGATCACAACAAATTGTGGCTAACCTTGAGGAAAATGAAAATTCGACAATATCTGATTGTGCTCATGCAAAATCAAGAAAGAGGCAGCCATCAGAATAAAGTAACACTGCATGGTCCAAATCAGGAAAGAAGTGCATCCTGTCTCCATACCTTTTCAATCTATATGCAGGACAGATCACTCAGGCGACTGGACTTTATAAGGAGGAATGTGGTATCAGATTTGGAGGAAGACTCATCAACAGCCTATGTTATGCAGATAACACAACCTTGCTTGCTAAAACTGAGAAGAGCCTGAAGCATTTGCTGCAGGGGGTCAAGGACTTTATTCTTTAATATGGACTGAAGCTCAACATCAAGAAAACAAAGATTCTCACCACTGGCCCAATCGGCAGCATCACAATAGATGGTGAAGAGACTAACAATTTTAGCTTACTCAGCAGCCAGGAAATTAAAAGATGAATTGCATTAGGAAAATCTACTGTCAAGGACCTCTCGAGAGTGCTAATCAGCAAAGATGTCACTCTGGAAACTAAGGTGTGCCTGATCCAGCCCATGGTCTTCGCAATTATAGTTAATCCAATAAGTGGACAACAACTTAAAGATGATATAAGAATCAATGCCTTTGAGTTGTGATGCTGGAGAAGAGTACTGAACATACCAAGGACTGCCAAGAGAACAATCAGGTTTGTCCTGAGGAGGGTGAAACCAAGCTGCTCCTTGGAGGCAAGGATTTTGATGCTCGGTCTCCTGTATTTTCAGCATGTTGCCAGGAAGGATTAGTCCTTGGCGAAGGGCATCATGCTTAGAAGGAAAAACAAGGCAGGAGAGGAAGACCCTGGATGAGATGGATTGATACAGTAACTGGGGTAATAAGAGTGGGAGTGTCAGAGTCAGTGAGTTTGGCTTATGACAGAGCAGTGTTTAGAGCTACTGTGCATAGGGTCACTATGAGTCACAGTCAACTCAAAAGAACACAACAATATATAGGATTCTATTCTTTAGTTTGCTTGGCTCCACAGTCAACAGTCTTGGCACCAGCAGCCAGGAAATGAAAAAGTGTATTGCCATGGGAAAGTCTGCTGTTAGGGACCTCTCCAAAGTACTGAAGAGCAATGGTGTCTCCCTGGAAACTAAGGTGCAAGTGATACAGGCCATGGTCTTCGCAATCACTTGTTATGCATCAGAGAGTTGGACAATGACCAAGGAGGATAGAAGGCAAATTGATGCCTTTGAGCTGTGGTGCTGGAGAAGAGTATTGAGAATACCATGGACTGCTAGGGAAACACAGATTTGTCCTGGAAAGGGTTAAACCGGACGGCTCCTTGGAGGCAAAGATTCTGAGGCTCCGTCTAACATACTTTGGACATGTTGTGAGGAGAGACCAGTCCTTGGAGAAGGACATCATGCTTGGGAGGGTGGAGGGACAGCGCAGGAGGGGAAGGCCCTCTATGAGGTGGATTAATTCAGTGACTGGGACAATCGGGATGGGAGTGTCAGAGACAGGGTGATTGGCACAGGACAGAGCAGAGTTTAGGGCTGTTGTACACAGGGTCGCTGTGAGTTGCAAGCGACTCGACGGTACATAACAACAACAACAACACAACATTCTCTGCAAATAGAGACAGTTTTACTTTCTCTTTGCCAACTTGGAAGCCTCTTATTTCTTTTTCTTGCCTTATTTGTCTGGCTGGGACTTTTAATACAGTTTTGAATCAAAGTGATGATACGGGACACCTCTGGTTCTCAATTGCATGGGGAATAGCTTCAATCTCTCTCCACTGAGAGCAAAGTTAGCCATTTGTTTGGTGATAGAAAGGAAGCCGGATATAGAATGATTAAATTTAGTATTTACAGTGATTTATTCATTGCAAATACCTTTTCTAAAAGACAGAAAAGATGACTTTACATGTGAATCTCATCTAATGGGCTGCACAGGAATCAGACTGACTACAATTGTGGAAGAAATTGTTGCAGAAGCTCAACATCGGCAGTCAAAAGTAAGCTGGGGCAGACTGTGGGTCAGATCATCAATTACTCAAATGTAAGTTCAAACTGAGGCCAAAGAAATTAAAATAAGTCCACAGCAACCAAGATATGATCTTGAATAAATTCCACCAGAATTTCATGATCATCTTAAGAATAGTTTTGAAGCATTAAACACCAATGATAGAAGACCAGATGAGGTGTGGGATGATATCAAGGATATTATCCATGATGAAAGCAAAAGGACATTATAAAAACAGAGGAGAAAAAAAATTGAAATAGATGTCAGAAGAGACTCTGAAGACTGCACAGGAGCATTGAGAAGCCTAGTGAAGGAAAACATGAAGTGAAAGAGCTGAACAGACGACTGGCAGCATCATGATGAATGGAAAGGAGATTGAGACTGTCAACAGGTTCATCTTGCATGGATCTACAATTAATACCCTTGGTATCATCAGTCAGGATATAAGGAGATGCACTGCACTGGGATAATGTGCAGTTAGGGACCTCTCCAAATTATTGAGTAATCATGTCTGTTTTAGGGCTAAGGTGTGTCTGATTCAGACCTTAAGTCTTTCCAATTACTAGCTATGCATCTGAGAGCTGGACAATGAATAAGGATGATAGGAAAGAATTGACACCTTTGAGCTGTGGTGTTGGAAAAGAGCACTGAACATTCCATGGACGGCCATAAGAACAAATATGTCTTGGAGAGGGTGCAGCCAGAGTGGTCTTTGGAGGTAAGAATGATAAGGCTACACCTCACATACTTTAGACATGTTGCTAGGAGGGGCTATTCCTTAGAAAAAGACATGATATTGGGAAGGGTGGAGGGTCGATAAAGTAGAGGGAGACCCTCAACCATGTGGATTGTAATTGCTGCAATGGGCTCTTGTGTGTCAGGGTATGTGAGGAGGGTGCAGGATAGAGCAGGGTACAGATCTTTTGTTCATAGTGTCGCTATGAGTTGTGCTTGACTTGATGACACCTAACAACAACATTCTTATTCTGTTGAGCATTTTCATCAGAAAAGGGAGCTGAATTTTGCCATATACCTTTTCTTCATTGAATGATAATATGGTTCTTTTCCTTTGTTTCATTGTGGTAGATTACACAGACAGTATTTCTAAAGCTGACCAATCTTTGCATGCCTGTTAAGAATTCCACTTGATCATGGTAAATGATTTTTTTAAATATGATGCTGCATTCTACTGGCTACAATTCTGTCACAAATCTTTTTTGCATCTATGTTTATGAAAGGTACTGGTGTACAATTTTCTTCCCCCCAGTGGTGTTTTTGGTGTTAAAATGCTTGCTTCACAGAATGAATTTTGGAGTTATCTTTTTCTATATTCTGAAATAGTTTGAATATAACTGGTGTCAAATCTTCTCTAAAGGTTTGGTAGAATTCACTGATGAAGTCTTCTAGTCTTCTGGGCCAGATTATTCCCCCCCCACACACACACTTGGGAAAGTTTGTATGACTTATTTAATTTCTTGTTTTGTGATGAGTATGTTTTCATTTCCTCTATGTCAGTTCAGGAAGGCAATGAGTTTCTAATGATTTTTCCATTTCCTCTATGTTTTCACATTTGTTATCATTCTACACTCTGTTATTATCTTTTTTATTTTAGCCGGTTCTGTTATGTCATCGATATAATATTCATGTTATATATTTGCATCATCTCCTTTACCTTGGTTTGATTTTCCAGGGGCACAGCACTTTTATTACTTCTGTCAAAGAACTGACTTGTAGCTGAGCCTCCAGCAATTGTAGAGGGGATTAATCACAAGGGAGGAGACAAAATCTTTCTCCCTCACAAAGACTGGAGGATTTGAACCGTTAGAGAGGTGTGGTCTTTGGTGTGGCAGCACAGCTCCCTACAGATGCTGTACTAGGACTGGATCCTTTCACACACTGTGGTTGCTGCCATGTGCCACTGAATGGACCAGGACTCAGAGCAACGCCATGAACAACAGATCTGAACCATGCTCCATCCTGTGCCATCCTCATCATCTGATATACCTGAGCCCACTGTCTTACTAAGTCTGTCAATCCGCCTTCTTGAAGGTCTTCTTCTCTTTCACTGACCTACTTTTCCAAGCATGATGTCCTTTTCTAAGGATTAACAATAGGAGAAATAAAAACTTCTCTGGTCAGATCATAACACGATCACTATTTGAACCATAAATCTAATAAGACTTCTGCTCTTCTTTGTCCAAGAAGATAAAATCATAACAATGTTATGTACAAAAATCTTTAATTAACAGGTTGGCTGAAATGGTCTTACTTTTAATTCAAAGAGACTGGACAACTATATAGTTCAACAACTATGCTCTGACTGTGCTCTGTGCACATTCACTGTTTTTAGCTGGAAAATTTTGCTCTTTATTAGTTATTTATCTAACTCTCTGAATTTATTCAAGTTTTAGGGAGTTCTGGTGACCTAGTGGTAAAGAGCTGCACTGCGAACCCAAAGGCACAAAATTTGAACACACCAGCCGCTCTGTGGGAGAAATATGAGCAATCTCCTCCCATGTGATTTACTGCCTCTGAAAAAAACCAAAAAAGGGTCTGCTATGGGTCGGTTCCAACTGAATGGCACATAACAACTACTCAAGTTTTAGCTGAAATGTCAACTCTTCCACAAAGATTCACCTCAGAATAGAAGCTTCCCTTTTGTAAACATTGAACACTTTTTAACTTGTGCTCACTCAAAAAAAAAGTGATGCAAAAGAATGTAGAAAAGTATTAAACAATATCATTAGTACTCCATTCAAGTAAAATATTGCTGAAATACATTCAAATAGCATCTACAAGAAACTATGAGAAATTCAAGTTTGATTCAGAATATACCATGGAACGAGGTTTATCATTGCTAGTATCAGGTGGATTTTGGCTGAATGCAGAGAATATGAGAAAGATGTTTGTGTTTGATTATACAAAGGCATTCAACCCTGTTAATCATAATAAACTAAGGATAATATTGACAAGGTTAGGCATTCTCTAACTCTTAATTGTGCTCAGGCAGAACTTATACATTGACTAGGAGGCAACTGTTTGAGTAAAATAAGGGACACTGTATGTTTTAAAATCAGAAGTGTGAATTAGATTTTTCTACATCTAATCAATATGTATACTGAGCAAATAATCCCAGAAACTTCCCCCATTAGGACTGGGGGAAGATTTTTCCACAACCTGTGTTATAAAGATGACACAACCTTGCCTGCAGAAAGTAAAGAGGATTTGAAGCACTTACTTAATAACTGGCTTCAATATGTATTATATCACAACATAAAACAACAACAAAAATATCCTCACAACTGGATTAATAGGCAACATTATGATAAATGGGGAAAATAATGAAGTTGGTTAAGATTTAATTTTACTTGGTTCTGTAATCAACATCCTTGGAACAGCAGTCAAAAAATCAAACAACATATTTCATTGGAAAAATCTGCTGTCATGGACCTCTTTAAAGTGATAAAAAGGCAAGGATGTTACTTTAAAGACTAAGGTGTGGCTGATCAAAACCATGGTATTTTCAATTGCTTTAAGTACTTGTGGAATCTGGACAATGAATAAGGAAGACATGGACAAACTGATGCCTTTGAGTTGTAGCATTGGTGAGGAATATTGAATATAACCTGGACTGACAAAACAAACAAATCTGTCTTGGCAGAAGTGGAGGTAGAAGCAACACTTGTTGCTCAGAAGCAACATTTAAAGACTGTCTCTTATTCTTAAGGCATCTGTCAGGAGAGCCTAGTCCTTAGAAAAGGACATACTTAGAAAAGATGAAGGTCGGCAAGAGTGGAAGATTCTGAACAAGATAGACTGACCAGTGCCTTCTACAATGTTTATTGTGAGAATAGTGCAGAACAGGCAAGGTTTCTATTTCAAGTACAAGCTCAGGAGGAGTTAACTCCTAACACATGATAGCTTCTACCACCTCTTCTCGGTCAGTCTGCTGTACTGTAGTGGTGACAATGGAAGTTATGTGATGGAATTTCAATACCAGCAAGGACATCCATGGTAGACAGGTTTTAGCAGTGTTTCTGGACTAAGTCAGGCTAGGAACAAAGTCCTAGAAAAGTACTTCTAAAAAACTGACCACTGACAATCTTAAATAGCACTGCAACACTTGTCTGATACAGCGCTGGGAAACTAGTCACTCAGTTTGGAGAGTGCTCAAAATATGACTGAAGAAAAGCTGCCTCCTCAAAGTAGGATCAACCTGCATGGAGTGAAGTAGAGCTTGAGTGTCTTCATTTGCTGTGATGGCATGACTCAGAATGAGAAGAAACAGCTGCAGATATCTACTAATAAATGGAACGTGGAATGTATGAAGTAGGAATCTAGGAAAATGATACATAAACAAAAATTACACGGAACGCATTAAGAACGCTATGCTTGGTAAAATAGAGAGTCCAAGAAAACATCTCCATGAGATGGACTGACAAAGTAAATACAGTAATGAAGTCAAACACAGCAATGGCAGAGGATGACACAGGATCAAGCAGTGTTATTTCTTTTGCCCAGAGTCCCTATGAGTCAGAACTATTCAATGGCATTTAACAACAATAACAAATTTTTTTAAAGTATGTGTGTGTGTGTGTGTGTACCATCAAATCAGATCTGACTGGTACAGGAGGAGATTTTCCCTCCTTCTCCAGCAGAGCATCTGGTGGATTCGAACTGAATAACAAAGATTTTTAAAAACACTGTTGCCTCTTAATTCCAACATAACAATGGGGGGGGGGGAGGCAAAACTAAGCTGTAAGATACTGTAATTGTAGGCACATGGTATTATGTATTTATCAAAAGCCAAAGAACTGTTCAACACAAAGATAAACTCTAATGTAAACTATGCTGTTATCCTCATCACTGGACCAATAGGCAAAATCATGACAAACGGAGAAAAGACTGAAATTGTCAACAGTTCCATCTTACTTAGATCCACAATCAACACCCTTGTTACCAAGAATTAGGAGACTGGGAGACATACTGCATTGGGAAAGTCCACTGTCAGAGATCTGTCTAAATTACTGAGAAACAATAATACAGTTTGAAGACTACTGTGTATCTGATTCAGTCTAAGGTCTTTTCCAACATCTACTGTGCCTCCAAGACTGGACAATGAATAAGGATGACAGAAGAAGTACTGATGCCTTTAATACAAAAAAAGTATTGATGCCTTTAAATTGTGGTGCTGGAGAAGAGTACTGGATGTCCCAAAGAATGTTATAAGAACAGACATGTCTTGGGAAATGTCCCTTAGAAGCAAGGATGGAGAAATTACATCTCACATACTTTGTATATGTTGTCAGAAGAGGCTATTCCTTGAAAAGGGACATCATGTTTGGAAAGGTGGAAAGTCAGTGAAAAAGAGGAAGATTCTCAACCAGAGAGATTAAGAAAGTGAAGCAATGGACTCAAGAATGTCAGAGATGGTGAGGATGGCACAGGCATAGATCAGGTTTCAGATCTGTTGTTCACAGGGCCACTGAGAGTGGTATTTGACTCGAGGGCACCTAACAACACCACTATGTTGTTGTGGCTGACCCAGAATTAAAATATATGTAATGAAAGTAGGCTATTCAGTAGAGGAACGAATGTTGTTAAGTTCTCTATAAAAACTGTTAGAATGAGTATACAGTCAAACCAGCAGGTATAACAATGTTTCCTGGGATAAAAATATCCAGAATTCAATAAGAAAAAAAAAAAAATCCAGAATTCATTATCTTAAAAAATGGCATTCAATTGAAACACAGCAGCCTTTTCTCACAGTGTCCTTCCACCCCTACTTCTAAAGCCGTGTTTTCCAGCCCTGTTCCCTCATTCCTTTTGTGCCAACTGCACAGACTTAGTAAGGATGACAGAAGAAGATTGCTGCATTGAGTTATGGTGCTGGAGAAGGGTGCTGAACATCTGCCAAATGGACAGATGTGTCTTGGAAGAGGTACAACCAGAGTGCTCCTTGGAGGCAAGAATGGCGAAACTATGTCTCTCATACTCTGGACAGGTTGCTAGGAAAGGCTATTCCTTAGAAAGGGACATCATCGTTGGAAAGAAGGAGGGTCAACGAAGAGGAAGAGCCCCACCGACATGACTGCAGTGATGGGCTCAATTTATCAGAGCGAGTAGTAACGGCACTTTTGTAGGTCAAGATTCAGGTGTGTTGTTCACAAGGTCTCTATGAGTCCTATTTTACACCTATTTGTGCAGTTAGTCCCAGATACTTTTTATGGGGGTTTAAGAGGACCTCCTCCTCCCACTCGGTCAGAGCGTGCGCACTGGGGAGAACACCAAGATGTTAGGGGACCGCCCTGCAAAAGGACCGTCCGGGAACGAAGCCCGGGATTGGGGGTGGGGTCGTAATTGCAGAGGCCACCGCGCTGACTGCGCACCTGCCCAGGATCACCCCGCCGCCTCGCCCCGGCAGCGGTGCGGCCAGACTCGGCCACAGTCTGCACAGCGCGCCACAGCAGTTGTCTCCGACCAGTTTCTTCCAACCAGATCACATGTCTTCACCTCCCTCCCTCCACACCCCGGGCTACGAATGTTTCTTCCCCCTCGCGGCTCTCACCTCCGTTCCAGTCTCAGCCCTGTGAAAATCACTACACATCGCCCTTAAGGCTCAACTTTCCCGCCACCAGCGCCATTTACCAACTACGACAATTAAAGACAGGGTCAACAGACAGCGAGCATGCGCATGAACAGCCCTGGGGGCTGACGCGCCCGGGTGAATGAGCATGCGCTAGAGAACCGCCCCTCCGGGCACGGGCGCTGCGCACTGAGGTTGCGCACAATAGATACCCTTGTCCTGAGAGGATCCCATTAGCAAGCATGCGCAAGACACCTGCCCTCGGACCTAACACCTCTGTGGAGGCTTACGTGTCTGACGCTCTTGCAAGTCGCCAGCACCAGAAAGAGCGCATGCGTACGATAGCAACCCGCTAGCCCTGACGCAGCGCGCGTGCGCACTGCGGGGGGGGAGGGGGGGAGGGCAGAAGTCACTTGCTTGTTACTGAAAATTAATTGGTGGAGTTCTGTCCGCTCGAGGTGATTCCATGTCCCTTACTGTCTCTGAGAGGGACTTCTGTTTATCTGGTGGGTGGGGAGTTGCGCTGCTAACCCAAAGTCGGCAGTTTGGATCCACCACTGCGCCACTGTGAGAAAGATGGGCGATCTCCTCTCATGAGATGTACAAGCTCTGAAAACCCTCCAGAGGGTCAGCTTTAAATGCTCTGGAAGCTTTGGTGGCATAGCCCACAGGGAGTTGCCATGCATAACAATTTGACTCCACCACTGCCTTCTCAGGATCATTCCTGTATGATTTTACAGCATTGGAAAGCCAATGGCAAATTTGAAAATTTGCTATGGTGGCGTAGTACATTGGCGGTTCCAATTTACCAGCACCTTGGAAGGAAGATGGCCTGTTTTTTTCTCACAAAGATTTGTATCTTCTGAAGCTGAATATTATATTGCCATGAGTCAGACTGGCTTGAGGAGGATAGGGGAAACAGTTTTCTGTAGATAGTAGAGAATATCTTCTCCAATGTGACCATTGTTATGTGCCCTCGAGTCGCCTACATACACTCTATGTAAAACAGCCCTAAACCCTGCTCTATCCAGTGCCAATCTCATTGTCGTTGACACACGTAGCTCCATTACCCCAGTCACTGAATCAATCCATCTCATCGAGGGTCTTCCTCTCTTTGCGCTGGCCCTCCACCCTCCCAAGCATGGGCTGATCCCGCCTTGCAACATATGCAAAGTATGTCCTTGTCTCCAAGGAGCAGCCTTGTCTCACCTTCTCTAGGACGAACCTGTTTGTTTTCCTACCAGTCTTTAGACACGAGTTTTATATTTTCTTTCTGAAGAAATGACAATGATGAGAGAAATGACTGTTCTCTGTCTACAAGCTCTGCTTAAAATCTTTCTCAGAAAACCGTGATCTGTACCATTCTGGTACACAGATATTTGTTGTTCTGTGTCTTTGAGTCGGAACTGATGCATAACTGACCCTGTAAAAGCACGTTTTCAGAGGCTGTAAATTGCATAGGAGGAGATGGCCCATCTTTTCTCTTACAGAGCACCTAGTGGAATCGAGCTGCATGCCTTTGGACTGGCAGCTCCTTTTCACTAGGCCACCAGTGAAGTGAACTGGCAATAAAGCTACACTATTATTAATATTAGGACAGGACATGGTTCATGTGATGTTTGCTATGTGTCATACTCGGCTCCATGGCATCTAACAACAGCATTAATATAGAAGATGGCAGTTATTGTTATTTCAACCAAGTTAAAATACTATTTTATTATTTAAACATATTATTTATTCTTTTTAAAGACATTCTTTTATTTTGTCCTCACAGCACTATCATAATTAAGATTCAGAGAGGTTAAGTATTATTTGATCACCCAAGCAAGTCCACAAATCTCAGTCCAACTCCGATGGCATGATGACTTGAACTATAACCCCTCGAGTGCAAGACTAGATTTCCTATCTTATTAAAAGGAAAGTGAAGCCTACTTTTTTAATTCTAGAATGAATAGGTGTTGTTACAATTCAGACAGTGCACAGAGCTACACATATTTAAGTGCCATCTAATTCTATGTCTCCTAACTACTTGAAGATTTTTCTGCACAAGTATAACTAGGGGTGTAAGGCTTTGTCTGACTTTATGAGGAAGAATGGGAATCAGGATCAGCTCAGTTGATTCCGGTAAGTACGAGGACACAAAACTCTAATCTCCAACTTTTTTTTTTTTGGTGTTGCTAGTGGACTTTTTTTAAAAAAAAATTATTATTAATTTCAGTAAAAATTTACAAGAGACCTTGGATTTCCATTCAGTTATTGTTTTACTTTTCTCCCCTCTCAACCCTCCCCCCTAATACACTACCCTCTTGGAAAAGTAAAAGAAAAATTCTTTCATTGTTTTACAAAC
>NW_006399911.1:62031-68901 GCF_000299155.1 Elephantulus edwardii | reverse complement strand
AGAGCTAGGGATTTTGAACATTTCTTCATGTGCTTGTTAGCCTGTGCCCATTTTTCTACTGGATTATTTACCTTTATCTTGTTGTGGTGCTCAAGTATTTTATAAATTCTGGATATAAGTCCCTTATCTGATATGTCAATACCAAATATTTTTCCCAGTCTGTGTCTTCCCTTTCTACCCTGTTGGAGAAGTTTTTGAATGTACATAGGGATTTGGTTCTTAGAAGATCCCATTCATCTACTTTATCTTCTCCTGGTTGCAGGTAATCTCCAACTTTTTTATCAGTTCTGATACCAGCTGTCCTTCTCATGGCACTCTCTTCTTTTCTGGGTTCAAGAATTTGTTGCAATAGTCACACAGAACTCACAGACCATACTGACAATTGTGTGCTCCATTAGAGAATTGTAGTTGTTAGGTACCATCAAGTTGACTGTAACTCGTGGCAGCCCTATTAACAACAGATTTAAACCCTGCCTGCCCTATCCTTATTATGTGTAATATTCTTAAGCCCATTGTTAGAATAATTGTGTCAATCCAACTTATTATTGAACCCACTGTTAGAGTCACTGTGTCAATCTATCTTGTTGAGGATCTTCCTCCTTGTATTTGGTTCTCCATCTTTCCCAGCATGACCTCTTTTTCTAAGGAGGGCCCCTCCTACCAACATGCCCAAAGTACATGAGATGAAGTTTCACTGTCCTTGCCTCTGAGAAGCGCTCTGGTTGCACTGTCTCGAATACATTTGTTAGTTCTTTGGGCAGTCCATGGGTTATTCAGTATTCTTCTCCAGCACTAAAACCCAGACTACAAATCAGGATCAGGATCAATTTGAAGGTTGTTGTTGTTGTTAATAGTGTACAATTCAGGATATAGTTTATCAGTCAAGATAGCGCCTAGCCAGAACAGCTCTGAGCTCCTTCTCAGCTGTACTAGCCTTGTCTCTACCCTGCTAAGCATTTGTTTGACATGTTAGCATCTGCTGACATGCCTACCACTACAGTTTTTTCAATCACAGGTCAGAAAGCCTGCTGTAGCCATCTTTCATGTTTTCCTGGTCCCTGCTATCTCATACTACTAATGCTTGAAATATAGGACACGTCTTTGCCTGTTTAATTACGCTACTTCGCTCTGTCTTCTTAAGATTCCCTTTGAAATAATTTGTTCCATTCTTTTTTTATTTGTTGTTGTTGTTGCTATATGCCATTGAGTCACTTATTCTGAACCCTGTCTTATCCCGAGCCAATCTCACTGTCTCTAAGATCCCTACCCCTATTACACCAGTTACTGTGACAATCAATCTCCTCCAGGGTCTTCCTCTCCTGTACTGTCCCTCCATCCTACTGTTGTTGCTGTTGATTGCTGTCAAGTCAAGCACAACTCGTAGCGACCCTATCATAGCAACCCTATCAACAAAAGACCTGAAGTCTTTCTGTAAGTATTGTCATTTATCAAAGTTCATAGAGTTTCCAGAGGCATGTTGTTTAGGAAGTGGATGCCAGTCATGCATTAAAAAAAAAAAAAATCTATCAATACTGCAATTCAAGGCTTAAATTATTTTCTTCGATCTTTAAGCTGTGAAATTCCAGATATATTGTTATCTTTTCGTTTTCTATATATAGATCTTTGCACAATTCATTGTAATACTTTGCTTCGATTTCTCGAACTGCTCTATGAAATCTTCTGTTTGGCTCTTTTATGCCTTCATTGCATCCCTCATTTTAGGTACTCTGTGTTCTAGAGTAAGTGTTCTTTTTTAAATATTTCTTAAGATGGTTTCTAAATTCAAGTCGGATATGTTCAAGGTAGTATTTTGGCTCTTGGGGATATGTTTCAATTTTTTCTCAGTTCCAACTTGAACTTGCATAAAACAGAATATTTGTATATGGAAAGTATTTATAAAAAGAAATTTTTTAAAAAAACAATTTCATTAATGTTCATATAAGCTAAGAAATATTGCACTTAGGCACCTTGAGGAAATTGGTAATCCCAGAACATTTGATTGTGCTTATGCGAAACTTATACATGGACCAGGAAGCAGTCCTCAGAACAGTGCAGGGAAACAGTGCATGGTTCACAATCAGGAAAGGTGTCAGGGATGCATCCTATCTTCTATATGACTTTTCAATCTATATGCAGAATAGGAAATTCTGAAATTCTCTCATTCGTGTTCAAGGCCTCAAACCTGTTCCTGAGATGGTTCTGAAATTCCGGTGGGATAGACTCAAAGTTATATTTTGGTTCTCGTGGATTCAGTTTAATTTTCCTCAGCTTCAGCTTGAACTTGCATATGAGTAGTTGGTGGTCTTTTCCACAATCAGCTCCTGTCCTAGTTTTCACAGCTGATATTGAGCTTCTTCTGTGGTTTTTTTCCGCAGATGTAATCAATCTGATTCCTATGCATACCATCAGGTGAGATCGATGTGTATAACCTGCGTTTATATCTTTTAAAAAACTTGTTGGCGATGAATAAGTCATTGTGCAAAATTCAATCATTCTATCTCCAGCTCCATTTCTGTCACTGCGTCCATGTTTTCCGACTACTGATTCTTCTCTGTTCCCAACTTTTTTTTTTTTTTTGCATTCCAGTCACCCATTAATATCAATGCATCTTGATTGCATGTTCAATTGATCTCCGACTGTAAATGTTGGTAAAAATCTTCTATTTCCTCTTCTTTGGCTCTGGTTGTTGGTGCATATATCTGAATGATAGTGGTATTCACTGGACTTCCTTGTATGCGTATGGATATTATCCTGTCACTCACAATATTGTACTTCAAGACGGATCTAGAAAGGACTTTTTTTTTAATTTTTATTTTATTATTTTTGTGTGTGTTTGTCAAATTGAATCTGACTGGTACGGAAGGAAATTGTCGCTCCTTCCTGGCAGAGCATTTGGTGGATTCGAACCGTGCACCTCTGGGCTTGCAGTGCAGATTCTTGCCACTAGGCCACCAGAGCTCCCCTAGAAATTACTTTCTTAACTACGAACAAAAGCAACTCCATTTTTCCTCACCCTTTCATCTCCAGAGTAGTATATCATATGATCATCCGACTCAAATGCCCCATGCCAGTCCATCTCATCTCACCAATGCCTAGTATTCAATATTTATATGTTTCATTTCCTCCTTAACAATTTCTAATTTTCCTACATTCATGGTTCTTACATTCCATGTTGTTCCTCTTCCTTTGAATTTCCATACTCAGTATTCCCTTCTGTCAGTCTCTCTGTGTTCTATTGTACATAGGGTTTTCAGAGGCCTGCTATTTTGGAAGTGGATGGCCAATCCTTCTTCCTAGTGTGTCTTAATCTGAATGTTCAGATTTAGAGAAGTATCCAACAGATATGCATTTTACAGAAAAACTGAAAATATATCGCTTATTGTGGAATTAACCATTAGTTTTGGTGTTGTTCTTGCCCTTGGCACAAGTGTCCTGACCCACTTATTTCTTTGCTCCACCATCCATTAAGATACCCCTCCACTTCTACCCACTCCCCTCAACATCTATCTCCCATTGTCCAGCCCTTAATCTGATAGCTTATATCCAAAGAATTGATGCTTTTGAGCTTTGGTGTTGGAGAAGAGTATTGAGGGTACCACGGACTGCTAAGAAAACAAACAGATTAATCATAGAGAGAGTTAAACTGGGCTGCTTCTTGGAGGCAAAGATTCAGAGGCTTTGTCTGACATACTTTGGACATGTTGTAAGGAGAGACCAGTCCTTGGAGAAGGACATCATGCTTGGGAGGGTGGAGGACAGGCACAGGAAGGGAAGGCCGTCTAGGAGATGGATTGATTAGGTGACTGGGGTAATCAGGATGAGTGTGTCGTAGACAATGAGATTGACACAGGACAGAACAGAGTTTAGGGCTGTTGTGCATAGGGTCGCTATTAGTTGCAAGTGTCTCGACGGCACATAACAACAACAACAACAACAATGCAGAACAGATCATTCCAGAGGCTGGGCTTTAAGAAGAGGAATGTGGCATCAAGATTGGAGGAAGACTCATCAACAACCTACATTATGCAGATGACGCAACCTTGCTTGCTAAAGCTGAGGAGGACCTGAAGTGCTTTCTGCAGAAGGTTAAGGACTATAATATTCAATTTGTATTGAAGCTCAACATCAAGATGGCAAAGATTCTCACCACTGGGCCAATTGGCAGGACTCTGATAGATGGAGAAGAGATTGAAGTTGTTAACAATTATAATTTGCTCAGATCCACAATCAACATTCTCAACAACTGCAATCAGGAAATCAAATGACAAAGTGCGTTGGGAAAATCTACTGTCAGGGACCTCTTCAGAGTGCTGAAAAGCAACGATGTTAGTCTAGAGACTAAGGTGCACCTAATCCAGGCCATGGTCTTCACAATTACTTGTTAAGCTTCAGAGAGCTGGACAATGATTAAGGATGACAGAAGAAGAATTGATGCCTTCAAGTTGTGATGCTGGAGAAGAGTTTTGAACATACCATGGACTGCCAAGAAAATAAATAGGTCTGTCTTGGAAAAGGTGAAACCAAGTTTCTCCTAGGAGCTAAGATTTTGAAGCTCTGTCTTACATACTTTGGGCACATTGCCACAAGAGACTGGTCCTTGGAGAAGGACAACATGCTTGGAAAGGTGGAGGGCCAGAGCAGGTGAGGCAAACCCCAGGTGAGATGGATTGGTATAATAACTGGAATACTGAGGGTTGATGTGTCAGAATTAGTGAAACTGGCTCAGGACAAGGCAGAGTTCAGAGCTGCTGTACATAGCGTTGTTATGGGTTGAAGATAACTCAACGGCACATAACAACAAGGCATCTTATGATTATATTTATCACATGTTTTGTAGCATTGAGTTGCAACCAACCTGTAGGTGACCCTCCAGTGAATTTTCAGAGGCAGTTAACCACATAGGAGGAGACTGCCCATCCTTCTCCCAAGGAACAGCTGGTGGATTCAAATCGGGTGCCTTCGGCATTGCAGTGTACTTTCTCATCAGCAAGCCACCAGAACTCCTTATTATCACATATTATTCTATGATTAAAATTATTATTAAACCTGTATGTTTAATAAGTATTGATTATATAACTTTGTTAGGGAAATTGACATTTTAAAACATAAAGTGGCATAAGTGTTATATTTCCTTATTTAGAATAAAGCTCAATTTAAAAATTAAAAATGGAAAAAGGTTTTAAATGGCATCTTAAAAATACATATCTGAATTTAATGATATTTTCAGGGTTTAAGTTTGAGGAATAGATTTAAAAAGAGTGACATTAAAATTTGGACTTGATAGAAATACCATTTTTCAGTAGTGTTGTTGTTGTTGTGTTGATGTTATGTGTCACTGAGTCAGAACTAACTCATACCTGTTCTCCCAGCAAATTTTCAGAGGCTATAAAATTGCTTGAGAGTGGATGGCCTGGTTTTCTCTCATAGAGTAACTGGTAGATTTGAACCCTGTGACTTTGGGTTAGCAAAGCAACTCTTTAGCCACTAGGCTACTAGAGCTTCCTATATATCCAATAAATTTGCCTGTTCTTTTTGGATTGGGTTTGGTTTTGGGGAGTTTCCCCAAAAATATTGGTACTTTATCTTTTTTTTAAAAGTGCAAAGATATTCAATCATGGAACACATGAAACAGCAGTTAAGTGGATACCAATAAAGGAAAACAAAATAAATTGGACTTGAATCACTCACAACATTTTCAAGATCAATTTTATAAAATGTCAAAAGACCAGATGATGTCAGCAGATGGGATGTGCCGATGAACTGGAGGGGAGGGGGTCTCTGGCTAACAGTCCACCAGCATGTGGGTATGATGGAATTTTTAAATGCTGAAATGCTTGGCCTCACCTTCAGGATGAGAGCTAGTGTATTGTCAGTTGGCTTTATGTTGGAAGTTGTGATGGCCTCTCGTATCTTGAGGAGGGACAGGTGTGGAACACGCAGTGCTCTTATATCTTTCTTTTTGCCCCAAGTGGGTGTTAGGAGATGGAACTTGCCAGATGAACTCGGGTCTTTGGCTAACAGCCTATCGACATGTGGGTGTGCCACAATTTTTAAATGTTGTAGGGCTTTCAGGCCTGTGACCCTCAGGACTGGTGTTAATTGTTTTTGGTCAAACATTCTTCTAGGTGGTATAGCACTGGTCTGTCGATTTGCTGTCCAGGGGTAACTTGTGGTTGCTGTGATGCTAAACACTGTGACACTGATGTGTCAAATGTGGTAATAGTTACCCATGGTGGACAGTGTTTGGTGAAGCTCCCCGATTAAAACAAGCTTGGAAGCAGGAGTGGCATCCACTTCCAAAATAGCTTGCTTCTGGAAACCCTATGAACTTGGAGAAATGAAGAGTTATACAAGTGTATAACAGGTCTTTCGTTCATAGGGTCGCTATGTGTCACCTAACAACTCGATGGCATTTAACAACAACAACAGTTGATAAAGAAGATTCTCTTGATGTTAGCATGCATTTTTGCTAGCATGCATTTTGCAGAAGAGCAAAGAATAGAAGTGGCAGAATTTAAACAAAAGAGTGCTAAAGGTAACTGTACCTATATTACTGTAAATGAGATGAAAGATGTTAAGAAGAACGATTTGCAGATTCATTACAGTATTTCTTTGTGAGAGATACCCATTCCTGATTTTTTCAGGGTTAAAATAATCAGCAATGCACATCCTTCTTTCTAGAATAAAGAAGTGTTTTTTGTTTTTGTTTTAAATTTTTATTGGGAAAAAATTGGGGGTACAAGGAGGTGAGGGTTGGGGGCAGAAGGGTGAGGATGGTCAGGGATGCAGTTGCAGAGCTGCAGAAATTGGTTGGTGGGGGGAGCAGGTGAAGGAAATGAAAAGGATCCAGTGGGGACCAGATGCTACAGG